>NW_020447841.1:647130-761902 GCF_003343035.1 Apteryx rowi | reverse complement strand
AACATGAGGAAAAACTTTTTCACTGTGAGGGTGACAGAGCACTGGAACAGGTTGCCCCGAGAGGTGGTGGAGTCTCCTTCTCTGGAGATATTCAAAATGCGCCTGGATGCAATCCTGTGCAATGTGCTCTAGGTGACCCTGCTTGAGCAGGGGGGTTGGACTAGATGATCTCCAGAGGTCCCTTCCAACCTCAGCGATTCTGTGATTCTGTGATAAACTGCATTAGGAGATTTTTTTTTTCCCTCAAGGCTTTTCCCAAAATAAAACCTATTCTGCATGGAGCTTGCTGTTGATAACACATCTGTATGTTTGGTTTGTCATCTCAGAAGCATTAACACCACCGTGCTTCAGCAATGTACATGCATGCAAGTGTGAAAATCTGGCTAAATTCTGCCCTTGCTCAGAACTGCAAGGGAGGGCAGTCACAGTTACATTGACAGCTGGGACCTGGCCAGTGGTCACTTAACACCCGAACCAGAGAGGACCTGGCCTTGATTCAAGCCTTGTTTAATACAATCAAAAGATTTCAGTGCTACAGAGCAGATTTTACATCATGTTCTCTGAGGGAGTTGCTAAAGCCTGAGTTTTATGCTTCCCGTGCCCTGCTGCTGCCTGAGTAACTAGTTTAAAATTAGCTTGTGTATTTTTTAATATTACATTGGACAACATAGATACTGGAGAAAAGAACACCTTCTGCCATCCAAATTTCAATTAACATTAACAACAACTACTCCTGTGGCTGCAGATCTATCCCTTCTCTTGTTTTATGTCTCTTCAGCAATATCCTTCCCTGCCTGAGTGATTGAGGTTATAAAACACAGTAATTATAAATCTCATTGAGTGCCTTGCATTCAAGGGCGTGTTCCCTCTGAGCACAGCTGTGAAGCATGTTACCCAGGAGACTGTCCTGCAGGATTCAAAACAGAATTATTCTGACCGAGCGAGCTTGTTGTAGGGGAGAACATTTGGGATGCTGACCTGCTGCCACAGCACAGTAAATGCATTTTTCTCATTTCATAGCAGGGCAACGCTGCAGTACAACAAGGCTGATACACTCAAGTATTCTTCTGAGGCATGACTTACATCTCACTGACAAGTGCTAGGTCATTAAGGATGTAGCAAGGGAGCCTGAGACAGGAATCGCAAACCAGAAGTCCTGCTGGCCAACCACGCAATTTCAGCAGCTCTCTCTGAACGTTTAGTTGTCTTAGACCTTGCTGGGCAAAACCGTAAATATCTCAGGCAGTATAACACAGTATCAATAAAACACCTTCTTAAAATGTTCAAGTCTGGTTGTGCTAGTCAGACAGACTAAAAAGCATTTTAATGAGTGACAGCTGAATGTTCTGCCTTGCACCACTAACCGTAGCACACTCCAATACCATCCTTTTCCCCAACGATCTGATTTTAGAGTCAGGATCTGTACGGGTACTCTCCTCAGTCCTGAGGTGTTTATTCTCAGTATCAATCATGATGCTCTACAATTGAGAAACTACGCAAAGCCCTGCCAATCCCCCAACCTCTCAAAGTCATTATAAAACCTGAGCAGTCTCTCTCATGCTCCCAGAAAAAAAGAAAGAAAAAGAAAAGCTTCCTTGAACGATAGCAAACCCAAAGCGCTGCTGTTGCCATCCGTTTTATCAATTACTGTGAGTGCRAAAAAGGAATACTTAGTGCAACATGGTAGCCTCAGCAGTTGCCTCCTCTTTATGCTCAAGTTGGAGAGGGAATTGAGATGCAGAGCAGTCATTCCCAGCAGGTGTGCAAATCAGTTAAGTTTAATTGGAAACATCCTGCTGAAAATGTAAATGTTTTACAAGTACATCATCGCCATCAGGGTGCTGGAATGGGTATTTTGTAAGAGGCTTTGACACAACAGCAGCTAAAGATGCCCCTCTCTCTCACTCTCTGTATCCAGTGATCCCCTGACACATAAGTGCTGGACTCCTGTCAAACTTTACTGCACTGCAGGTCTTTTCCACATTATTGCCTCCCTGGGCATCTGAGATACATGGGCAGGTAACCATGCCTTTCCCGCCTAGCACAGAGGCAGATCAACTCCATTAAAGTAAAAGCTTTACTAGAATGCAGTGCTAAGGCTTGGGCTGTTATGTAAATGGCCCCTCCACTCCATATGTATTAAAAAGACTTCACAATGCTGTGATTCGACCTTTTTTTTTTTTTTTTTGTCTGTGAGCAGCACTGCAATGTATCTTAATTGCATATGCTTTTGTGTGATTGCAGGAGTTACTCAAGCAGTTGAGTTTTTCCACTGGTTTGCTGAAAATCCTGAGAGATTTATTTTACCCTCTTTCATGGTGATCTGCTGTTTTTCCTGCAGCGGTTCTCATCATTTGCCCTCCTCCAAAAACAAAAGCCATCATTAGACTACCACCAAACAATACCACCATGGTCTAATATAGTGTAACTGGTCTGCGGTGCCAGCATCTCTGGTTCTGTCTAAACAAYAGTTACTCTGCAGAAGTTTCCAGTCAATTCAAATCTGATTCAGGTTACTAGTCATTAGGCTTCATCCCTTACCTGTTGTCTCTGGAGGGGTTGCAGCCATTTTTTCCACTCTCTTCAATTAAGTGAAGGGCTCTCTCCAATTAAGGGCTGATGAAGCCAGCTGATGAAGCCAAGCCTGCAAACGAGGTATTCAGATGCTTTCAGAAATCATGTTCACAATTTCTATAGATGGCAGGCTGTCTAGAGTCAGTCATTAAATAAAAAGTGAAGTAGCTATTCCTCCCTGCACATGGTTTTAGACAGCACTGTACTGCTTTAACATCTTTCAGAGCTCATGTAAAGTCATGTTCCTGCCAAACTGGCAGTTCTTGTGGTGCTTCCATAGGAATGAGGACTTCTCTGAATGGTGAAGTGCAACTAGATAGTTATGCTGTTTTAGACCAATTCTGCTACAAGTCTCATGTGCATATATTTATATAAGAATAACAGTACCTTTTCTCAGTATACGTATATTGCTTCTGAAACTAAAATGCAAGTATTATGGTATGCAGCTAGGTACCTTAACAACATTCCACCAAAAACAATTCCTGACTGCTATATTTTGGCTAAATATGTTGAGCTCAAGTTTCCATCTATAAAAGAGCATCACATCACTTTAGACTTTAGACTTTTAAACAGTCACAGAAACGCAGCCAGATCTGTACAAATTGTGCTTGTAGCTGGGATGAGTAACAAGTTTCTCATGCCTGACTTCCAGAAAGATAGCTGCTATAGAAGTGTCTGGTGTGGTTATTACAAGACAATTGGCAGTTGTTTCTCACCTGACACATAGCCACATCAAAAAAGCAGTAATTGTGTCTTACTAGCAGTCTGAGAGATGCTGTGATCAAGTAGTTTAGATCATCTCCAAGAGGCATGATCCTTTGCACCAAAAGCACAGGTTCATTGCCCAGGTTCACACTGGGGAAGGTCAGATTGTAAACTACTATAGCAGATAATTTATATTAAAATGTGAGTCCTTTCTCCCAGTACAGAATTCAAAAGTGCATAGGTCTCTTAGCCAGGATAGGTGTACAACTCGATTTCAGCATTTTGTTCATTAGTGAACTGTTTTAACAATGAAGCAATATATAGTATGCACATATACTGCAATGGTGACATTGCTTATCTGGGGCTTGGTAACAAGCTGAGTAGCAAGAGGAGAGAAATGAAAGATTTGTAAAGGGGAGAACTACAGAGAATAAAACTTCACCCGAACACATGGTGGTGAACAGTTATGGGCTTTTTTGCCACCTGCAAGCAGAAGTCATTTGAATCAAAAGATTCCAGAAAGCAGGATGATTTCTCATGTCAAAGAAAGTTCGTGATTTCTCTTATTGCACAGCTATAGCAGAGAACATGTTTCTGAAAAACAAAACAAAAAAATTACCCTTCTTAAAATGTCAAAGATAAAATAGTTGTATCATTCAGATAATTCAGGGGAAAAAATACCTGTTTTGCACCAGTGCTGAAAAGAATGCAATGCAAACCATGACCTAAATGAATTTCTCTGCCTGTAATCCAGAGGCCTGTCCTCTAGCCTTTCTCTCCTGCACCCCACTGAAGTTACAGAGTCCTTGTATGAGGGTTTTTGCCTGAGGCAGGGTTGCAGAATGACGTGCTGTGGCTGGCAGGGTGATTTTGAAACATTTGCTAGCAGGCAAAGGTCTGTGGGAGCAGACATGAGACTGGCAGGTGGGATTTGATAGCAGAGATCTTGTGCAGCTGCCAGAAAATCACAACCCAGATGCTGGGGCTGAACACATGCTACCTGATAAGAATGATGTTCAGGGGAAACCAGGAAGCTGGCAAGTGTCTGACAGGAGAGAATTTGATTCTGATTCCTGTGCAGCCCTACCTATTCCTGCTCCTGTGGTCAAACAAGCCACAGGGTCTTCTATGGACGAGTAGCCACCTAGACATGGAGATGTACAGCACTTTTTAATTAGCCTGCCCCCCAGAAAGCACCTTACTGTATCAGGCTTCTCTTTGTCTCTCCAGAAGCTGTCTTAAATCCCTTGCTTATCATCTGCCTTTTTTTTCCCCCTCTCTCCTTTCCTCCTCTGCATGAGCTGTCTTCTTTGAGCTACCTTCTCCTCTCACACATTCATTCTGCAAGGAACATTTTTACTCAGCTCCTCAGAGACCATACTCTTCCTAGGGCATTGATCTTCCTTACTTTCCTCTCCACCCTTGCTGTGTTGGAGACAAGTTTCCTCTCTGAAAAGTGCCAGAACACAGAGTGAGCGTGGAAGCAAAGCAAAGAAGCAAAACAGCAGACCAGCCATCTTTTACCACCCTTCCACAACCACCCTGATCAGTAGGACACTAGGTCTAGCAGTGTATCCAGGCAGTGAGGATATTCACTGAACAGTGGCTGACACACTCCCATACTCCTGAGTAGGAGAGAGCTGAGCAAAACCAGCAGCCTGCAAACCAGGCTGAGTACTTCACCCTTTCTGCCCAAAGGACAAATTTCCTAAAAATACATGTCCTGACATACCACTGAACCGCATGGCACAGTGAGTGCAATCCTGTTTTCAGCCTGCTCAGCAGAGTGAGATAGCTCCTCCCAAAAACAGCACTTAGCAGCGCAACGCTTGCTGGTGGACCACCAGTGCAGTCTCCTGTGGAACAGTATTCTTTGCTGGCATTCCCCATCAAGCGATCACATGCTCGTCGCACGTGACTCTGTGGTTACGGGACGCATCCACAATCCTGCTGAGCTTTATCAGGACAGCTGCTTTCTACCTGTTAGTACAGCAATAGCAGCATGGTGCTCTGCAAGACACAGACAAATGGGTTACTGGGCTTGGGGTGGGGGGAGTGGGAAGAACCACAATCAAAGCAAATTCTAATCTGACCCTAAGAAAAGCTCTCCCAATGGATATTATGTCTGTTTGGCACGTACCTTTTGCAGCCCCACCAAACAGGACAAGGGCAAACAACGTTTGGCCTTTGGAGAAGATGGGTAGTGTCCTTCCAAAACCACAGCTGGTTAGCAGATTCTGTTTTCCCAACTCAGAGGCTTATTGCAGAATCCCAGGAATGTTCCTGTGCTTCAGATATCCCAAAATAACTTCTCTAAGCTCTCCTTAGGGAAAAGCAATCCTTAGAACAGGCTCTTAACCCAAATTTTTTGTGTTGAAGCTGCTGAGCTTGAGGGAGAGAACTTATCTTTTCTTCTAGTCATTCTGGCTCCCACAGGATAAATGAGCATTTTGGATGCTCACATTAATAAGTTTGTGTGTCAGCTCAATTTACCATCCAAGGAATCGCAAGCACTTTGTTTCCTGGGTTCTGTTTGCCCCAAAAGAAACCCCCCATCACCACCTTCCTCACTGCAAATCCATTAGTTAACTGGCAGCTTCGGCAGCTGAGCCGTCAGAGCAAATCCCTGTCTGTGCAGCAGGATCACAGCTCCTCAGCAGCAGCTAAGGGTTGACAGAGTTGTTTTGCAAGCTTGTTGCCAGCTCTCTTCCTCTGCAGTTGCCAGGCTTCCTTCCTCAATCCAGAGGAGACAGTGGAGCCATCATAAACAAGGTGATAAGTGATTCTGTGAAACTGAAGCCATCATTTAGACACTTTTGGTAGCCATTTCCTCTTCTGGGGGAACTGCGCATTTCCCTCATCATCTAGAGACCGGACCTGCTCAGATGTTTGGGGCCGCTGTAAGGAACAAAACTGATCTACTGTGCAAGCACAAAGATTTCAGTGAAGGTCCATTAGTGGGAGAACTGGTGCTCTGCTGGTCAGAGGTGGATTATCCTGATTTCCAAGGAATCTCTGTAGCTCTTGTTTATCCATGTCAATCACTTGCATTCCTTTGTTGTGGTAAGTTATCCTCTATGTCCATGAGGTGCTCATTACCAAATTATTTGGGCTCTGTTTACATAACTTTAGAAACCACAGTAAATTCCTGAAAGACAAAACTCCCCAGCTCTTCTCTGTTTCCTCCTCTAAAATGCTTGACAAAAGAAGAACCTGATGCATTTCTTAAAGCCCTCAAGTTCCTGGGGCCATTCAGTCACCTCTGGAGAATAAAACTTGCATCCAGGCCTAAAGACATTGTGCTTGGCCTGATCTCTCCCTAAGGCCAATTTTGTAGCAGACACCTCTCCCCTGAGATCCAGCCTGATCTTCCAATAAGTTATTAGCTTTAGTTGTAGTTTCCATGGACAGCCCTCTAGATACCATGCTGCTATACTAATCAGTATGGTCCTCATGCTGCACCTTGCTCTGAGATCAGATTAAAGTCTAGAAATTCTAGCAGGCAAGTTGCTTGTCTACAGCTGAACCCGTAAATGATATTTCAGAAGGTACCCAGGGAACTGTTGAAAGGGAGATGGGATGGAATGATTACTCCTTTTATACTTCAACTTTCAAGCACTGCTTTTCACAAACAAGCAAACCAGTTAAAATTAGTTTAAGTTCTGTGCTATTTAGGCTGCCTGTTAACACTAAAGACAGAACACACTGATAGACTACAGCAATATAGTGTATAGAATAGTATATAATATAGTAACAGGATGTATTACCTTCTGGTACATAAGAGACAGCCTACCAATGGAGGGGACAGGAATTAGCAAGAATTCTAGATTTTCAGCAGACTGTCATGATGGATTGACCTGACCACACTCAGAGAAGGAAGCAGGAGTTCCTTCTTGCCAGACAAATGGCAAGCCTGAAACATCACAGCTCGCCCGTATCTTTGGAACACGGACCACAGAGCACCGCTTCCATTAATGCATGTGCAGTACTTATCAGAAG
The DNA here is from genome assembly GCF_003343035.1 of Apteryx rowi. NCBI lineage: Eukaryota > Metazoa > Chordata > Aves > Apterygiformes > Apterygidae > Apteryx > Apteryx rowi. The sequence continues at coordinate 754,624 of NW_020447841.1, read as the reverse complement.
GCTTTAATTCTTTATCTTCTCAGTGAGTTTATTCACTCATTCTCTTTTGTGCATGTAACAGAAAATACAGTGGTATCTATAATTCAGCAAAATCTCTTCATGTGTGGAGGTTCATGGTTTACGAGACGTTTTATGTTAAGAGAAGATAAGGAAACACGTTCCCTGTGGGTTCACAAGCATTGGAGCCGGAGCAGGATGCACTAGCTGGAATGCAGTAGTGCGTCCCTGCCCAGCTCACTCTGCATTTCCTATGGCAGCTCAGCTAGCTTCGAGTAGAACTGAGACTGCACTCTGAGGCTCTGGTTGTAGCTGTGCAGARGATGTCATTCATAACACACGCTATCCCAGAGACTGCTGGTAGTGGAAAACCAAGCAAGTTAAGATTTTTTAAATATCTCATCTCTCCTTTCAGGAGACATCTGCTGTAATCTAGATTGGCATGCTATGGGCTTCTGTCAGCCATGTCCTCACTGTGCTACACCCTTCCTCGGAGACATAAACGCTGTGCTTACTCTGGCGATTAATTCAGCCAAACCATTCTTTGGTACCAAGTTTTATAGAGAGCCTTGGCAGAGCTCAGGTTATTATTTATGAGAACCTGTTCATGACTCGTATGTTGAGACAAGATTTACTCTGTACATAGAGACAAAGATAACATGCATGGGAAATAAGCACATCGGCTCCTCCTTTCCTGTAAACCAGTGCATTGAAAATTGGGGAAAGGTCCAGCACTGTTGCTGGAGGAAATCTAAGCAGCCAGAAATTCCTTATTCATCAGCCACAACACACAGTGGTCACTCAAATTAATTGACTGTCTAAGTTTTAAGCCTGGACAGTCCCCAACTATATGCAGTAACATCTGGCTATGTGTGACAGCATAGGCACCTGCTTGTTATCAGAATAGAGGCAGAGCCGCTCAGGTCTGCAGGGAAGGCTTCATCACTGCCGTCATTTTAAAATACTTTGCTAGAAGTTACAAGGGCTCACTGTGTACACAAGAAAGGCAAGTTCTAGACCTTCCTCAGCCTGAGGACATTAAACCTGGGGCTTCTCATCCCCAAGCTTGCACCTCATCCCCGCCCCTGCTCTCTGAGAAATAATAGATTGTTGAATGCAAAATGCATTCACAGCCTGTGAAGCACGGTCTAGAACAACCACTTTATAGTCAAGTGCTCTAGCCATCAGGTTAGCACATTTAGCATTTTGTAAATACGTTGCATGCTTTTTCTCCCATGCTGAGGCTGTTCGGGATCAGTCTTGCACATACTTTGAAATACTTGGACATAGCTAGGCTGAATCTCACTAATTTCAACAGGGCTTTCTGCCAGGAAAGCTAGATATCACTGAGAATTGGAGCCTTGACTTATAAATTATGTATTATAAATTATTACAAATTACTGGGTTCGGACCTCTGAGTGTGTATTTTTACAGACAGCACTAGGAGCTTGAGTCCTAGTTGAAGCTACTGTGCACTCTGCTGCAACATTACTATGACAACTGTTAAGATATGGGCTTGGAGAAATCTTGCCTTCCCTAGTAAAACAGAGTGTGAAACAAATACTGCATTTTGTTAGTCTCAAACTTGTGGTCAAGACATCTTGCTAGGCTTCCTTGCTTGCTGCTTCATCTCCATGTAGGTCTCAGCAAAGGAAGAACTATCTGGAGAATATTTAGAGTGCTGCAAACAATTCAGCTTTGAATGAAGCTTAAGTGACAACAATCCAATGAGGCAGAAAAACATTATTCTTTTCATTCTTCCTGGGCTTATATGAGCCTCCGTATGAAGAGATCAGAGACTCCTGGTTTGAAATGCTGCCCTAGAGTTTGCTTTTTATGTCAATAAATGTTTTATCACATTTAAGCTTCAAACACACTACCAGCGTCCCTGCTAACATTTGATGAACTGAAATAGATACAACAAGTTTGGGCACGGGGCAGTGTGCAGCGCAAGCCAGCACATCCCTTTTGCATAGAATGGGGCTTGCCTTGGATTCACAATATGGTCTCTTTGCAGTTATGCACTGACTCGAAAAGCACATCAGGCAAGCTAAGGAAATGGGCTGCTCCTCTCTTTGTCTCTTCAGCACGTTCCATCTTTCTTTCTTTTGCTTTTTACTCTCTCTCCAGTGATATTTCCCCAGCTGCCGCTATGTGGTTGGCAAATCATATCTGTATGGACAAGTCTGTGGTAGGCTTAAGGTATCTCTGATTCTTCAAACTCACCTAGTCTCTCTCCCATTATGGCTTTGCAGTTTCATTTCTTCTTTTTACCCCATGCTCATCCCTAGCACACAAAGAGGCTTAAGCAAAGTTTCAGCAGCTTTCCACTGCTAGGCTAATTCTGGTACCTGAAGTACCAGAGCTGAAATCTCTGAGTTGAATCTACTGAGCTGAAACCCTCAGAGAGAGCACAAGCGCTATGAATAGTGATGTAGCATCTTGGTGTTTGCTGCTTCCAGCRCTTCCCAGCTCCCCTCCACCTCGTGCCATTCCTTCCTTCCTCCTTCCCCCATGCTGGAGTTGTCAGTGGCCCTGCCTGCCTGCCTGCCCTCTCCACCCCCTCCTCRGCTTTGGCAAATGCAGCACTTCAATGTCACTGACTGACAGGGCATGCAGCTTCAGCAAAGAAGTTGAAAGAAATCACAGAGAAATTAGGTCTCTTTTTTTACTCTAGGAGGCCTATGATTTCCAGACCTAATATCTCTGCTGTTTTCCAGAAGGTCTGTCTGATATATCGTGATTTGTGCAACAGCTTTTGCTTACAACTTACTCTGATTGCTAAATAATCACAGAAGTGTGTGTTGCCCTGTAGCAATGTGGATTTTTCCATTACATGAGACTGTTATCACCAAGTGCCAAATGCATCAGAAAGGCTTTTTGTAGGATTCTGCTGAATAAGCACACTTTTGAATGAGCACTTTTCTGCACTATGCCCTGCTCTTGCCAGTTCCTAATTACCCTTCTAGAAACCACTAGTGACATGTCCATCTTGCAGACTGTAATAGAGAGTAAGGATACCTGATTTACCTTGAAGTTAGTTAGTCAACTAATGCACTAGAAGTAACCCAGCAGCAAGAAGTCTGCATAATCTAATTTACTCTGGTTACTTCTTAGGGTATATTGGCAATAACGGGGCAAAATAGCTCTGCTCCATTGAGAAAAGTTGCAAAGAGGACCTCACTGTGCAGTTCATGTCTCATGCTGCAAAGAGAAGTTGCATTCAAAATACATATTAAAATCAATTTTAAAGGATAAAGAAAGATTCTAGTCTGTCTATAGAGGTTCTTCAAAAAGAGATGGTCATGCAGACAAAACAAAAAGCAGCCTTCTGGGAAGCAAAAATAAAATGTTTTTCTGGACATCTCTTTCCAACGCAAGTCACCAAGGAAAGAACAAATCTGTGCCACCTTAGTGCAAGGAGACAAGGATGCCAAGTCTATCAAAACAACACCCTGTTGCTTGTTAGGTGTCCAAACTAAACATTAGCAAAACAAGTTTTGATTTTCATTACTAAAAATAACCTCCCAGTTGTGCATGAAGCTTGTTTTATAGTCTTCCGTATTGTCTTTTCTGAACTATTTAATGAGAATTTTATGAACCAAAAAGCTTTAAGGAGGTTTATTCAAACTGTAAGGAAATACAGGCACAAATCAGGAATTTCAAGACCTCACAGTGTGAATTATGCTCACTTTTCTTGATGGAAATTGAAAACAAATCACTTTTTTGCCAATCTAACTTAAATTGAAATATAGCTCTTCTATTCAAAAACAAGAATAGCCTCACTTGCCTACCAGTTACTTAGTATCACACCACGAAAGCCAAGGGAGTCCAACCCAGTATCCTTATAGAAGTGGTTTTGGGTTTGTTTGTTTGTTTGTTTTACATGCAGACAAGGGCTAAAATACCTTTGAAAAAACTTCCCATAAACACATCCCCTCCCCTCCTGTCAAATTAAAAAAAATACGTTTAGGAGTGCAGCTGCCAGTGTAAGGCTCCCTAAATCAGAAAACTAAATTCATTATCTCCACTCTGCCTTCATTCATGGCTAGACTGTTTCGGTTTCACTTTGCCACAATCTTTCATTATAAAAGTATTTTCTCTAATTGTTTCAGCTCCTTCTTTTACGGTCTGGATTGAAAGCCCAGCCTGCACTAGTCCGTCTCTGTTTGCAAGCTCTGAAGTTTATCTTCAGACCTGAAGAAGAAAATTAAATTAATCTGCACAAATTACCCTCAGTCCTCCTAGAGTGAATTAGCATCCAAGCTCTCTACAGATATATTGACACAGCTAGCACGTGAAAAGCATACATCTGGTTAGGAAGGCCTGGTGCGAGCCCTAGCAACATGCTGCCCACAGGAGCTCAAAAGCAAAATGATTCCCACCCACCTTTTGTTTTGGTTTTCCTTTTTTTCCTTTTTTTTTTTTCCAACTATTTATACAATGCTTCAGTTTAAAAAGAAGCCTCTCCTCATAGCTTATTAGGGCCTGACGCAGTACGAGGAACACTGACAGAAAAGACTATGCTTAGGGGTACTCACCATCTTTGGGAGGAAAATAACCGGGCAAAAATAGAAATGCCGGTGATAGCCAGGAGGTGGCAGAGGAGCGAGGCCACCTTGTTCACTGGTTTCTGCATTGCTTTGGCAAAAAAAACACTACAACCCAAAGACAACAAAACCCAGCCCCACCCTCCTTCTTCAAGAATAAGAGGATGAAACCCGTAATCACTTTCCTGCTTGTATTTATACTAATTGCTCATCTTCCTGAGATCTGACTTTATGAAATTATGCATGCACAGCAAGCAGATGAGTTTCCATAGAAACTCAGGAACTGAACTTTCATTAGAAAAATCTTTTTTAAAAAAAATCTTCCAGATAAAAATGCAAATTGCCTGTCAGTGGGTGGCTTTCTGAATTTATATGTAATTTTTTTCTTTTGCACTGTAGGCAGATTCCAGCTGGACCTACATAGCAACAACATGCAGGCATTGTTTATAGCAAGCCAGACTCCAYGGGGAAATAAGAAATTCAGTAGCAAGGAGCAGCTCTCAAGTGCAAATACCTCGGGGAAACAAAAAACAAAGTGTTCAGTGCTGCATGTTCGCGTAGGCTTGGGGTTGCTGCAGCCTGCAGCTCTTAGAAAATGCTTGTGGTTGGCAGGGAGTGGGGGAAGGAAGGCAAGGGAGGAAACCCAAATCAAGAAGCCCTTCTGCGCACACAGAATTAATAATATTCAACCTGTCCTTTAAATATCTAGGGACATATTACTGCCCGGTCAAATAGGCTTCCCTGGGATGGCTGGCGCCACCTGCCCCAGCTTGCTGTGAGCCGATGAGCTGATCCAGACCCTGTGGCTGAGCACATTTCCAGAGTCTGGGCTGTGTTGAGACCTGAAACCTGACTTCTTTTGCCGGCACCACACGGGCATGGTGCAGCCCTCGGCAGCAACGTGAGGGAAGCGGGGCTGCGGGCACCCCTGCAGAGGGCCTTGGCCACCGGTTTAGGTCCGCCCAAACAGCAGTGCACCTCAGCAAGTTGAAAACTTTAGCCCTTCAGTCGGCTGTTGCCAACCTTTCTGCCTGTGTTTCTCCTCCAAAGCATACCGCAGGTTTTTTTTCCCACTCATCCAATATATTGCAGTCTACGGAGTCTTTCCGCTGGCTTTGGGGCACACGAGCTAGCCTTTCTGAGGGTTCACAGATGCTTTTTCAGGTTAAACAGGCATGCTTGCAAGCACTCGATACCAACAACTTATTGGTGGGCTACACTTAGTACCTGCCCCGGGTGCGCAGGGTACCTGGGGTTTACATACYGCCACCTCCTCCCAGTGCTGCAAAACACCCGCAGGGACCGTTAGACTAAAAGATGCTCTGCCCTCTTCAAGCACAGGCAGAAGAAGATGCAGCAGACCCACAGCGGGCAGTCGCAGAGAGAGGGAGCCAAGTCAGCCTCTCCACTCCTCGCCCAAGGGTGCAGGCACACCCGTGGGAGCCGTGCTGCGTGAGCGCCGCCGCAGCTTTCCGGAGAGGCGGATTTCATGCGAGCGTTGCCGAGAGGCGTGAGATTGCCAGGCGGGAAGGGAATCCCCGCCTCGGGCAGGAGGGATGACAGGCAGCAGCTGCAGGGGCTCGCTGGCCCGCCTGCCTCCGGGGCAAGCGGCCCGAGGAGGCTGCAGCACCCTCAAGACTCGATGTCACCTTGTGCCAGGGTGAGGCGGGCGCTGGGTCCCCAGCCACCAGGGAGCAGGATCGTCACTGCTCCATCAGAGCGACAGGAAGAATTTTTAGGAAGAGTGGTTTTGTGGTCGGGGACAAACATGAGCTGAGAGCGCTGTCGTCTATTCTTAGCTCTGCGGCAGACTTGCTATGGCCACATTACTTGCCCTTTCTGTACCTCATTATCCATGTCAAGCTAGTGACTCAAATTATAATTGCACAAATTCCTTCCAGTCTGTTATTACATGCTTGCATTCGTTTCCAAGCAGCTACCTCCACATCGACCAAACTCTCCCATTGGAGTACCTTTATACAACCTGCGTCTGATCGCAGGGGAAAAGCAAGGCTAGGCCTGTTTTCTCATCATTTTTCAACAGAAAGATAAACCTAAAGGAAAAACATCCTCACTAAATCTTTAAGTGATCAGATTTGATATTGAATTGATATTCAGGTCAAAGTTATGTGCAAGGAGGAGCCACCTTTATTTGATTAATCACATATTTCTTAACCCTTCTCTGGCGAAGTAACGTATTTTTATAGTTATTAGTAATATCTTGACTGCATGGTTTTAGTCGTGCTGATGCACCCTGCATCCAATGGCAGTTTAGGAAAAGCAAACAAAACAACACAAAGAAACATCTTTACTACTTGCAAAAATACTACCATTCTTTCATGAGAAAATTACTTTAGGTTCTAGTTGCAAGAGCTTTAAGGTTTCATACATCTTTTGATATCAACTAAATGCAATTAGGCCCGTTAAAGACTAAGCTAATGCTTTTCTTCATATGTATGATTTCCTGAGACTATGTAGTTTGTGGATGCAAAGCATGAAGTCAGGCAGTCATCTCACTTTCTAATATTTCCATGTGTATCTGCTAAATTAAATTTTGGTATTTCCAATACGTGGCATGAATTTACTGTGGGCTGATATTATACTGTGGACTGTTCTAATATGGAAACCTTTGAATTGCTGAGCCCCTTGACTGAGAAGTCAGTGGAAACAGCACATTTATACACTGGGATCCCTCACCCAACATGGAGGAGGGCTGTTGGCTTTGTAAAGGACATGGACATCTTAGATGTGAGCTCATGCATTGCATAATCTTGATCCTAGGAGTGCAACCCTTATGAATTGCAAACCATCAGTTACTTGTATTGTGGTGGTGGTTCTGACAATGTAGCAGATRTTTGATGGACCCTGCTGGGGCATCCCTCACCCAGCTCATACTGCCAAAAGGTCCCTAGAAAGGTCACCTGCCACTGGTGGTGGAATCTGTGAGATTTGGTACTGCAACATGCAAAAGGACTGGATGTAAGCAGAGGCCATGTAGGGCTCAGTAGGCAACATGAAAATATTGGCTGCTGCTTCCCGAGGCCACATCTGGATGGTACTGGTGAGAAATGCAGTGCTGGCAAGAGGCTTATCCTGGTGCGTGCACCTCGAGGATGAAGCAGAAAATTGGCACTAATACCATGTGGCATGCAAAGCCCAGTGCAGTTGACTGCAGTGTAATTAAAAGGGAGCCTGGCTCATTAGATGCTGTATGGGTTCAAGCGCATCCATGCAAGCCCTATAGGAAAACATGTTCTTCCTACCACTTCTTTCATCCTCCCCCTCCTGTTCCTTCCAGATGGTTACACCCACTTGTGTCTTTTCTTACCCTAAGGACAGCTTTTTAAGCAAGAATTCTTCATCCCTCTCCTCCCCCACAATACTTTAGGATTTACATGGAGCGCAAATAGCACTTGGACAGAGTGCACTGATGCTGTTACATACGGTCAGCTCTAGAGGTCTGAAAGGGGACCTCATCCCCCTAACTACATTTTTTCGAAAGGAAAGGTCTTTCTATACGAATGTCAAGACCTAGGATCAGAGAGACAGACAAACAAAAAACAACAAAAACTTCACAATTGCTCTTTTAAAATATATATCATAATCAAAAAAGCATAGCTTAATAGCCAATTGCTTCTCTTCTCCATGAATAGGGGGAGATCTACCTCATAGGACTATGACACCTGCCCTCTTTTGTCTACCTAGACCATTAGGAGCTTTCATTCTCCCGTTTTGTGCCGTTGTTAACTGCTCATCACTTGTTTATTGACAGGGCCCAGTGCTGAGCAGACTTGGGCGGAAGGACCTGGCCCAGAAGGTCCTCCGAGACGCCGTCTGGACGCAGAACACCAGTCACAGAGCCTGGAACAGCCTTGGGGAAGTCCTGCAAGCACAGGGGAAAAACGAAGCAGCCGTTGAATGCTTCCTCACTGCTCTAGACCTTGAATCCAGCAGCCCTGTCATCCCTTTCACTGTCATACCCCGGGAACTCTGAAGCTTTGCCCTTCAGCTAAGCATCTGCGTTCAATGGACAGGCACAAAAAAAAGAAACAAAAAACCCCCCAACAAACAACAAACAAAAACAAAAAACACACACAACCACAGAGAAGAAACTCTGGATTCAACAGAAAAGTGCCATTGCAACCTGGAATTGGGCAAAACAATTCCAGGATGGGGCTCAGGTCTACATGATCTAGCTGAGAAAAGCCTAACTTTAGGACAATATGCAACAGGCGGGAGAGGAAAAAAAAAAAAAAAGCCTTTTTTCTTCACAGATGCCTGGCTAACCTCCTGTTCAAGTTAACAGCAAGACTTATTTCAAAGTGTTGGTTCAAGGTGACTGACTGTAGAATAGTTGATGCTAGAGCATAGCTGTTTGAAGCACTTGCACCGTTCARTTTTTATTAAAATTGAAATTCCCAAACCCTGAGTTAAAGCTCAGGCCTGCTCTAAGCAGGAGTAAATGTACCAACTAACTTGAACCAAGTTGTGCTTAAGTATGTGACTGTCCCCCCATGGGTCTGACAGGATAGGAATGACAATTAGACTATATAGACAAGTAATATATACTGTTTACAAAATTATTTCAGCTATTCTGATAATCCTTTTTCCTGCCTTGTTCGTATGTATTGCATATACTTGCTATATTTAGTGTGGCATTTGCCTAAACCAATTTAAGTTAAAAAATACCTTTTTTTTTTTTTCCAAGCTGCTATTATAGCATGATTTGCAGGAGCAGAAAGACCAAAGACTGATCAGTTCATATTTGGACTAGTATTAAAAACACACACGTGTATGTATATCTCTCCAATTACATATTTATTGCAAGGACTTTCATGAACTAGCTAGTTACAAACTGTCTGAGCTTCATTCTTACTAATCACCTATTCCAGCATTTTTAGTAAGGAATATAGTGATTATCAGTATATACTGCCTGAACTCTGTGCTTTACTTCACTACTGTTCCTGACACAAAGCATTTTCATATCCATCTTCTCATGATGTAAAAGATGGCAGCAGTCTTCTAAGGCAAAATATGCTGAAAGCAGTATGTGTATATATGAATTACCTTTATTTTTACTGTACCTTGGATTTTCTATAGAAATTTTACATTCGCGGTACAGAGCTGGAGCCTTCAGTAGAGTGGGATCATTTTGTGTCATATCAGATGCAAGAGTGATCTCCAGAGCCATCTGAGGAGCTCCTAATCCACTCACCCTCCCACCTGCTGGCATTGCAGGCAGAGGGGACACAGCTGGCATGCCCCATGCTAAGCTGAGCCTTAGCTGTATTTGACYTCCATGTGGCCTTTGCAGCAACTTAGAGCTGTAACATGACACACAAGAACCAGCCCTGTCCAGGGCAGGCCCAAGATGAAGATGGTGCAAAAGTGAGCTGTGGGCACTTTCTACAGAAGATGTTTGAGGCCGTGTGCACATTTCTSTCCAGAGCAGATTTCTGTCAGTGCACTGTTTCTAACTATTTCATAAATAGATTTTTGCACTAAAATACGCTCAGCAGTATAATTCTACACAGGACTGTGATCAGCAACTAGATCATTCCAGAAATATCATCTTCAGGCAATGAGCAAATAAGGTTTTGCTTTGTTTTTTAAAGACCCTCAGGCTATGACGGCAGACTTGCAGTCAGTGTTGTTTACAGTTATTTGGATATCTACAGCCTACTTGAGATGTGGTTTCCACTCGGTCCCTCTCCTGCTGCTCCCAGACCGCACCAGTGCTGGGCCCTGCCCACATGCAGCTTTTGCTCCCGCTGCCCAGCTTCCCCACCAGGCGCCTGTGCCAGTCGTCTATGGCAAGTTTTCTGTCAACATGCTGTGGCACTCCCAAACCTTTTTTTTTTATTATTTTTAATTAGATGAGTGCAACAGCCCAGATTATTCCTCTATTCACCAAGGCATTTGGAGTGAAACCAGCATGGTCTGTGAAAGGTGGGCAGCCCGGGAGGGCTCCGTCTTTTCAGCGACATACAAGCCTCAAGCTAGGCATCTTAGGCCAGAGCCCAGTTTCCAAGGAAACAGTGTTACCCAGCCACATTACTCATTTGCAATAGCACCAGCAGCCGAGGAAGGAGTAGGTGTTAAAGTACCAGAATTAAATGAGTTTCATGGAGATGAAAAGATGCAGCAGAGACCATTTTCCTATAAATGATTCTATGAAGTCGGCTGGCTCTGCAGTGCAGGTGGGAAAAGGAAAAGGAGGAAAAAAGACAGTATTTTTGACATAAGCTGTAAATTGTTATCCAGAGGTTTTGGACCCAGTTCCATTGTCAGATTTAATCTGGCAATAGACTTTATTCTGATACTTGTTCTGGCCCACAAGCACAGTTTCCAGCATAGCAGCAAGCCCTCTGTATAAAGCAGAAAAAAAAAAAAAAAGAGTCACAGTGCCCCAACATCACCGTTTTCTTGTATTACTGGTGTCTATAAAGCACTGCCATAGTAACCTCCATGTACAGAGCAACTGTTCAAGCTATGCATCACTCTGACTGATTAACCACTGTAAGAGGTCGGTAACTCAGCTGGCTGATGACCTGGCAGGAAGGTACCCCATTCCCAAACAGCAAGTGAGAAGGGAACGCTTGCGCGCTTACTTACTTCTACGTGCCTGGCTTGTAAACAGCCACCAGCACATCACATTTGCTGCYGTCACGAGAACTAGACTTCACCTCAGTAACGCCAGAACTGGCGCAGCAGTCGCCTTTCCCAGGAGGGGGGAAAATGCACGTGGGTGCCTCGTGTGATCAACCAGCGAGATGATCCCAGGGTCGTACTAGATATACGTAGTATATACTACATATATATTGTAGATATTAAGGAATGTTACCGGCATTGGAATCACAGTCATAAGGGTCTCTGCTTCAGTTGCTGCAGAGAAGACAAACAAGTAATTCCCGTTAATGTCAACAGGAGTTACACACCGTAAGGTACTCACTCTGGCAGCACAGCACACCACAGCCCTTACATTAATTGCAGGCAAAGTTCTGTTTCAGTGATAAATTTGGACTCAATCCCAAGCATTTCCCAGCGGGCACGAAGCACCCGCTTGCTGGAGCGGTGTTAAGGGCACTGATATGTTTCTGTGTTCTCTTCTTAATGCTTAGGGGTTTATAGCCTGAGATTATATTGTCCTAAATACTCTGCACGGGGCAGAAAAGAGGGCAGTCATTACRGATTTGCAAGTATTCTTTCAGTAAATCCTCAGTCTGTATTTGTTACTAGTGTTACCCAAAACAAATCCTCCAAGGTTGCATGCTACCTGTGCTCTTAAGCATGTACTTTGTTTATCCTTCCAGATACAGAAAAACAAAAGACGACTACTACAAACTTGCAAGTCTAAGAAATACAAGCATATGTATTCATATACATATGCTTCAAACAACAGAAAGTTTGTACRCTGTAACAAAAACAAATCTGCCTCCAAGATAATATAGCGAGAAGGCCGACAGGCCGGGGATCAATCCCCCTCCCTGCCTTAGCCTGTGTGAAGTGTCATGAGCTCCAGTGAAGTTACTGGTATTTCTGACAACTTCCTCCAGCTGCGGATCTGCCCACTGGTGTACTCGCTCTGTACAGAGAGTACAACAGAGCTGCCCTGTTCCTGCCTTGCACAAGTACCCCAATCCGTTTCTATTGGTAACAGTTCATGCTACTGATTATCACAGCATTTCAGAAGTGCTAATTATCTTTTCTTGGTAATGACTAATAAATCCAAATGCAGAACAGTCCCGGAGGGTGTTTACTTTAAAATTCACTGGCTGGGTACCAAAGCAGGCACAGCACTGACTGCTGAGGTTTGAGTTACAGAATTATTTTATCCAAACAAAGTCCCATTTTCACCGAATCTTGGTGAAGACAGAGTTTGGCTATTTTATATTTCTTTTTAACGATGACAGAGTGGGAACCATAACCTTTTTTAGTGAAAAGGGATCACTGCCATGATCTTTTTTCAGCCAAACCAACTGAGATTTGATAGCTGCTGTTCGGCCTAGGAAAATAAGGCTTCTCAGAGCGGTCTCAGCACAGCGGTGATTGCTTTTGCTGCAGTTGTATTATAGGCACAATTGACAGGCAATGAGCATGTGAAGCTGAGACCTCTCTCCCTCCCCCAGTGCGGTACATGTTCAGCGAAGGTGAGCTGCTCGATATGCAGAGGGTCCCCGTCAGCGCTGCCCCAATGCCTGCTCCTCCCTACGCCATGGTTACCACCGCCATCTGCAGTCTGGTTCCTCAGCACCCCTTGGCTCTTGCTGCTATAACCCATCCTCTGACTGCTCCCCAAGTCCGTCTCCAGAAGGTGATCTCCCCCACTGTTACGTTTTTGTTCTGTTTTGTAGAGTGTTAGCAAGTGGTCAGATAAACAGTTATTTTGTTAGAAATGAGAAGCAGCAACATTTGTCACTGGTAAGTGGGAAGTCACCACTTACCCAGCAGCAGCCAGGATCGTTCCTCTGACTTTTGCCTTCAGTGAACCAGCTCCTCCCTTCAGCTCCAGCAACCTAAGGCAAGGTCCCAAGTAGCTGGATACTAAAAGATCCAGCTCATTTCCCGTCTGAGTGCACCTCTTAGCAGAGAAACGTGCTAGTTTGCAGCTAAAATTGCCGAAAGGGATGGTGTCACCACACCATTGCAGAAGGGACTGTGACGGTGCAATCTTGCTCTCTCTGAGACATGGTATGCAGGCGGGCGCTCGTGACTTTGGCACTGTGTGAGTGTTTCCTACTCGACCATGCCATTCGAATATTGCTAACATAGGGTTAGTGGGATCATTTTTCTTTGTAACTTAACATATTTTTTCTTGTAAGATGTTTCCACCAGATGAATAAATTGACCCTGTGGAAGAAAAAAATGCTCTTCATACATAATTATTTCCTGCCAATTTCAGTACTTTTAATGTATTCATGCCACAGATATTTCAAGCATTATGAAACAATTATTTGTTATATTAATTGGAACCTAGTGTGCCTAGCAAGTTACCAGTTGCAAAGGGTATTTTGGCCTATACTCTTGTAGTTCATGGGAAAAAGCATGAGCGAGTATGCAAGCAGCATGCTTTCAAAGAGGAACAGAGCCAGGAAAAAGGAGTAAATGTAGCCTCAGATGTTTGGATTTATGGGGATTTAAGAAAGCATCCTACTTTTCTTGTGCTTCTTCCATTAAAAATAAACAAAGGTAGTGTGAGAAACTCTATCATCAAGTAATACGCAACTACTATGCCATCAAGTTTATGGACTCACCTTATTTTGTCCACAGTATCATTAATCATCTCTTTCTACAAACTGTTTAATTCCAAATAACCACAGGAGTAACTTTTTCATTCAAGAGCTTCCAGAGAATTCTTAGCATTTATACATGAATCTTTTGGGCAAGTTTCAATAGGGCCTTCTTAAAGAGCCAGACCCTTAGTTTCGTACTTGAATGAGACCAAGCAAAGGGTTTTTGAAGAGCATTTCTTCATAACTAACTGTTGTGGCTGGTCTGGGTTACAAGTGCATTCAGTATAACTCAAGCAGAACATGATTCCTCTGTAGCAACAGCAGAATTAAGTCCTTCAACTGATACTACAAAGTCTTAAAAGTTGGAAATCGAAGCAAACTAAAAACTAGCTAACTTCTCCCCCCCCCCCCCCAATCCCCGCTCTCTCCCACAAGACACACAGGCAATGAACAGTGGTTGCTTTGGGGGCAGAGGGAGGAGGAGGGCTCTCAAGACCCTACTGAACAGAAGCACAACTGAACCCAGACTAAACCTGGAGAATTTCATTGTTCAATCCCCTCCTAGGAGTAACTTGCAGAGAAAAGAAAATACGCTTGACAGCTCCTCTTTGCTTCCATACTAACCACAGTACATTGCTTCTTATCCTCCCTGTGTCGCACAGATGTTTAATAGTCCCTGTGTGTTTAAATGGGAAGAAATAAGCCTTTTTTCTCRTTCTTGTTGGAAGGCACTTTGGATGGCTAAGGTACTCTCAACCTTAAATCATAATCACTTCTTTCCTTGCTAGAAAACCTAGTTGTACTTTGTTAGTAATTTTGACATGATATTCTTACAAGTTAATTAGGAATATTTTTAGTAGCCTATTCAGATCACCACTTCTGTCTTTCTACTGCAGAATGGGGAAAACCAACTCAGATACCTACAATATATTCCTGTCCGGTGTGAAGCCCAGATATTTAGAAGTCCCTCAAACAACGAGGGAAGAGATGAAAAGCACTGCTGCTGCCCAGATACTCCCTTCCACACAGGTGGTCTTACAGACTCTGGCTATCAGGTTTTTCTGGAGTCACCACAGCAACAACATTGWTTTTCTCTCTCTCTCTCTCTCTCTCTCTCTCTCTCTCTCTCTAACCACATCCCTTGGGAGATGTCAAATCCCAGGCAATGATGCCTGAGACAGACTTTGGAACTAAGTAAAAAACACACATAGCCTACTAACCTTTAAAGACCAGTGTTAGAGAAAGTCAAAGTCAACATCACAAAACAAGTAAGTTTGTTTTGTTGCGAGTAGCAGTCACTATAGTATTAAACTGAGTCATGGCTGTCAAACCAGTTTCTTATGATGTATGTTGTCTCCAAAATGAAGAGCAATAGCTCACCGGCAAGAAAGTCCCTACAGGTCCACTGACTGAAGGGCAAAATCCAAAGGTTTACTCAGTGCTCCAGGTCAACAGAATAAAGTGTCAAAACACAGAGGGGGGAAAAAAACCCTGCAGGTCAGTCATCTGAATTTGCAGAACTGCCATTTTCAGATCTGATCCCATTTAAAGCTAATGCAGCAGCTGTGGCGATTTGGCTGATGAAGGTAAGCTAGACCTGCTCGACACACAGACGTGGCAGAACATATGGTTTTGTATACAGCAAAAACAGCAAGTGCTGCAAGCTGTCCTAAAGAAGCAAAAGAGCAGTCGTGAAGTTGCAAAATGGGAAAAAACATTTACCTTACTGAAAAGCTCTCAAGGAGGCAAAGCCCAGCTTTACCGGCATCGCTGACAAAAACATGCAAAAAAAACAGACKGGGAGAGTATCAGCAAGTGTAAAGCAGCCCCTCAGCAGACTCCTGGCTGCAAAAGCCTTTCTGAACCTTATACTGACACCACCCTGCACCACAGCTAGACAGCCAAATTCAGCATGACAGCACCGGGACCACACACTTTCACAGTGTATTTAAGGCAGATGCCAGTCCTGTGTCCAGCTCTCATTGACTTTCAAAGGACACCACAGTCCTTGAAGCAAAAGATCCATTACATTATGTATGACAAGTCAGACATCTTTTTTATAATGCAGTTGCTTACGATATCATAATTAGGTCTGGAAACTAGTATGTTTATAAATTAATCAGTAACAAGCATGCCTGTATTTTGTTGTCCGGTGAGAGAAGCCGGCATATGCTCTCTGCATCTGCAATAACGGGTACTGTTTCAGAAGGATGGAAGTTCAAGGATATAATGATTATCTGGTCAGTATAGGTTAGAGGTGATTTTGTGATCAGTGTAAATGGCATTGTCTGGCAGAGACAATTAGCAAATGAGCCACTGCCTCACAAGCGGATTTGCAGCCTTAGAGCCTCTTCTCCTAGGCTGACAACAAATAGGAATTTGAGATGATATCTCGGGTTTCCAAAACAGGAAGCCGCTAAATCCAGAAAGCAAGCAATGCATTTCCCAATTATAATGATGCTGCTCTTGTCTCTCCTTGGAGGATATTGAAGTGTTTTTAAAAGGGTAACAAGGAAGGCATTTCATCCCCATTTTCATTGCACAGAAAAATCAAGTCTGTCAGGAATTGAGACAAGAGAGGGCTTTTTGTGTGTGTGTGTGTGTGTGTGTGTGTGTGTGTGCGCGTAACCAGTTAAATTGCTATTACTGGATCCTCACTCTTTCCTCCAGTCCCAGGGCAATATTGCCTCTCTCCCTTGCCTACCATGCTCTAGTGGAAAAGTCCTTCAAACCCTACAAGGGGTTTGTGCCCTGCATTTTTCAGGTTTCTTCTGCAGAGGGGAGCTAAGGTAAATTCCCGCTCACTTGTTACATTAATGCAGTATATATGACTTCTTCCCCTGTAAAGCCATCCAGGTAGCCCATGTTAGACTCCTGCTGGTGGAGCTATGTGGGTACAGTTACCCAGCACAAGTAGTCCAGGTCTGGACTTTGAGCACCACTGTATCAAGGGGTTGACTTACCACAACTGAAATTTTTATTTTTTAATTTCTTCTGTTCTCAAATTTCCCATCATCCCCTCTTGTGTACTTGTAAAGAGTTTTCTGTTCAAACAGCTAACTGAAAACTAACAAAAGGAAAAAAAAATTGTTTCCAGTTGCATTCCAAAGGAAAACTTTGGAGATTCTCAATTAAATAAAGAGCTTAAAAAGAAACTTCCAATTAAATAAAATATTGTTCTGTCTGACAGAAGTCCTCAATAGTATCTTCAATAAGATTTGTGTGACCAGAAGTTTTGAGAGAACTGCCAGAAGGGAGAGCATTTTGAAAAAAAATTCAASATGTTTAATCCTGAAACAATCTACACAGAACATTTAAATTTTCCATTTTGTCTTCCTGGCAAGAACTTCTCAAAGTTACCTCAAATTTTTACATKGCTCCAGTTTTCTAGAACTTTGCTTTTCAGCAAATAGCACTACCCTACACGTGTGCACACACACACAAGGATTGTTCCCACCAAAATAAATATCAGACCAATATCAAGTACTTCTGAAAAATCCCACCCGTGTACACTTCTACAGTTGGGGCAGCGGTGATGAAGTCCTGTGACTGGTTCAAACACACACTGGGTAAAAATGAGTTCTTAAATATTTGAATGTTACAGCTGCTACACAAGCAAGCACAATTGGATATACAGCAAAGCACCAGCTAAGTCCTGTGGCAGCGGCACACGCTAYGAGTCCCCAGCACCCGCCGAGCTCTGCCGTGCCGCGGGTGGACTGGAGTGAGCTCAGAGCCAGCCTGAACACCTTGACACAAACTGCAGCTATCRCTTCACACGTAGACACTTCTGTAGACATGGTCCCGCTTTCAGCTCACTACTCCGCCTCATTACCCACTGCTTAACGGCAGCCTATTACAGAGTTTCTCAACTTTTTGTAGGAATTTTCTGGTGGATGTGTGGATCCATAAGAGGTACCTATACAGATTGCTGCATCAGATATGACCTTTCCGGAAAGGACATGTTTAGGGTCCCTTATGAGCCAGCCATAGACACCCAGGGATCTGTAGATCACACTTTGAAGACCAGCGATTTAGACATTTTCTCTTAGATTCTATTAGAGCTTCTTAATTAAAAGTCCTCTTCAGGGACCTAAATTGAATTGGAAACCATGGTGATCACGTAGGTCAATTATGCACGGAGATGACTGTGTTTGAGAGAGTGAGGTGGAAGATGAGAGTGTGCGTGTGTGTGTCGAAGAGCTTTAAGAAAAAAGAAAAAACCCAAACATCTGTAAAAGCAAAGAGCATGCACATTTTGCAAAAGAACAATTATAGGATCTGCTTTATAGGGCCCATCTTCTGCTATTGAATTAGATCCACGTTTCACTGCTGAATTAGGCAAAAACAACTGTCTTAAAGTTGAACAATTTCTTCAACTTCCACCTCACTGAACATTTGATCAATTGGGTTGATAGTTTATCCAATTTCTCAAATCCTTGCGTGCACATTTTCACTCATGTTGATAACTGTACCAAGAATATCAAAATGCTAACTAAGCAGCTATGCTTCCTATCATCCCACATGAAAGAAAGAGGTTGGTACCAACCTAATATAAAAATAGAAAGATTCAATCAACATATAGTTGGCTTCATTACTTTATTGTTCAAAAACTAAGGTCTAAAGAGATGAACAGAAACAGTTCCCCGATACTAAACAAGAACTGAATTCCACTACTATTATTAGGAAATACTCATTTGTGATCTGAGAATGCTGATGAGATATACAGAGTTATGCTTTAATCTCAACTTACAAATCATTGTACTCTAGCTATAGGACAATAAAGTTAGTTTTAAAACCAAAACTGTTTTGGTTTCACTGAAAAGAACAGCTCTAAAAGTCATATTTTTCTTATAGATTATTAAATGCCATATGATGAGGAAGTAGTAAAAGATCACTTAACTCTAATCTACTATACTATAATCATCTTCTCTTTTTTTCCCATAAAAAAAAATCTAAATAGGTACAATATATGTTCTTCCTGTAAGTCTCCACCAGAAATAAATTATCTTGCTTCATTTGTCTTTGCAAATTACAGCTGTTGGACTGGGAGTTTTACAAACTCTACACTTCAGTTGTTCAAGCCCGTGTGTGAAACACTTCATATTGTTCCTGAGAAATTTTATGATCCTGATACGCAGGGTTAACCTGCTACAACCTCCAGCAATAAATAAGAATGTTCACATAATTCATAGGAGACTGGAGTCTGTTGATCCATAACCTCCCTAAATTAGCAGTTTCTTACAAGCTGCATCCTTTTTATATGCTGAAGATGAAACACCAGAGCATGGATGTTACAGGAATTTCAATCTTCTTTCCTCCATCATCTTGATTTCCACTCCCTTCCAGATCTCCTGCTTGCCTCATTGGTAGTACTTGTAACACCTTCCATGCTCAGTCTTGCTTTCCCAAGCCAGCAAGAATGCCATACCAAATTCACAAAACATAGATATCGTAGATAAAACAGTAGATGATGCTGAAGTGCAGAAGCAGGAGAAACTGGGTTTCTCCTTCCCCCCCACCTTCTTTCTCTACAGTTAACTAATTACAAAACTGATATATGCTGATGCCTAGGACATACTAGGCTTCAAGACCAACACAACCCAGATTCCAGCCTTTTCAACCAGCTCCAGTGCTTCAGTGCTGTAAGAAGGCTAAAATTTCAGTCAGGTTAATTTTGCTTGCTGTTTCATTTCAGGATGACAAGGCTTGTGTGTTAGGCTTAATTATTCCAAATAGCCTTTTACTGAAACTTTCCTCTCAAGGGCAAAACTTCATGCCATTTCTATTAATAGCACCTGGAATATATCAGTGGTCAATAGCCTTCACTCCCTACTAACTAGTCATAAATACAGCTAGATAAGATATAAGAATGATATAGAATCAAACCTGGGTAGCAATGGCATCTACTTTTCCAATAAAAGCAGAAACAGCTCAATGCACCAGGAAAGCAGAATCAAACCCCGCAGATCCTGAATACAACAGATGGGGGGGGGGGACACCAGTCTGTTCCAGTGCTTACCAGAATCATTGCCTGCTTTTGTTTTGACTAGTGTGTCCCTGAAGTAAGTCTATGGACTTCAAACCTATTGAAGCAATTTTTTCCATTGCCTTCATTTCACAGTCCAATACCTCCATGCTAAGCAGTCAGCAGCATGATGGCAATTGAATCACAACAGTTTCCACCTGCAATAGCTTCTCCTCAGATACCAAGATCACAGCTCTTCCAACAATCAGTGTAGGCCATCATCTTGCCACAGAATGAGTCAAATCAGGTTAACAAGTTCACTTGAAAATGTTAATGATTAATCACTAGCTTTAGAACTGTTATCGCGAAGAAAAAAAAATATATGTAAGCTTCAGATGCTGTGGCAATGAAGATATCAACCAGTTTAGGTCTATACACACATGACTTCCTGTGGTAGTCCATTTATGTGTGGGCTACTCTGTACTGAGAGTGCTATTCCTGATGCGTCCTGTTTCCACTACTTGCAAAATTACTAGAGCTGCCATACTCCTGCTAGCAGTCTTCCGGACAGGAACATGTGCATACTGAGCACTGGTTTCCTAACCAAAGAAGACCTTTTGCCAGAGAAGTTACTCTTCTCATTTTCCTCATCTCAATTTACTGTTGGAGAAATAGTTTCCATGGCAAAATGTTAGTCCTGTAGGCAAATCTTGATAAAGCCTATTTGTTGAAGCTTTCCACTTGCAATCAACATTTGCCCACTGAAACCAAAGCCCTTCCTTTTCAACAAGAGTTTTGCCCTCCATCATTTGGTTCTGGTTTTGAAAGTCTTTGCACACAGGACACATCCTTACTCTTTTATAGGTAGATGTGTGAGAGCATCAAGAGAGCTCACTTTTTGCCATCTATATAATTAGTACGTTCAGTGGAAACGTAAATGTTGTACATTAATTCTCAGATCTGGAGCATGTTTTTAGATAACACAGAGATATTACTTCCAAACAAAGCAACAGCATTAATAAACACAGTACCAGGAAATCTACAAAGGTTAAGTGATTTTCTACAGAGTAATTCATTCTGCTAATGAGTTTGTTACGACAACGCTCTCTGTGTGCGGTTATTGCGTATGTATCTTTCATTTGTGTGTTCGTATAATTCATGGTGGTGCAAAATAAATTTCTGTGTGAAGTGTCCTAATAGATGAAGTGAGGCTATAATATTCTTCCAGAGCTTGTTCATTACCATATGCACTGGCACGGAGTCCAGAGGGAGAGGAAGACATTAAACATTAAGCAAAACAATTGCTGTCATCCTCCAGAGGGACTAGCTTTGTAAACTCTTGTGTTAACACTATACAAAAGACTTGAGTATTAGGGTAAAATTAGAACGATAAAGGGAGGCAAACATCTCATCCTCAACTTCATGAGATTTGGTTGGATAACTAACAATATGTGGATTTTCATCCTAAAAGGACAGAACTCGTCCTCGCACAGCTGCAGATTGTACACCCCTGAGAACTAATTGTCACTGGCAAACATAAAAGACGACAAAACAAAAAAACGTTTCCAGTGTTTTCTATCCACAAAGCTGAACCACTCCCCTGTGTGTGTTTTCAATTTAACTAAAATAGATCACTGTGTGTAAACAGCCACTCTATCTGCATCATTCATATTTGATGGACTAGTCAGTATAACAGATACTTTTATCCATCCCGTAAGCAATGAGAAACTAGACACTTCAGTGCCTTGTGCTCCTCTCAGTTAACATGAGTGGCAGCAGCTGTTATTCTAGGCTCCTTAGCATGTAATGTTTGATGGAAAGACAGGAAAATTGGAGATGTGTTTAGTGGAATCAGGTATAACAAAAGTAACTTCCATGACCAAACACTCCCAGGAGGGTACATAGGAAAGCTCTTGCCAGGTTTGTTAACAGCAGCCCAAGCATTTTTTTCTTAGGCTTTAGAGGCCATATGATAATAGTACTCCTATCAGGTTAAAAAGTAAATTACAGAAGAGATACCACATGATCTCAAGATGACTTCATTTATTTTGGCAGGGAAGCTCAAAGGTGGCCTAGAGCACTGTGACCAGAGATGATTGTAAAATATGTATTGGGTAGATGGGCTTGTGTTTCAGATTCGGTTTTACATGTATGACCTCACATGCCTATTAAAATAAGAGGTATGTGAGCAGACATTTTAACAGTTTAGAAGCCAAGAGGAGATATTGCCACTTCCTTCTGCTTGGAGGGCAAGAGTAGCTAATTGACATGAGAACAAACGTAGCATTTAAGAAATGGCAGGTGAAGGAAGGCAATCCCTCCTGATCTGTGCATGTACCAAAATAAAGGAACTCCTGGCATGACCTAGTTGAAGGGTTTGCTGGTGGTTGCAGTGCAGTATAAGAAATCCCATTAAACATAAGAAAAGTGTTTTTTTATAGTGAGGGTGGTCAAGCACTGGAACAGGTCACCCAGAGCGGCTGTGAAGTCTTCATCTTTGGAGATATCCAAAACCCAGCTGGGCAATGCCCTGAGCAACCTGTAGCTGCCCCTGCTCTGAGCAGGGGATCAGACTGGACCATCTCCTGCCGTCTCTCCCGACTTCAACTGTTCTGTGAAAGGGAAGTTGGCAAGGCAAGGCCAGAGACAGGAAAGGATATCACTCAAGCGTCACAGGTGTCTGGCAGCAGGCTAGGGAGGGATCATGTAGACAGACCAGGAGAAAAGAGCTTCCTTTCCTTCTTTTGAGTTTCCCCCCTGACCACAGGCACCTTTGGTATTAGAGTTTGGGGATGGAGGGAAAGAGAAAGAGACTCCATGGCCAAAGTTTTGAAGGTCTGAGACGTAGAAGCAGCAGGTGAGAAGGAAGCCGCCTAGCCTGTTTTAGGACATACCCCAGGGAAGCTCACTAGACCTCCCACCAACTGGAGTTTTAGCGTGGCCCACCCTGAAGACTAAGGAGTTAATTCAGTTTCTTCATTTGTGGCCTTGCTAGAGAGGGCAGTTGCAGCCCGATTTTAAGTCTCTGTTCTGAAGCAAGAGCTGACAGAAAGAAAACTGTAACTTTTATCTTCTCCTTTGGGAAGAAACTGGAAAAGGTTTGCACGAAGGTCATTTTAATATTAAGCCAAAGCTCCAAGAGCCACCAGACAAACAGTTCTGTTTTTCCAAATAAAGAATTAGTAACTACATGGATATAAAACTTTCTCCTCTCATTTTAGCTAGCTGGTCCTTCCTTATTCCCAAGGGAATACAGTCATTTCTTGGGCATGTTTTTACACATGCCACTGAGATCGGAACAGCAAACAGCCTGTGCTCGCTTAGAGGTTTTACAGCATGGGGCCTCTGTAAGGACTGAAGGAGCAGAGGATGAAAATACCCAGTGCAGAGTGGGAATGGGCCTCAATTAAATCCACACCTTGAGGTATCCTGAAGCCAGGACTACCTTCAGCTTCTGAAAGTCTCTTTGGTGGGTGTTATAACTTGCTTACAGCTAAGGTGGGAAGATCACTTCTCTCAGTTACTAAAAATACAGTCAGGGAAACATTACCCTCCAAATCACTTTAATATGCATCACGCTGCCACATATACTTCATGACTCCATTTGCATCCTATGGGTCAATTCAGTTCAAATCTACTGCCACTGCCAAGTTCACGCAGCTAGTAGCTTTTCCCTCACACACCCCAGAGAAACAGGGAGAACAGAGGACAAGAAGGTTTTCCGTGAGGCTCCTATTGAAAAGCAAAGATGCAGCTCCTCTTCTGCCCAATATCATTGCTTGCAATCACTGAAGGCAGACCGTAAAGCAGAGAAAATTGCTCGGGAGGCACAATTACAAACTAGTCGACTTAAAGCTGCATTTTTAGATGAAATCAGCCCGATCTTGAGACATGATCCATGAGATGTAAGCAACATGGCACCACGTTGAAGGGTTCCCATTTTCTTGCAAAGTGAATCAGTAACTGATGATCACAAGGCAATATGGATTACAGAAATACCACTGAGGTGACCTCCAGCTATGAAGGCCACATGGAGGACATACACAGAAGCACCATGAGAGATAAGAAACAAGGGGCTCTGGCTCCTTCCCCTTCACCTCCACGTGCAAAAGTCTGCCACAGATAGAGCCACAGGTAGAAGGAGTTGCCCTTTCTCTGTACCTTATCCCCTCCGATGGTAAGTACAGCTGGAAACTCATCCAAGCTGCACATTCTGCTGTGCACTACAGCTGGCTGGATACAGGAGGAGGAGTATACTGCAGATTCTTACAAATATGATGCTGTTCCCAGACTAACAAAGCTTAAAATTCCTTTTGGGTGCTCCAGAAAAAAGCAGGACCTTTCTATTCTATATGTCTCTCCTAAGAGTGTCTAAAGCCCTGAAAATTAAGCCTTCAAGGATTTGTATGTATTCCTTATCTTAAACTATTGCTTAGCAACAGACTTTAACCAAGGACTTGTCTGTGAAACTGCGAGGTATATCCACATATGCTAAGTGCAAAGCCATAAACACACCTTTCCAAATTATCTCTGCTAGGATCACATATGTAGCTGATGATCAAACTGAGCAGAAGGTTATCAGTGGTATATGCTCTCGGTGCTTTTGCAATGCTAATAAAGTGATCTTGACCCGAATGAATCCAAGCCTGTTCACTGCAGAAAAGGTATCTGTGCATACCMAGTAGTCTGCACACAGAACAAGTGCACAGCAGGAGTCAATATGATGCTGTTTTGTGACTACTCCTCCCACATGGAGCAAGGCGATCTACGTGTTTATATAGTAAGCATTAGGTGTTCCACTGATAACATTAGTATGTGCACGCATAGCAAGAAGAACTCGGCTTTAAAAAAAAAAAAAAAAATCTGTCTTAAACATGACTTTAGATATCATCTAGGTAGCTATCAATCCAGCTATTCTATTAATCCATTAGTAGGGCAAAGCTTAATACCATTAGCATATCAGAAACTGGATTCATCAGATAGATAGTCCTGAGTTGTACTTTTCAGCCATGTTACACAGGAACTAATTTTCTCTTCCAGCTACCAGGCCATAATCTACCACTGTAAGCCACAACATAAATATAACCCRCATCTATATGCAAGATTGGGCCTGGAAAGAAATGTGAGCACAGGGGGCCTTCTTACCTCTCTGCTAAAAGTTGTATCAAACTCAAGAGGTTGGCAATGTGCTTAAGCAAGGGTTGTACTGTGGAGAGCTCACAATCACCCCTGTAGTTAAAGGATCCTTTCCTTTGCATAGTTTTTTTTCCTATGACACAGGAAGAGGAGATGAATGTCACTTTATATTTAGGCTCAAGGGAGATGAACCACTTTCCTGCACTGAGCAGGGGTAAGAGGCATTGAATAAAGCAAGTGCAACAGCTGTGAAATAGCCAGTCCAGATATAGGGAGAGAGTCAGGTAGGGAGTCTGCAGCCCTCCTCCCACATGCACTAAGGAAATGCAGGTACAGGTGTGGCCCACCACACACTGTAGAAGCACACACTGCTGTCCTCCTCTCTCCAGTAGGTACCCACTGTCCCCAGTGCACCAGCATCACAGCTGCGTGTGCACATTTCAAAAGGGGAAAAGACATGCAAGGCAGAGTTTCAGAAGTAAAGAGGAAGTTCATCAGACTCTTGAAGTGGTTTTGTTCAGCACTGGCTCTCCCTCTAGTTTCACAGTAATTGCTAAACTACCTTTTACGTGACAATGTTATAACAGCCTACATCGTCAGAGTGCTTGGGGAGGCAGCAGGTAACCCCAGATGATCCTTATCTTTGCTGCCACATGCCTGTAACACCTTTGCCTAAGGCAAAGGCAAAAGCAAAACACACGACACTCCTGTTGGTGCGGTGCAATGTGTTGCTTGGGGTCCAGGGTATTTCTGAAGACACAGAGTAAAATCCTTAATGTCCAGTCAGAGCTACTGCAAAGGAAGAAAAGCCCTTCCAGTTGGAGGAAATGTGAAGCGCTGAACAGTAAAGAGCAGACAGCATATTACAGTAGTCCCCTGTGGGCAGCCCTGTTGTAAACAGTATCATCTCAGAGCTAACTTACAACTGAGCTGCACACTAGATTTGCGGCAGCTTTAGAAATTCCAGATTTTGAATGATTCATCTGAGACCCTTCATAGGCTCTAAGCACTGAGAGCAGAAGCTGCAGAAGTGCAACCCTTCTGCACTCAAGAACATAACAGCTTAAGACATGCCCATGTTCATGGCCATGTTTGCAAGAGTGAAACGGATACTCAGTTCTGAGATGCACTGAACACCCACATCTCATGCTGACGTCAAAATCGTAGGTGCTCCAGCTTTACTCAGTTTCTCACCAATTAAAAGGAGAACTGGGAATAAAGAGAGACAGGAGAAAGAGCAGGATACCCCTTCCATCCCCAAATCAAACCTCAGTGGTTGCAGCTTACAGCCCAGAAAATCAGATTTAGCYACATTTCCAAAACATAGATACTTTCCTGGTAGCCCACCCAATCTGGGAAGGAAGCGTATAGCCCTGCTTGGGATGGAGGGGAAGAAGAGATTGTCCTGTGCCAGCAGGATCAAGCCACTCTTGTCAGTGCTCAGTAAACACAAGAAACAGAGGGGATTAAAATCCTTTCTGAAACTCTGATGACAAAAGGAAACAGCTATCCCATTATCCTTGTGCAGGTAAATATTTGAAAGCACCTATAAAGAAAACTCAGTCATGCGTCCCCTGCTACCTTGAAGGCAGCTGCATGAGTACAGTGGCAGCCACATTTATCCAAACAGCAACACAAGGAGGTTGAATACACCAAGTTTACAGGCAGCGATATCTGTTGATTCCTACTGAGTGCTACCATTTTATATAGATACCTGTTTTTTTAAATCCATGAAAGAATGTATTTTGCACTACAAGATGGGAATGCCAATATCACAGTGTCTGTCTTTTAAAGGGAGAAGAGGGAACAGCAAAGCCACCTACTCAGAGGGCAACCCCAGGGTTACATCAGCAGAAACATAATTAGTGGCAACAAAAATTACAAATGAGATATTGCTGGTTTTTTGAGTTATTCATCAGTCTTTTCCATCCATTCAGGGAAGAAAGAGAAGACAATGTAACTGCTTCTCACAGCAACTCATTAAACCAGGCACCACAGATCCACTTACAGAAAAGGCAATTTGAGAGCAAAGGCCAGCCCTTAAGCTGACAGAAGTCAAGAATTGTCTTCAGCGGACACTAGCTGAAGCGTTAATTGTAGGGCACAAGCACGTAAGCTGCTGACTTCTCCACACTGGAGCAAATGGGGTGGGGGGCAGGAGGGCTCCAGGATCAGGGTCTTGCTTTGAACCTTTCTCAGAGAGCTAAACTAAGCCAACGGACAAATACCAGGAGTGATAGCTGCTTGCTGGGCTGCCTGTCTCCCTTACGTGAGATGACACAACAAGCAGTAGGCAGAAAATGTGCTTTGGGGGCTCCTTTCTGCTCCTACTGGCTTTGCAATGGTAACACTGCTGACCACAGTGAATATGCACCTAATAATTACCACTATGGAAAGCGAGCAAAGGAGCAGGTCTGCTACAGCATTCAGAGAATGATAGTTTTACTTAGGAGTTAATTTCCTTTCCTGAACCAGTATTTCCAAATGCCTCTCAAAACCCCTTCCAGGTCCTTTCTGTGCTGGAAGGGGGGGTGGGGAAAGGTCTTCCCAACAGACCTGTGCTACCAGCAACTCTGTTTGGCAAGTCTGACACGGTCCAGTAAAACAGGCAAGAACCCTTTACACCTTCTCAAACTAGTAAATTGCACGTAATTCATCTGCCCAAAAGGGCACCTACGTATAATCAGACTCCTCAACGTGCACTTTATCACAGTCATTTAGATGGCGTACAGAGCAATCTATTCCTTACAGAGTTCTACAAAAATGTGGTATCAGACAACCTGCACATTATGGAGAGCTCACAACACAGAAACAGATGGCCACTTAAGCTCTCCTCTACCTTAGGATGCAAGTTTCATCCAATCTCTGCAGCAGCAACGACCTTTAGATTATTCAGATCGCAAGGGAGTCCGAAGTCTGATCTGAGATTGGATTTCATCTGTGCCAGGCACTGTAAAACTGCAGGGTCCTTCCCCGCAATGTTTACAGTTTAACTAGGTAATGGCTGGGATTACTAACACAGAATGGGGATGCAGCTTGTCCTTGGATGTGCAACAGGGCACAGAGGGGGACTAAAATAGAAGTTGCACTTCCTTAATATCTCCACAGAACTGCAGGCAAGCTAGGAAGCATGCAGTCCCTAACAGCAGTCTCCTCCCTCACCCCTCAAGAGGCCTGTGCTGCAAAGATTGCAAGCAGGCCACTGGCAAAATTGGTTGATACCCACTAGATCACATTATTGCCAATATTTAAAATGATTCCCATGTGCCTAAGTGCAGTAAATCACTATTTTATCTCAGATCCTTAGCTAGTTACTGATTAGCAGAGCCTACAGCGTCACCACAAAGAGTTTACATGGATGGCGCTCACAAGATGATGCTCACCGCAGGCACAGGTAGCATGGGTACTCGAACGTTTACCAGTCCCACCTAACATGGAGGTCTCCTCCAGGTGGACGCAGCCCTTTGGTGACAGCCTAAAGTCTTCCTGTAGCAAGAAATACCGGAARATATTGCAGCTTTCTGCTCTGATGTGTCTCAATCAAAGGGAGATTTATCATGCCTGACAAGGGTGTCTCTCCCACCCCTGCATTTCCCCATTTGTCTTTACCTCCTTTGAGGCAGCTACACCCATCTGCTCCACCCTCTTTCTGCCGATATCTTTCCATTACAAAAAGAAACAACACAAAATTAGTTTTCCCCTGGGTGTGTAGCAAGGTGGAAAGCACCACATGAGCCATGAGGAACTTCACAGAGAAAAAGACGTAGTTTTCCCCCAGTTTCCTTTGTTTCTCACAGCTCTCCTATTTCTGTTACGCCATATCTTGTTTGCAGGGCTCCTTGCACAGGGTGACTGCCGCAAACCGCTCCGCTCGCAGTGGCAGCTCGTCCTCCAGAAGGCGACCCGAGGGCAAGAGCACACCACAGCCACCACGTGCGCCTGCTTCGGCTCCCCTTCTTTCAGCGTTACCCAGGTACCAGGCCTGGTGCAGGCYCTCTTCTCATCTGCCAAGAAAGCAGCACCACACAAGACAGCTGTAAAGCAACAGCTGAGTCAAGACAGGATTTTCCCTCTCTTAGCAACCAGATGCTGCACTTACGCAGTACATCAGCATAAGCACACGCTTTGGTAAGGCCAGTCAGCAGATGAGACCGTGATGTGCAGGACTCCAAAGCTACCATACATCTTCAACTCAAACTGAGAGGCAGCACATTTATTGCCTTTCAGAGCTAGTTCAGTGTTTCCCAAGCAAGTCTCAGCCACAAAACTTTGTGGAAAGCTTTTCTTGTCTGAGGAGCACCAGGAGCCATATGGATACAACACTACCAGGAAGGTCTCTGCTGATGACAAACAGCATGACATGCCCCCATTCTACCAATCCCTCTCCATTAACACAGCCCCAGATTTTCCACGACTTCTCTTTTTTCTCCTCTATGTCAGGCTGAGCAGTCAAAAAAGCATGTCACTTCCCTAATCTTGCCAAAAAGTTTCTGGTCCCTATAAATAGCCTCAGCAAGCTTTACTACCCAGTTCCTGACATATTTCTTGCAGAAGCTCAGTGCCACYGGACATGCCCAGTCATTGGCATTTGTTTCACAGCACACCTCCACCTGCGAGGTGCCCGAGTCCCACACCGTGCTGGGCAGCTGATGCCGTTTGCTCCAGCATCTCTCYCCTTCCTTCTGCCTTCCCTCTTCTGAACTGCACTACTGGCAGCAGGAAACAGCACAAACAAAACTAAAATACCCCCCACACACACACCAATGCTTCAGACCAGCAACCCAGCAACCATTTGTTAGACTTCAGATCTAATCTTGAGCTTAGTGAAAGTTAGTAACGCTTCCAGAATGGTTACACACATTCAGCAAAGAGCAACAGTGACGAATTTAATACATTGTGGATTTATATACTTCCTTTAAACTTATTCCACACTTTCCTTTGACTGTGCCCTGCTTAACTTGTAGTATTAAGGCCCTATTATTTATTTCACTCATCTAAGCAGAAACATAAAACTTCAGCCCTCTCTGGGAACATACTCCAACATATCTACAGCACACATGCAGCATTTAATGAAGAAACTATCCTGTATTTTTAGAGCTACTTTAAGAAAATCATTAAAACCAAAAAAAGTAAACTTTGCATCCCTGTGAAGTGCTCAGTCTTAGAAGCCTCAGGAAGGAGGGTCCTTGCACCTTGCAAAGCAACTGTGTTGGTTAGAAAGCATTTCTGAAACATTTAAAAACAGAACAAGGAAATAATGGCCACTCCTGATTTAAAATGGCTGAACTGGTTTTCCTTGAGTCTACATGCATGAAGCTGATTTCAAAATGAAACTGTCTGGAAGAGTTCAGCTCAATATGTTGAGTTTCAAAAAGTTGTAAGCAATTGTAAGTGCCAGAGAAGGAGCAAAGATAGAATTAAAAACACTTTAGCAACCTTAACCAGTGCAGAGAGCGCTACTCCCATCAGATCCCCAAATCTAAAAGGTGCTTAACACACACACATAGTGCTCGCTACTTTACATTATTCATTGACCTAAGTACAATACTGAATTAGTGACATATAATACATTTCCATAGCTTGTTCCTTCTTTTATTGCTGTTAAATTAGGGTTTTCCTTTAGTTTTTAGAGCCTTCTTTTCAGATGAACATTTAGCTAATCATTGTTTGTTTGTTAATCAAGTTTGTTTCTACTTGCCCTGCCACAAGGTTGTTCAGCTTTGGGGTTTTTTTTTTTTAGAGCAATTCTTCAACCTCTCCCCCTCCCCAGTTCCTAAATGCTTGCCCTTCCCCTGAGCCTCCTGGCCTGTAACTCTCACTTCACTTTCCATTTCTCCCCAACTTCCTCTCAGATTTCCCCCCTTTCTAGTCCCTCCCCAGCTCCCTTATTTCCCTTCAACCCTCAATGCCGAGCAGCACAAACACTGGCAGAGCACTGGCCCGGGCTGCCCGCACCAGGACAGCCTCTCCAGGCAAACACCTGAAGCTGGCTGCCTCCCTGCTGCAGAGACAGCTCCTCTGACACATTATCACCACACAGGCCCTCTGCTTCATCCCTTGTGCACGGCACACACTGCCCAACCTCACAGCTACTCACCTTCTAACCACACACCTTGCTCTGAGCCATGACTCTTTACAGCCTCCTCTTGCCTTCAGGAAGGAGCTACCCACCAGAGCCTCACAATAAGAGCAAGCCCTCCCCCAGCCAGCTGAGAAAAACAGGCTTTTTTTCTTCTCCACTTGCTCCAGGCAGAAGGAGTCTCCCTTCATTAGGCTGAGCAGACCCCCCCCCCCCAGGTGCCTGGCTCCTGGCGAAGGCTGGATCTGGCCTGTTATGAACAGGAGGGTCTCCTACTGTCAATGTGTTATGTGGCACCACTTCTCACAGTATCCTTGCACCAAGTGTACTGTCCATTAAAAAGTCAGTTTTTGTCAACAATGGCCCCATTTTTCTCTGGATGGAGAGCAGGAAATAAATATGCTCTTTTGGGTATTCCTTGATTTTTTGGCAAAGGTAGATGGTATACAGCAAGTCCAACGTGATCAGAAAACGTGTCTGGAGAGAGGGGACATTGCCTTCCCTCAGAATCAGTAGTTTATAAATTGGCACACTGATGTTTTATTCTAAAACCCAGCTGTAGTGCTGAAGATGATGCTGTGCTCCTTACCCAAGCTAGCAATAGTTTGTGGCTGCTTTGGAAACTTTGTGGGCTCATAGGCTCCAGGTCCTGGTGTATCCTGTACAGATGGAAAAAACAAGAAACATCAAATAAATGAGGGAGGAACAAACAGCAAACTCCCAAATTAGGACTCTTAGAAAAGGACCTCATTTTTGAGTATTGTGTTGCAGAAGTGCCTGAAACCTCCAGAGAAGAACTGAGCCTCCATGCCATGTATCTTTGAATAGCCATTTTCACCCAGAAATCTCAAAAGTAGTCTTCAAAGGATGACAGTATCATTATTTCTACATATGAGCGGGGAAAATGAATTGCAGAAAGATGAAATGACTTGCCCGTGGTCAACACACCGTTTCCATTCGAGCGCACTACTGAGCCATGCTGCCTCCAGAGCCCAGAAACGATGTCCAGGAAGATCTCCAGAGCTCGCATATTTACAAGCATTTACAATCCAACTGATTCAGTTCAGTGATTCATGCACTTAGAAGGAAGCACGGGCATAAATCTCTGAAAAATCAAAGTTACGTATAAGAGACAGGGTGAGAGTGAAGTGACCGTGGCCACTGATACACCCAGTGAGAGAAGAAAGAAGGTAGATGGGTTGAGAAGTCCAGAGAAACCAGAGAGACCCTTAACATCGTGGACCTCACTCCCCAATACTATCCCATCCAATTATCTGCTTTATCCCCTCTCGTTCCAGCCTGTTTCAGTCCCTTGCAACTGCCTTGGCCCAAATTTAGGTTTTAATAAACTTAAGGAGTGAGGAGAGAGGCCTCCAGAGAGAGGAAAAGGAAGGGAATGGCTGCAGACTGAGGAGGAGAAGGCTACTATGTCGTTTGCCCTGGGGCCTGAAAGAGCATTCGGCACGCCTGGTCACAGCACAGCTGCCTACTCATTGCCAGCATTTTATACAATGTTGCATGTATGTTATTGAAAATACAAGGCCCTGCTATTGATGGTATGTTAACCCAGAAAGAGAAATGGTGGAAAGGTGCAAAATCTGTTCCAGAAGTTAGTTAGTTAGTTAGTTAGTTAGTTTGTTTGTTTAAAAAGACCCACTATTTTCTTTCTTGTTCCTAACAGTTTCATTACATCAAGATTGCTATCCTGATATGCCTCTTCAAGCATCCAGTGCTTTTCACTGTCTCCCATAGGCTATCATGGTTTTTCTCAGCCCCTCCTGTTCCTGAAAAGCAACAAAACTGAGTTGCCTTCCTAAAAAGATAAATTTGTCTGCATGCCTCTCTCCTCCCCCTTTCTCACATATACCCAGACCAGAAAAATCTCTCAAGCTCAACTGTCACAGCCAACCTATTGCTATATACCATGCTGATAACCGTGACTAGGATGATTCGAGTGGTTGCCAGCCTCAGCTGGATTTACATAAATGGCTGAAATGCTTGCACCAATGCTCAAAAACCTCAGTGCCAAAAGCCCATTGTTTCTGCCCAGGTAACCTTCTTTAAAAGTATTTTCTTTCCACAGCCAAAGTCTCACCTTTCTCAGCCTCAGGAAATGTTTCCGAAACTGATTCTTCGTAATTGTTTCTTTTAGAGATGACCCTGAGTGATTAATTTCAGGCTGTTGAGACACACTATTTATCGGATAATATTTCAGATTACTCACTGAGTGTACTGGCAGCATCCTGGGTACTTTCAACTGGAAACATGAGCACACAGCGCGAGATGGTTCTTTCTTTATTTCATAGTGACCTGGTCCTGGGCCTTCTTTCTACAATAACAAATAAAGACAGATTTCTTAAGCGGTAAATTCCTATTATGTCCCTTTCTCAAGTAACTCACAAAAATTTCTAGGTGGTCTCAAATTAGGGTGAAACATTTTGCTTAAAAATTTACCCAGTTATAGTAATGAGTGGTGCTGCATTACAGATACATACGCATCATCTATTCCACATCCTGATCCCTGCCACTGCTCACAAGGAGCCAGCCAGCACGAGGCAGGAGCAAGCCCCGCACTCGGCCGCACACGCAGCACTGAATGGCTCCTTGGGTACTTCTGCCCCAGGTCTCATCCAAGCTGTGTCAGCCACTGACTGGCCTCTCTTTGGTCAGCCAGTGAGTCAGGGGCAGAAATGGCACAAGTCCTCATTCCCAGCCCTGCAGACCACTGCAGTTTTGAAAAGAGGTCATGAATCACTATTTTGTAATTTTACAATATAATGAGTTCTGAGACAACAAACTGCAACCCCATGATCTGCACTCTGCTCTTAGTATCACTTTCTTCTTCTTCTAGTAGCTAGCAACAGAAACAAGAGTAATACAATTGATTTTTATTTCCCACTTTTTTCAGGAATACTACTCTAAAAAAAAAGAGCAACCATCAGTCATCTCTTTTGCAGTGATGGTGACCAGAGTATGGAGCAGTGCGTGACTGAGGCCACACAGCAAGTCACTTTCTGTCCATGACTTACRCACCAGATGGGGCAGGATTTTGGTCATTCAGCAAGGCCAAATTCTCATTTCAGTTACTTATATTTTCTAACTTATTTTCTTTTACTCATTCCTCGCTCTTGGCAGTCAGCAGGGCCAGGATTTCATTCTTTGATATTGAAAGGGATTCCAAGCCAGAGCAGCAGTTTGCCCAGGCATCTATTACAATATCAGGGCCTACATGTTAATGGGTCTGTGATAAAGGCTAGGATCTATCAGCAGGCATGAGCAATTTAAACAAATTTCAAAAGAAACCCTGTCTTCCAAAAAAAAAAAAAACTTTCTCCCTACAGGATTTGCAACCACTCAACCATTGAAGAGGTATGCTAGTGCAGAGGGAGCCTGGAGTGAAATTCAATATGAAGTAATCATAAACCATTTAATTGATATTATCCAAGCTGAAAAGTAATGCAAGTAAGCAAGTACAAATAAGTGACAGTGGATTTCTTTTTAAACTGTTTAGCTTTAAATGTGCAAAGTATTACCTATAAAACTTCCGTATCTATATAGGTATATAAGCGTTTTTCATGTTATTTTGAATTTTATAGGATTGTAAAACAGAATGTTTTAGGAATAGGATATTGAAATAAGATAATGATCTCCCGCAGCTATAGAAATTAAGAAAAAAAACAGAGATGTGTATACATATTCTTCTCCAAGGAACAGATAAATGTAGTGTGGTCATTGCTGTCTTCAGAGAAAGAATCATTGTGTTGCATTCTGTGGTTTTCTAAGTAACATTCATCAAATGGAGGGGATATGGACAGAGATGGAGTCAAGCATGTGCTAATTGGCCCCAGGGCTGGCTTGAATGTCCAGACACCTGTGACAATTTAAGTAATAGCTGATAAGGAACTCTTCATAGTACTTATTCTTAGGGAAACTGAAAACAGTCTCCCTTCTCATACATATTTCCTTTTCACCACTGTCTAAATAGACTGAAGACAATGGTCAGCAAGGTTTATTTTTGCTGGATGTAGATCATTATGATTATCATGTTAATCGGGTTGCTTGCATTTAAGATATTTTATATAGAAGATAAATTACATCAGACGAGTGATAATGAGTAGAAAGCAGAGGGAATAAAAATCTTTTTTCTCCAGATCTAGGCAGATGGGAATGACAGGTTAAATGAATGACAGGTGCCAACAGAGACACATACAGCTCTGGAATAGAAATTCCATGATCTTAGTGGGGAATTCTTGGTCAACTAAAGGCAATAAATTGACACCCTTGCATTTGTCAGAAAGACCCTACTTTCCTCACAGACAGAAATTTCAAGCTACCATTTCAAGTTTTTGTGATTTTTATAACCTAAGCCTATGAGATCCTTCCCTCATGAAATGAAGGTTGACGCATGCTTTGCCTTTGCAGCCTATGATAGGGATCATTTCCCATTTTATCTCCCATAACTGCATGCTGGCTGTTTGCATCTTCTCATCTCTCCAGCCCTCTAGCTGYGTGTCTTCCACAATTTAGTTGTAGACCTGGAATATTACAATGATTTTGTTTCTACTCACTAATATATTATCAGGATAAAAACAGACCCATTTTAGAGAGCTATTATCTCCATTTAAGAGGCAACAAAACTGAAGCACCTAGATATTAAGCAATATACTCACCTTTACACATTTAGCCAAGAGGAAGAACAAAAGCCATTACTCAAATGAAGGAGCATATTTCCTACCCTCTCTATTCTGATGCCAACTGACCTTGACAACACAGAACAACATTTTCTCATATGTGGTTTTGCTCTTTACATTTCTTTTTTGTTTTGCTTACTACCATAATTGTTTACTTGAAGTGTTTGGTGTTAATTACAGTAAACATTTTTCCATTTCTGTGCAGATGGGAAATGCACTAGAATATAACTGCATGGTTCAAGTTTATCATCTGCTCATCTCTTGACAGAGATCAATATAGATTAGAGGTAAGTCTGTTTATCCATATTTATTTTCAAAAACCAAAATGATATGCAACAGATTTATAATTAAGCAGAAGTGATGATGTTTTTGTATAGCTTAGTTAAATGGATTTGCCACCATGCATTAGAGTAGAAGCTATAAAAGCAGACCAGATGTTGCACTTTTTTTTTCCCCTTCTGTGCTGCAGTTTGCGTGAGAATCCTACATCCTAAACAAAGCTTGAGGTCAAAGTTTTCAAACCTGGGGATCTAATATTAGTCTTCTAAAGTTAGGTGGCTTGATTTAGAAAAGGAATGAACAGCCCCAGCTAGCATTAAAATCTGAATTTACTCAGCGATTATGTGCCCAAACACAGTGGTATCTTTAAGTTCCCAAGCCTGTTGCACTCAAAGTTTCTCATGTAGCTTTTGACTTGTTGCTCAGACATTTACATTTAGCCATGAGTAAAATGAGCAGAGCTGTAATACTGTTAGGCCTATTTTACAGGTGAGCTGCAGCAGGACTCCTGCACAGTATGTTGCTCTACCAAACTAATGTAAGCCCTCCCAAGAATCCTCAGTATACACAGCCTCCCTTGCTACACACAGAAAAGTCAGCAAGGCACAGCTTGGCACTTGCACATACCTCAGTGCCGTGGCCTGCAAGCTGTAAGATATGCTTTCATATCCCCATACTGCCTGGTTTGAAGGAGGGACTGGAGCTCCCTAGCTACTTGCAGTGTGTACTAATGCTGCCTCCAAAATCATTTTCTCTTTCTTCTCTGTCACTCTCCCTCTCTCTGTCCTTAGAAACAAGCAAGCAACCAAGCAACCCCCAAAACCCAACAGCGCATTGGTAGCATCTTCAGGGGATCTCAACAGAATGGTCCCAGAGGTGGCTGGGAATGCTTTAAAGCTTTCCAGCTTGCTGAGATAATCTACCTCACCAGTTCCACTTGGAGATCGTGGCCTAAGCACAAAGATCAAGCAGGACACTTTTTACATCAGATGTCATAGGTCCAAACAGCTGAAGGCTGCTTTACTTCCTTGCATGGCAGCTAACGCTGACAGGATAAAAGCCCTACAGGCTCAGAAAATTCAGGAGATGATACTCAGAAAGTTTTGTAAGAAGTATCTCCTATATTCTTCCTTATTCTCTCCAGTATCAGCTCAGGGAAGGTCCCGCTGACTTTGCTGGAAATATTTTGGTGAAAGCAGGAGTCAGCCTGAGGTATAAAAAAGATAGATTGCATAAGACAATACAAAGCACCTGAGACTCAAAGACATAAACAAGTATCTTTGTGTTCAAGACTCTGGTATCAGCTGGTTTGGCAAGCATTTTACCCTGTTCACTTACTGAGGACATAAGAGTACACTGGGCCCATGATTCTCATCTTCTCACTTGCTAGAGTTGGACAGAGCTAGACTTTGCAGGTAAAATTTTGTCCTCACTGAACAGAAAGGGTGTTTTACCATTGTCTTTGGTGGAGTCAGGATTTCACAAAATTTCATATTCCATGCACAATGAAATCACTCTGGTTAGTCATGAGACAGAGACGCCAGGAGTGTAGTCCTCACATCATGGAAAAAAATAGACTTGGGCAAGGACGTATTAAAATCAAATTACACAATTGCTTCCACGCAGAGCTGTTTTCTCCAATTGCTAGCCACAGTCATTATGTGCCCTGGGTGACTCATGGACCTTACGTTGCCCATCAACAGCAAAAGCCATTTGGAGTTAGATAAAAGCCCTTAAAACGTATTCCTTAAAACGTATAGCTCACAATATTTTGAGCATCAGTAACTGTGATGTGAATCATCTGATGCATTGAAAGTTTGTTTATTGCTACTTCAGTTTTTAAACAAACAGTATGCCTAATAGCTCTTAGAAACTGCAAGATGGACCCAATCAAGCAATAAAGAATCTGCACTGATGTTGATTGAGAGTGTTTTTGCTCAGTGCATTCAGTCTATAGCAGCCTGGCTTTGCAATATGCCACACATCCAGCACTTCCTCAGTTCAGCCAATAGAATGAGCATGTAACAAAGGAAAATGTTCTGCAGTGTTCATGTCAAATTATTATTTTTAGAATTAAAAGGAGATTATTTCTCAGTTCTGGAGTTTCTTTAATTTCAATTGGCTCTTTAAAACAATGACTTACATTTTGAGCTTCCATACTACTCATACTATTTTTGCTCATGCAAGCACTTTTAGGGAAGTTAATACACAACAAAGGAACTTCTTATGAGTAATGGTTTCAGAATAAGCAGGGATTTTTAAAGAAATGTAGTTGCTTGCTCTACACTAGGATTTTTTAAATTGCCTAAGGACATCATTAGCATCTTTAGGCAGTTATATATATATATTTTAAAACTGTCCTTTAGTCTCTTGGACTGATGAATGGAACATTTCTTATGGTGAATAATTCAATGCCTTGGAACAGTATTCCAATCACAGCTGATTATAAATTAACACTCATTTTAACTGATGCAGATAATCATGCCAATGTCACAGCAAATACATTGTCAAGCATTATGTATGGATAGTATAATGTAAACAAGAAGCTGAGAACTCCATTATCTGCTGGTGCGTCACTATCAGTGATTTCTAAATATATCATCATTGTTTAGACCGCATTCAGACTGCCTAGAATAATGTGCTACTTATAAACAGCAGATGCAATTGTTTTCTTAGGTGGTGTAATTAGCAACAAAAAGTAGTAAGGTCTTCTTTACTACCAGTCTAAATGCTTGCTCAGGATATTGGAAAACAAAGTATCTTCCTTGGACTCCCATGATAGGCCATACTTCCCTTCCAACAAATAAAGAAATTTGATTAAGAGGAAAGAAACAGCACAAAACTAATAAATAAATTTGCATTTTTATACAGAATCAAAATAAAACATGAATTCTTGTAGCACTGTGGACCTTAGTTTTCCCTCCCTGCTGTTGTGAATGACCAGTAGAGATACAGGCCTTTTTGCACCACTTCCTTTCTTTTCCCCCTCCAAGGATTCACATCCATATTTTGTGAGATAACAAAGTCCCAGAGTAAGCAAATGCATGCTTGCATGTTCTTTTCCAGTCTTCAGAGCAAAATGTTGCCTGTCATCTTTTTTTACCATAGTCCCCCTGTCTTTGTTCATAAATAGAGCTGCTGTGGGGCTCTGTGAGATTCTTCTTCTCATTTCTTTATAGCTTTTTAACTAGTAGCCTTTCAGCATACAAATGAGTTTAGACTTTTCAGAGCAGAATTACAAATGGATATTTCATTCCTGAGATACTCTGATTCCTGCTCTTCATTCATAGAAACAGATGCAAGGTAGTATTTTACTTGCTATGTATAAAATAAATACAGACTCACACTGCTGAGCTAAAGTACTGTAGTATATATAACATATAGTGGCCCCATTTTTTTTGTCAATGTCACATTAAAGGCTTATTTCTGATTAGACTTGTTAGAGACTCATGTAAGGCTCTTACATTATTTCAGGATCTCTGTTATTTCCAGGTGACAGGAGAGCTAACTAGGAGCACTAATTAGGAAATTCCCTTCTGATACGAAGCTCAAGTCCTATTTATTTCACTTGTTTGCAGGACATAGACCTCGCAGTGGACTATTCCGTGACTCAAGTTTTCCTCTACATATTCACATTTCACTTTAAGCCCAAACAACCAAAACCCTCACCACAATCAAAGCAATTCAGAAAAGACATTTCTAGTTATATTTGGATGCTGATCTCAGCCATTAAGAAAATATATAGCAAYTCTGTGGAGAGGAAAAACGCTGATGTTAAAATAGCCCTAGCATATTATGTAATGCATTTTCTTTGTATTTATATGTTTGTTTCTAATAGCCATTTTATTTTTACCAGGAAATGAGCTGGAGTCTATATTTTTGGACAGATTATTCGATCCTCAATTCTGTTCCAAACCAAAAATAAATAATATTTTTAGCCACATCAAATTCGGGTAATGTTGATTAATTATGACAGCTTTGCCTGCTTCTCCAGAAGTTTCAGGTTACAGGTCACATCTAGAATGAAAATGTACATTTTCCTGTACAAACCAAATGGATCTTGGAATACCCAAGTAAAAAAAACAACTTCCACTAGTCAATTTTGAATTATAATTTTCCATAAAAGCATCTCATATGTGTCTCCAGAAGTAAAACCATCGTCTTTAAAAGCTGTGGTCCTAAGTCTGTTTATAACCATGAGGTAGGTTAATGTATATCTATTTATTACTCTCACCCTCCCCCCAACCTTATTTTTGTTTGTTCTGTTTAGTCAGGCATAGAATGACATTTCTGTGCATTCAGAACATCTCAGGCTTTTTCATGTAGTACTTCTAACAGGTCATTTCACTCAGCGATCATATTTTGACATTTGATAAGTAATTAAGTAAAGGAAAGAACAGCTGTTAAGAAAATGCTTGGTGACAGTCTGTAGATGATTTAAGGCCAATTCATGAATCACATAATCCCCATTTAAATCTAAAATGTCATGAGATGAACAGCAAAAAATTGCATGATGCTTTTGTAGTCTAACAAAGAATTAGTCTTCATCAGCTTCAATATCTGAATGTGCCATCAAATACTCATGTGATCCTCTATGAGAAGCTTAGACTCCCATATCCTACAGAACACATAATAACCTTACGACAAACAGTAAATACAATAAACAATTACAAAAGAAGGAAGTTTACTGGATTTCTTTCTTAAACTCCAGCAGCGTTCTTCCTTAGCTTTCATGCTATTTATTTTTGCATGTCAATAACTTAGAACAAGAAATCAGATAGATCAAAGCTGGTATATTTGAGATAAAAATGATTGGTAAGCTAAGAATAATACTATGGTCAAGATAGAGAAGAGGAAAAAAGAATAAGCAACATGGAAAAAGCATGACAAAAGTGGCAGAAGACAAAGGAAAGCAGGTTTATGAATGAAAAGCATTCTGAAAAGTCAGCTGACCAGAGTTTTGGCAGATCTCATGTACACAGTAACTGTTACTTGCACAGCAGCTAAACCTTGCTGATACTGACCCAGTGATGATATAATGACCACCAATAAAGTGGATTTTTGGTTTTCATAATATGGAAGGGAAATATACAATTTTACTCCTCTAAACATACCTTTTTGAAGATTTTCTTAACCGGGTCTTAGCCACAGTATTTAGAATGATATTAATAGATATCTCTTAGCTCTTCAAGAATTTTGACCTCAAATGGCTGTGGTAGTAGGTGGAATATGTGCCAACCCACATAATAGCCAGCACATGCCATACTGTCAGTACAAATACTGCCCTTCTACTGCTACAACTACTTCATTGAAGACTGATTATTCCAGGAGAAGGATTCAATTTGTGATAATTAATAATGGCTATAACATATGAGCCAAAAGAGAAATAAGAAACAAGGTACAAGCACCTAATACCATACCCAATAGACACTGACTGAAACAGAGTTGTAGCAGTCTCCCAGAGAAGTGGAAAGGCTTGCCATGTGTCTTCTGTGCTTGCAGATGCATTCCTGCCTACATTTGGCAAATTCAAATATCCTGGTCAGAGGAAGATATGAACAAGTCCATTTGGCTGGATGCTGTTACGTCACATGGGAATGCTTTTTAAATTATTGAGATGTTTTCCCCTTCCAAGCTTCCAAAAGGAAGCTTGCCATTGGGCAGGCATGGGCAAAAATTACATTATGCTTTTAGAACCAGGAAGAGTAGCATGGTTTTCCAGCACTGAGTACATGGACCATGTGGGGAAGTACCAAGAGACCTGCTAAATACAGGGTCCTGGTGCACAGGGGAAAGAAAACAAGGGAACTAGTGAGGGAAGACAGACATGGGCATAATCCCACTCAGGCAAGCACATCGCTGAAGTGGTAGAACAAATGCTACAGTGTCAGAGCACTAGAAAAAGAAGTGTCAAAACTTCACTGAAGAGGACTGGAGTGCTCAAGGCAGAAGCCGCATAATGTCCATGTCATTATGACAACCACAACTGGATTACAGGGAAGGGCAGATGGGGACTTCATGCAAGGGACCATGTCTGCAGCCTGCTCGAGTGATGGAGAGGTTTCTCTGGGGCAGTGCCAGGTCTTACCCTCATCAGCAATTCCTCAGCTTTCCTGAAACTGTAATGCCGCTTCAGAGACCAAGTTAGGCTTTCAGTGTTAGCAGCAGAGAAGGGGAAAAGCATAACCAGACTATGTTTGGAGGCCTGTGCTTCCTCCCACTGTGCTAAAACAAAAAGTGTTGATACTTCCTTAAATAAGAGTTGGACTAATAAAAGACTGGGCCCCTAAATTATAAGCCTTAGCAAATTTGACTTGGGAGTGATTAGTTAAGCAAAGATGATTAATGGGGAAAGGCATTTCCCGGCATGTTCAGGAGATCTGAGGACACCAGGTAAAACCTGGAGCCCTTAATCCTGACAGTCATGAACCATCAAGATCACTGTTAAAGACTGTTTCTTTTTTTAGTGAAATGAATGTTGGAAATATGAAATGCAGAAGGTGACATACAGCAATAGACTGTTAATAGCAGCCTTCTCCTGGCAGTTAATACCAGGATTAAAAAATTAACTGGAAAGTAGGACTTGTGTATATTGTTATGTTTATAATTCAGAATTAATGCAGAACTCAGAGACATTGCTTTTACAAAATCCTTTTCCTGACCATAACTGTATTTCAAGCCATTCACAGGATGCTGATATGCATTTATGAAATTGAAAAGCTAGCCCCCATAGATAGTTTGTGTTGTTATTATTATGATGAGATTTAGAAGGAGAGCAATCGCTTTTGAGATTACATAGGGTATCTGGTATAAATATCAGCATGGACACCATTTATAACTATGTGTTAGCTTGAGGTTAAATGAGAAGGGTTTCTGGCACAGGACAATTATACAGTAAAATAAACAGGAAGTGTAAAGCCATTCTCCAAACCAGCAGCCAAACAGATCTAATCTGTCAATAAAACATACCAGATTTGGGCTGAAATTCCAAGGCTGGAAGTGCAATTTTAAAGGATGCTACAGCTCATTTGTTGCAAAATATTGTAAAGTGGCAGTATCAATAACTCATTTAAGAAGTTGCTGTTTACACAGAATGACTCTCCTATCAAAATAGGCTTCCTGGCATTGAGCAGCTAATGAGATCCTAGAGGATTTTCAAATAAAAGGTTAGCATTTATTTAACTGAGAAAGTCTGTCCCTTGATAATTTGTACTAACACAATCCTTTGCTATACTTTCAAATAAACACTGAGGAACTGTACTGATGTTTATTTTATTTCTTAAAGGTACTGTTCTTTCTAGAACTATGAATGTGACAGATACAACACAGATAATTTCTTTCACAGGATAAAGTCCTCCTCTCATTTCCATCAGACATCTAGAAATTAATGGTATCTTCAGATTGTTGATTGGCAAATAGATTCTCAAAGGAAAAAGGGTCTATCTACTGCGACAAATACAGCCAGGACCATGGCTGAGTTGAGCATGAATTCCTGACAGGGGAAGGACAAAATGTACACAAGCATTATCGCTGATAATTCTGGTTTTTAAAAAGTGAATTAGCAGCTATAATAAATTGCCTTTTCCAGTAGGAGCTTCTGTATATATATTTGTGTATATATTTCCAGATTCATTGCCAAGTATACATCAAATGATCCCAGGAGACATGTTATTAACTACTCTGCTTATAAACTGATGAGAGGGGCTTTAGCTGGAGCTCACCCCATCTCCAGCTGCTGCAAACTTCTCCTAATCAAAGATGACAAATCCTCGGACCTCATAAAAAGCCTTGCAAGGAGCATGTTGTCCTTGAAATGCACCTGGTTATGCCAAACTTGAAGGTGGAGGGTGGGGGGGGCAAAAATGCAGAAGTGTTGAGGGAAGTACCACCCACATTTTCATATTTCAGATGACATCCAGCGGAGTACTCTCAGCAGTGTTGTTTTCACTTTTCAGTTGTGCTGGGGGAAGAGCAATCTGCCAGGGCTCAGCCTACTCACTGCCTTCTTTCTGCCAAGTGTGCTCCATGGGGAATATGTGGGCAGCAGCCCCTGAGCTCCCCAGAGCAGCAGGGCTGCACTTCAGCCCTCCTTTACATGCCCTGTACTCAATGAGTGGCTGCCTAAGGGGCAGTGCTGCTATGGTTCAGGCAATAATAAATATAAATGATCAGTTCTTATTGGGCCATACTGATGTTTGAAACACAGTATGTGTTTCCAGTTTAAGAGTGAAGACTGTTGGTTCGGGCTGCCTGATTATAAAGTTAATCATGAGTAGATGTCCAGTAAGTTTTGACATTTCATCTGACTGTGAATTATCACCTTGCTTTGTTTCAAGCAGCCTGCCGGAATTGCTTGCTCTGAGACTGAAGGTTTTCCTTTTATGGCTTACAGATTTTGTGGCTAATTGTGAAGAAAGCCGTTTTTGGAATGCCTGGGCAATACATGCGTGAATCACAGCAGTAAGCCATTGCTTCTGTCTCCTAACATGTATCATGGAACTATTTTCTTCCATTCCTTTTGTAGTACAGTACATTCCACACTGTGAATCATTTTCATGCAAAAATAGAAGCCAGTGATGACTCTATGTTCACTTCATAACAGAAAATCAAGAAATGGCATCCCATAATTAAAGTGCCAGGTTTAGTGGAGTTGAAATGAACTGCTGTGCAGACGGGTTTGAGTGTCAGCTGCAGAGAGATTAATAGAGGCCTAAGCAAATGTTTCCTAATAAAATGTGATTTAAAAAAAAATCAAGTTCTGGTCCTTGAGCAAGATCTAAAATACCACATAAATGCTTAGTGCCAGGTCCAAAAAGGGGCTTGGATATTGTAACACTTAATAAT
This sequence comes from Apteryx rowi, assembly GCF_003343035.1. NCBI lineage: Eukaryota > Metazoa > Chordata > Aves > Apterygiformes > Apterygidae > Apteryx > Apteryx rowi. The sequence goes on along the minus strand of NW_020447841.1, from coordinate 709,847 downwards.
GACATACCTAAAAGTAAAATGAAGTGCTGTCATTTACAATGCAGAGTTAGGTGCTTATGTTCCCTGTGCAGTGAAAGAGGGGAGCTAAACAGCTAAGAATTGGATATACAATCTAAAACATGCTGGGGTGGGGGAAGTGAAATGCTTAGGCCAGGCAATATTTTGGCTGTCTCTTCCACAGACCCTGTCTATTTTGCAAACTGGTTCTGCTGAGCTTTGCCTCCTGAACATGAGCCACTCTGAGTGTAGTCCTCAACAGTGGAGTGCCAAGCCTGAACTAGTAATCCTCCTGGGAGTCTGAGTATATTAACTCAGGCTCATTGCCACCCTAATATGGCTAGTCAGCTTCTGGTCAGCCTGGAGCTTGCACCTGCTTGGGATGAGAGCAGAGAAAGTCTACGCCTTCCTGCAAAAGATCATGTAGACATTCCCTTAGGTACCTAACTCAGGCCATGACAGATGATCATTTTGTAAAGACTGGCACTGACTGGAGACTTTACTGTTTTCCAGCTGCTCAGTGCGGGCCATTATTTAGTTCTGCTGGAGGAAGGGACTGCATTAATGCTTCCTTTTCCAATTCAGCAATTCAGTCAGGTCAACTTAGATACCGACTGTTTAAGCTCAGTGACTTTGTCCAAAGTAGTTGCCCCTGAGGTAATACTCTAGTGGTAGAATAACTTGGGTATTCTTCAGTGAAAATTCATCCAACTGGCTTTTTTTACAGGAAGTTCTGTAACTGGAGGGTTATTAAGTGAGGCACAGGTGTGAAATATAGCTAGCTCAGAGTTACACAGGTTGTCATTGTTACCATAGGTCTAGCTGGCAATTTAATAAACAGCATACTGAATATTTTGAGTGAAATGCTAAAATGGAGCTGCAGTGGCCTTGATTCTGATCTCTTGCACTAAAACAGGAATTGTATTACAGAAGCCAGAGAAGTCATGTGATAGAGTGCTATTACTGATGATCAGCCTCAATACTGCAAAGGCTGAAGGCATTTTAAGTTTTATGGAATTGCAATTTAAGCAAGAAAGGAATTTTAGCCAATCATTTTCCTGCCACATGGATATGACATGCATCTAGTCTACTCACTCCTGTCTTAAGCTGAAGAAATATTCATACTTTGAGTCATCTTTGATCTCAATTCATCTTAACCATATCTCCAAAATATACCTCCTCCTAAATCTGGTAGATGCTTAGATGCTGCTCAGTTCTTTTAAAACCTTACAAGGGAAGAAAAAAAACATTGTTTATCTTGTCTATTTTTTATAGGATGTTTAACAATAGCAACAACATACATTGCTTTTCAGTATGCACACCACAAAGGGCCTTCAAGATTGAATAGTCACAACAAGAAAGCTGAGGAGCTTTAATAGCTTTCCTGAGAGATTTTGGCCAAAATCCTGTAAACATAAGCCCATGTGTCACTCTTCTTCCATGAGCAGTCTCATTAACACTACAAAAACAATCACACAACACAGTTCTTCACAAGCTTTGCTTAAAGGATCAATGCCCTAGTGTACTACAGAATACAAATTGTATATGCTGCAGGCATATGAACAAACTGTCATGAGGGTAACAGGATATCATGCATCAGCTGAGATGAAGTTACTATTGATTGTTATGGCATTAACAGATAAGCTTATTACATTTTTCTGTAATATTTTAAACAGTTACTAATGCCATATTTGTGGTTGTCACTCACACTGAAGTCAAAAGAAGGGAACATCATCAGTGCTTGAACAGCTTCTAAGTCCATCAGCTTAATTTAAACTCAGCTTCTCCTGCAGTTGAAATTAAGGAACTAGCTTTGGCAATGAAGCAGCTGCAGTGTGGGCACAGATTCTGTTCTGCTAGCCTTGCTGCAGGAAGGGGCAACCTCTGGGATAGGATTAGAATCAGTACCTGGGGCAGGTAGCTTCTTCAGCCACCACAGCTAGATTGACTCGTTGAGCTGATGTGGGGGCTAAGCTGATGTGAATTACTTTGCCTGTGCTCACACCATACATACAAAGTTCCTACACCTCAGCTGACACATGGCAATTTATGTACGTGACTTAAATGTAAGGTATTATTTTTGCATTTCAGATATCTGTGCATATTTTATTAGTAGGAATATTAATTTGCATAGTACTTACTGGAGTGAAGTAATTATTTGAGAACTTCTGGACAGCAGAATGAAACATAAACTGCCTAGGTTTTAAAAAAGAAGCAAGTATGGTCATTTGAGTAACCACTGTCACTGTCACTCTCAGTTCTTGCAATGGTTTCTACCATTTTTATATAACTATACAAAGTTATATGCATATGTATATATATACTATATATATAACAAAATGACTTTGTTTTTCATTCTGGATGCTGTCAGGCAATACAACAGAATTTACTGCAAACTGCCCACTCATGTACACAGACAAGCCTGAGGTTTTTTACCTTCAAAATGGATTTTAGCCAGCTCCGGTCTGAAAGYTGTGATCACTGTGATATCTACCTGAGCTATGTGCTCTGCAGAAGCAGAAGCCCTATTTTTTCATGGTGTTGATTGGAGACAGCCTCAAATGGAAACTACTATTTGAGTCCCAGTTCAGCAAAGCTCATGCTTGACTTTCAGCACAGGCTTCAACCTCTTACTTGAGTTAATCACACACTTAATTGTTTTATTGAATGAGTATGGACTTAAGCATGTGCTTAAAAATATGCTGAATCAGGACCTATCCCAGAGATGATCAAGATACTGGCTTAGGGCTTAATCCAGATACCACTGAAGTTAATGGGGGACTTCAGTGGGCTTTGGTTGAAGTGTACAAATGAGAGTCACAGGTGYGCTCTAATGTAGAAGTACACAAATCAGTTTTCCTGTCATGTAATTTGAATCTGATTTACTTACTTGGAAGCAAATGTGGAAACTGGAGGAGAGCTGATGTCATACTGTCCTGGTGCAGTGTTGATATCCTGGAAGAAAAAGTCAGTATAGAAAAGAAAATGATAGGACATGGAAGTCTGACTTTAAGCTACTGATTTCTTCCCCAAGTTCAGACTCACAAAGAAGGCCCATCATTTTGCACAGATATCTTTCAAAGTTCTGATCTTGCTTAAGCACAGTTCCCAATAAAGCTGAGATTCTAACACTTCCCTAAAATGTGTTAACACTAACTGAATAATTTTACAAAACTTTTCTGAACAGTGGAATAATGTTTATATTTATTTACCATAAGCATCCTTTATAGGACCAAGCTGGGSAAAAAGAACTTAGACAGAAAGTAGGTAACAGTCTTCTAAGGGTCACTGAGAAGAAGAAAAATAAGAACAAAACAAGGTGAATGAAGCAGCAGCAGCAGCTATGCTTTACACAGAAGGAAGTGCAGAAGTTGCACATGCATGAGTGTTTTGGGATTGCCTGTACGCACAAAGGGGAGGCTGGTGGTAAGGCCTGGTGAAATAGGGCAAGTAGACAACAAATGGGCCTTTGACTATGCCACCCAAAGCTCTACCTGGGGTGAATAAAAAATAATTTTATATAAAAAAAAAAGTTAAAACATAGAAGCAAAATGTTGTAAGGAACACATTTTAAAACTCAGGTGTAGTAGACAATACAGGCCCTGTATTGTCTACTGAATAGTGATCCCTACAGCCCTCACCCACTTACACTCTGAAACATATAAACATATACATCTATTTGTGTATATATCATATACATAAATATTTACCTTGTCTTTAAAACATAAGGTGCTGGGACATCTTCTTGGTAAGTTTTTAAATGAATATGTTGCTAGCTTTTTCCCTGCCAAATCTATAAAAGTAGGAGGAGTGTATGCAGAAACACTTGGTAGTGAGTTATCAGCTGTTCGTTCGTAGATGGGTATTCACCTTCTGCCTTCTCCTTTAAAACTGTATGTGGGCTTCATTGGGTTGAGCTGGGCTTCTCGAAGAAAATCTCGTACTGCATAAGTACCTTGTATTGGTGTTGGCTGGTTAGGACAAAAAGTAGGGGAGATTTTTGTGCAGCTTATTCTCCAAAGACATTGTAAATGTAAACTCTCATTTAAATTTTGTGTTTTAATTAAAACATTACTCAAAGACTGATGAAAACACATACTGATATTGGATCCTAATTGTTTCACTGGCGAATTTTTGAAAATGGAGGGGTGTGTCTTCTAATGAAAGTTACTGAAATAGCTAATCAGTCCAGAGCTATGGTGTGACATGTTTACAAGCTAAGAGAAGCCTCTTACCTGGAAAGACCTGAGCCTCTTCCCCAGAGCTGTATCAGGTCAACAATGAAATGTTGCCGTTCAGTGTCACTGGCCAGAGAAGGTCTGCCTCTCCGCTTTGCGGAAACAAAGTGCAATTAAAGCGGAGGACACTATCTGAACGACTCCTTTCATCCTACTTTGTTAATAGTGAATGAAACTATTGGGATTTTCAGYGAAAACTTCCTACTTTGATTAGGTACAGAAGAGAAGGCTGGGTAAGGGCTGAAGAAAATAAACAAGAGAGTTGAATATTGGATGCATTTTCCCCCTGCTTCTGATATAAAATGTAATTGTGCCAGATGTTCTCTGAAAACTACCAGTTTGCTTAAGACTACTCAGCAAATTACCTCAGCAGCTGCTTGCCTACACTCCACAGACACAGATTGCAAGGAGGCGCTGTTCTCTGAGTCAGCTGCAGCATGGGGGCTTTGGATAGACACTTCCAAGGTGTTTTGTTAGCCAACAAGTAAAAAAAAAAAAAAAAAATTTAACTGCTAATATAGGAGACAGCCTGATCTGTATGACGAGTAAGAACCACAGATATGAAACCTTCCCCTCAGACAATATACCCTAATTTCCCTGCTTTTGTAGCAAAGATTACTTTTCAACAAGGACATTTAATAATCATTTTATACCTCTCTTCAGTAGCCAAATAGAATTTATCAAAACCTTGTCAAAAAAACCCCCATCCTTAAGTGTAATTTATGTCACATAAATGTTAAGTCTACAGCATGGTAATTTGGGCCATTCTGTGGTGGACCTCCACCCTAGATCACATCGAGATTTCTTCAGAGTACATGGGTATGTTTCTCCTTACCTAAACCTTCYGTAGAGAGGGGGACGACACAGGCAAGTTCAAGGGAAAGGTGAGGGGAGGAAGCTACCAGAGGGAAAAGGAGATAGCAGTACATCAAGTCCTGCCTGTTCCCATCTTCAGAGTTTATAATACAATGCCACATTTCTGCAGCGTCTCTTCCAAAGCCCAGTCAAGAACCACAAAAGGGTTTTTAAAGGTTTTAGGGGAAGCCATTGTCTGCAGAAACCCCTCACAGCATCAGTGCAATTATGCTGAAGTTATGCTGCTATAGCATGAGTGTTCAAAGGGGATGGAAGAACTAGCACAAAGGCATAACTTTGCCTTGGCATTACATTCCATTTCAAAAATTAAGAAAATGTTTCCTGCTGCTGGAATAATGAATGATTAAAAGAACAGGGAGACTCACTTAAGGTGTTTGTTTGCCACTGCTTTCAGATGAACTTGCAAACTGGCCTGTAAATCTGGCTGGCAGGGATAGCTTCCTCATGGCAAAAGTCACCAGAAGACACCTTTAATTTTGGGTAGCTTTTTAAAATATAATGCATATATATCAACATTAATTCCAGGAAAATGCCTAGAATTCCCAGACTTGAAGAGGCAAATCAGTTATGCAGTTCATCTCAGTTCTACCACATTAAAAAAAGAAACTTCAAAAAATTCTTATGACGTAGGAATGCTTTGTGAATCAATCCCAAATATTATTGGAAATTTTCATACACCCTAACCCATTAAGAAGCTTTATTTTTAAGCATATTTGAGGACTTTTGAATCAATGGGAATACTTCACTGAATTTAGCACTTCAGGTTAGACTTTGAATGAGTGCCTAAATTATAATTTCCCTATTCTATGTGAATGATTATTGGTAACAGAAGCCTTTCCACTATGAATACAGAAAGCTTCAAAGGAATTTTTCCAAAGGAATCTTTCAAAGGCTTCAAGTTTGATTAATGCTAGAAAAACTAACAGTGCCTTTTTTTTCTTTTTTAAGAGAAATGAACTTACTTGTAGTAGTTAGAGGTTTAAATAACTTAGAAATAGGAGAAAAACAAAAAAAACCCTGCAGCCTTCCTGGGTTTGCTAATGATCTAATGCTTCACACAGGGGAAAAGAAGATCTTAACAATTCTTTTTGCCTTATTTATTTCAGTTTACTGTAGCTGAGTGTGAAGAAGGCTTATTTTTTTATTATATAGTAGGAAAATAAAGGTCTCATTCCAGAAACAGCCTTTTCTTATAGAGTCCTACCCAAGGAGAAAGCTAGCAGAAATGCCTTCCCTTGAAGGCTGGTTAGTTGCATTTTTCTGATTGCTGAAAAGCAGCATATGACTTTTAAGATGGTACTATGGGACCAGGCATGTATTGTTGTAAAGACACGGCAAATTGGTGATCTGCACTYGGAGCTTCTCAGACAGGGAAGAGGAACACTTGGCTGAATGATGACCATGAGGTTGTCTATCATGCAAGTAACCAACCAGCACCATAAGAAGATGGCCAACTTAATGACTAAAGGGAATGAGGCTGTAGGTCATGCTGGGATTGTTTACTGATCAAGACGTCTGTTACTACTGACAAAAGTAGCAGTTACTGATAGAAAAGTTAATGTAATTTCTGAGTAAGTACTTGCCTACTCCAAGTCTCCAGCTCTTAGCTGCAACATGAGGATTGCACAATTGGAGCAATCGATATAAAGAGCAGATTCTATCCCAAATGCAGGGGGTACTAGAAATGTAATAACAAGCTTAACYAGCATCCTTTCAGTTTGAGACCATTAGGACTTCCACAGCAGGCAACCTTCAGGAACCAGCCAGGGACTCAGCGAGTAAGACTTCCATTAAAGATGGAAGTCTCAGTAATATTCAGAGAATGGTGTTGGATTTTGACTTGTAATGGTTATTAGATGTTTGCATCATTTTCTTTTCCTCCCAGATTCTTCTCCGAGCTTTATTTTATATTCATTCATCCTCCCTTTTCCCTGTCCCCTTTTCTTTCATTCTTATTTCCAGCTCAGCTCCTCCTAAGAAAAGCCAAACCACCATGTGCTGTCATTACATGATACTGCATGATATCCTGTGTCTGTTTGTATTATTTTATAGCAGGAACTATCTGCTACCACTAAACTGGAGACCCATTCTTGATTAGCCTATTCAAACTATGGCTAGTGCTTATTAATAACGTAGAAATTGTCTCTTCTTTAGGCTATTAGTGTTACAGCTGTTTTTACCAAATCTTTTAGGTCTTTCAAAAATCTGATCTTAAGGTATTCCCTTTGGACTAGATCTTTGTGCAATTTCCTTAAGTGTTATCTCAGGGCTCTCTCCAGTTCAAGGCACCAATATAAGTGTTCTGTTCTGCATAATTCATATTCAGAAAGCAATAGGAGGGTTTTTTTCTGTTTTTTTTTAAAGGAACAGCCAGAAAGGAAGCCTCGATTTCAAAATAAAAACAGCAATTTATATCACCTGAAGGTGATACTGTCTGCCATTAAAATTGCACTTAACGGAAACTGGAAATTCAGGGTTCCTCGATATCTCCTTGTGAATCTTAGTTCGCAAGTTTATTACAAGTCCTTAAAAATGCATTTATTTTAGTGTAGACATACCTATTTGAGACTCAGTTCTTCAAAAATACAGGGTAAATAACCTGACAAAGTGTGACTATTGTTGTGAATAATGATTAAGAACTTTTTTCAAAATCAGGAAATGAAGTAGTTGTGCGATGGTTGTTCTCATTCCAGTCACAAGTCTGTATTCATGATAAAATGATAGGTAAAAGTAGAAAAAGATAGCTGAAGAGATACATATGAGCTAAAAATTTACATACTTTGAGGTAAACTCTCCACCATCTCTCTCTCTGCCCCAAAGTTGATTTTCTCTCCTTTTCAGTGTTCTGTTAAGAAGCACAGATTTATTATGCAGCACTTGCATTATTTCAACCACTATCCCTTTYGGCTGACAATTTCTTACTTAGACTGCACATCCCAGTGTATTTGTACCTCACTTGTCATGTCAAATATCTACTTTTCTCATTTGAAAAAGAGTATGCTTACTTTTAAAGATTCACTTTACAGAAGTTCTTTGGTAAACTGAACACTTAATTAAAAGTTTCTGTATTACTAAAATAATTTCACAGACTAACTTGGAATTAGAATTAAGCTTCCTTAAGTATCTATTAAGACATGAAGACTCTGATGAGAGAAAAAAAAATGCAGTATTTAAAGGAGAAATTTGACAGTATCCCTAGTCATTTTTTCCATCTTATACTGTCAATGCCTGGCAACGATGACTAATTCTGAGCCAAGGAAACTCTTAGTTATACAACAGATACTGTTTTAGTAACAGTTCACTATAGCTTGTCTCTTAATTGGACAGGATTACCTGAGAGACACAGTACAGCTATATCATAAAAGTATTACACATATCAGGGCAGTCACTTTGCTACTCCTTACATCCAACTTATTAACTAGCAACTCCTGAAAGGGACCACTGTGATGTAGCACAGATTTATCTACGTTACCCCTGCAGAGCCAAATCCTTAGAGATCAACAACTCTGAGACTAAACACCCAGTCAGCATTACTTCACACGGGTCCAAGCAGCTGTGCTCCTGTATTATGCTCTGCTACTTCCCAAGCTATGGTCTCCCTCAAATGGTTTGCCTTACCCTTACCTCATTGGTATGCTCTTAGCCTTCAACTTGCTTCTTCCCTGACCCATTGGCTGTCCCTAGTTTACTAGCTACATCTCAACAGGCTACCACAAGCTCATGAACTACTATTCCTCATACAGTAAAATATTTCCCACAGGAAATTCCACATAACCACAACTGATTAGGAAAGTACCTTTTCAAGAAAGCTCACAGACTCTGCTGCTGAAATAGACCTCAAGCTGAAACTTGGCTTGAGGTCCATAGTGTCCCAGCATCTCCTCTCATTGCTTCTTTACTATCTATAGTCCTGTTTGATGATTCCTATCACTACTTAGAGCAAGTTACAGGATCCTTGTTAAGACTTGTCAGGCTGAAGCAGCAGCTGCTTAGCTGCTTTTGCTGGAAAGGACAACCATATATAAGCACCCTACCACAGTCATCCTTCTATTACACTAGTAGGGGCATTGTGACTTAGCACACATCACACCATCACTTAAGGACAGTCCTTAGCCACAACATCTCACACAGCCTCACCCTCCAATTCAGAAAACAAGCTTAAACACCGCTGGGGGTTTTACCACAATGTTGTACAGGCACACCTCGTTTTATTGCGCTTCACTTTATTGCGCTTCGCAGATATGGCATTTTTTTTTTTTACAAACTGAAGGTTTGTGGCAACTCTGCATTGAGCAAGTCTATCAGTGCCATTTTTCCAACAGCAGGTGCTCACTTCATGTCTCTGTGTCATATTTTTGTAATTCTCACACTATTTTAAATTTTTTCATTATATCTGTTATGGTGATCTGTGATCAATGATCTTAGATGTTACTGTTGTAATTGTTTTGGGGTGCCATGAACCCACCCATATAAGACAGCAAACTTAATTAATAAACATTGCGTGTGTTCTGACTGTTCCACCAACTGGCCGTTCCCCTGTCTCTCTCCCTCTCCTCRGGCCTCCCTATTCCCTGAGACACAACAGTATTGAATTTAGGCCAATTAATAACCTTACAATGGCCTCTAAGTGTTCAAGTGAAAGGAAGAGTTGCATGTCTCACGTGAAATCAAAAGCTAGAAGTGATTCAGCTTAGGGAGGAAGGCATGCCAAAAGCCAAGACAGGCTGAAAGCTGGGCCTCTTGCGCCAAGCAGGTAAGTTGTGAAGGCAAAGCAAAAGATCTTRAAGGAAATTCAAAGTGCTACTCCAGTGAACACACACATGATAAGAAAGCAAAACGGCCTTACTGCTGATATGGAGAAAGTTTTAGCGGTCTGGATAGAAGATCAGACCAGCCACAACATTCCCCTAAGCCAAAGCCTCATCCAGAGCAAGGCCCTAACTCTCTTCAGTTCTGGGAAGGCTGAGAGAGGGGAGGAAGCTGCAGAAGAAAAGTGTGAAGCTAGCAGAGGTTGGTTCATGAGGTTTCAGGAAAGAAGCCGTCTCCATAACATCAAAGGGCAAGGTGAAGCAGCAAGTGCTGATGCARAAGCTGCAGCAAGTTATCCAGAAGATCTAGCTAGGAGAACTGATGAAGGTGACTATGCTAAACAACAGATTTTCAAGGTAGACAAAACAGCCTTCTGWTGGAAGAAGATGCCACCTAGGACTTTCATAGCTAGAGAGGAGAAGTCAAYGCCTGGCTTCAAAGCTTCAAAGGACAGGCTGACTCTCTTGTTTGGGGCTAATGCAGCTGGTGACTTTAAGCTGAAGTCAATGCTCATTTACCAATCTGAAAATCCTAGGGCCCTTAAGAATTGTGCTCAATCTACTCTGCCTGTGCTCTATAAATGGAACAACAAAGCCTGGATGACAACACATCTGTTTACAACATGGTTTACTGAATATTTTAAGCCCACTGTTGAGACCTACTGCTCAGAAAAAAGATTCCTTTCAAAACATTACTGCTCATTGACAAGGCACCTGGTCACCCAAGAGCTCTGATGGAGATGTATGAGATTCATGTTGTTTTCGTGCCTGCTAACACAACATCCATTCTGCAGCCCATGGATCAAGGAGTCATTTTGACTTTCAAGTCTTACTATTTAAGAAATACATTTTGTAAGGCTAGAGCTGCCATAGATAGCRATTCCTCTGATGGATCCGGGCAAAGTAAATAGAAAACCTTCTGGAAAGGATTTGCCATTCTAGATGCCATTAAGAACATTTGTGATTCATGGGAGGAGGTCAAAATATCAACATTCACAGGAGTCTGGAAGAAGTTGATTCCAGCCCTCATGGAGGACTTTGAGGGCTTCAAGACTTCAGTGGAGGAAGTAACTGCAGATGTGGTGGAAGTAGCAAGAGAACTAGAATGGGGAGTGGAGCCTGAAGATGGGACTGAATTGCTGCAATCTCCTGATAAAACCGATGAGGAGTTGCTTCTTAGGGAAGAGCAAAGAAAGTGGTTTCTTAAGATGGAATCTACTCCTGGTGAAGATGCTATGAACATTGTTGAAATGACAACAAAGAATTTAGAATATTACATACACTGAGTTGACAAAGCAGCGGCAGGGTTTGAGAGGACTGACTCCAATTTTGAAAGAAGTTTTCTTGTGGGTAAAAATGCTTTCAAACAGCATTGCATGCTACAGAGAAATCTTTCCTGAAAGGAAGAGTCAATCAATGGGGCAAACTTCATTGCTGTCTTATTTTAAGAAATTGCCACAGCCCCCCCAACCTTCAGCAACCACCACCCTGATCAGTCAGCAGCCATCAACATCAAGGCAAGACCTTCCATCAGCAAAAAGATTATGACTGGCTGAAGGCTCAGATGATTGTTATCATTTAAGCAATAAATTTTAATTAAGGTATGTACATTTTTAGACAATGCTATTGCACACTTAGACTACAGTATAAACAACTTTTATATGCACTGGGATACCAAAAAATTAGTGTGACTCACTTTGTTATACCTGCTTTATTGTGGTGGTCTGGAACTGAACCTGCAGTATCTGAGGTATGCCTATACTACACAAGTTTGTTCTTGCTGTTGTAGTAGGGAGCGTAAGAAGCTTCACCATGTTTAACAGAACTAGATCAGGGTTAGTATTTTAGCAAGCTGTCAGGAGCTGAATTTGCAATTTTAGAGCATTCCTACGCATCTAGAAGTTTGCCTAGAATGACTTAAGGACTGTAATACCTACACTGTTTCACAGTATTGAAAACATCTTCAGATGTGCCTCCAAAGTATTCAAATATGAGGTCAATGCCATTAGCTGCCACCATTTTACTAATGTATGCCTCAAGAGATATATTATTCTATTAACAGGAAGCACCAAAAAGTATTACCCCCATTCTGCAGTTAAAGTACTATGTAAAATAGGGCTAGAAGACTTCAATATTGACCCCCCCCAAAAAAATCAGCCATTGCATTATATCAGCAACACAGACATTAAACAAAGATAGCAACTTTGATTCTTGTGACCAAACACTGAATAGGGTGCAGCTAAAATGGGACAGTAAATAAAAGGTGCCYTCCTTCAAATAAGCTTCATTTATTCATCATGTGAAAGGCATCCGTCTTAGCCAAGGCAGTCTCTAACAGAACCCTCTCCCTCTCAACCCGTCAGACACTTTCAAATCATGCTGAATTGAAGGCAAGCAAATGCACCCTCTTGTCAGATCTTAGTTTGCATTACTTACCTCTAAAAAGGTAACATTCAGTACTCCCAAAATTTAGAATCTGAAGCGTTGGTTCTTGTACCCTGTCAAATCCTTCTCATCCTACGCTAGTTTAAAAGCAGATGTCATATGTCCAGCCTGCTAGGTTACAGGAGGAAGACTGGATAAGAAACAATTGGTCACTTGTTTGGTCACTCATTTTATAGGAGGCAAACCCTAACCGGTATTGTATTTAGATTACATGAACTTTCCGAATCCAACTGCCAATATGCAAGGTACTATTCTAAGAAACTGATGCTAGCAAATGAAATACTTTCAGCATGCATCCCCTGGAAGATCAGTAGATCTACTTATAGATGTTATAGAGCAGGGCTTTTCAGGCTCAGTGACCATAAATTCATTTTATCTAGTATCTCTGAAATCAGGGTTATCAGCTGCCCAATTTCACTATTAAGACCCCACAGATGTTATAAAAGCTGTAAAACATTAGCAAACTGCTCTGCTGGGACCAGTGAGGGCTACCAGAAAGCAGGGGCCAGTGCTTTGTTTAAAGGCAGCCAGAAGCCCCAATTAAAATAAYAATATCATGTAAGATTAGCCAATTCTTGCACAGAGTAAAGAGAAGTGGCACAAGTCATATCTGGCATGCTGTTGAGGTCTTTGATTTGTCCTTGGTCAAAATAGGTTTGATTAAAAAAAAAAGTTTTGAAAGCTTWGACCACAAACTAGTGCTACAGGCACTAGCAGATSAGTAAGAGAAGGTTTTTCTAACATACTTTGAGCTGATCGCATCCTGAAAGGCAAAGCACTGACATAGTTTCAGAAGAGTCTAGATGTGATACTAAGTTACCCCAATGTACCAGATGATAGGGAATAAACTCCAAATAATTAAAAGAAAGCAAACAGGTTTAGTTGTCTGAACAAGGAATTTTAATTTTAGGTCAACTATTGAACTAGGTCAACATCCAGTTCACAATGTCTACAAATAGTGGGCATAACCAGTCACTACGGTAAGTTTATTGAAGCACCAAGCTCCACACAAGACTGTAAAATACATTTTAAACTACTAGTAAGAAAGCTTCTCCAAGTCAACAATACTATTAAGGGCCAGAGTTTAAGGTCTAAGTTTTCACCTTCCAAGCTATTTTAAGACAGCCAATCCATTGCATAAGCAAACCAAACTGCTACATACTGAAATATTAGAGCAGCAACTGTATTGAACAAATTCTGTAAATAATTCAAGGATACATTGAAACAGTATGGGTAAATTGTAATTTTTTATTGGAAAACAAATATACAACTTGGAATGGATCTGAGGCAAATCGTGCCATAAGCAGATTTTTGAAAATAAGTGGCTAAACAAAGTTTAAAAAGCATAGTAACAAGAGGAGAAAATGTTCTCTGGTATAGGACCAGCAGTACAAAAAAATTGTGTACGAGTACCTGGATAACACACCCGTTTTGCATTAGTGCAACTTTTAAGTTTCATATTGTTGACTGTCAATCGTCCACAAAGTTAAGACTCCACATTTCAACAACATGTTACAGGTATGGCCACAAACAAGTTACCATGAAGCAAGTTAGGAGAGATTTTTTTACAGTGCATTAGCTGTTTCACTATGTACTGTTCACATGGTTTTATCCTGCAGATGAGTGCAAGAGTCCTCATCCTCCATCACAGAAAGCAGAATAAACTATCTTGTATGTATGGGAGAACTAGAGCCAGCACGGTGCTTTAACTAAGGAATAGCTAATGCACAGTAAACCCTAACTTACTTTATGTAACTTGTTACATTAGTCATACCTAAGTCTCCTAAAGAAAGCTTTTTTTTTTTAAACAGACAACCCAGATGTTCCCTCATTTAACCAACTCCATCTAACTTTAGATGTGCAGAAGGGCTTAAATATCCAGAGTAAGCCACATGCAACATTTGTTACTTTGATCAATTTTCCAAAAATCAGAACAATGACAGTAAGATAAAGGAGAAAAACATGGAGGAATGGCCTTCTAATTACTATACATGCATATTCTTTTGACAGTAAGGGAAAAACCTTTTACAGATAAGTTACAAACAGAGAAAAGGCAAATAAACAATTTTGTACAAGAAATTTAACACATTCTGTACATCTTCACTTCGCTGTCATCATTTGTACAAACTCTGTAAAAGGAAAGAGTTGCAAAAGAGTTATTCAAAGAAAAATCTGAATTGCAAGATTTAAGTGATCTGTCTCACCAATTTTGAGACAGTGTTTAGCACTATATTATCAGTTATATTCAAAAAAGCATCTTGAAGACATTCCCTTTTTCTACCAGCCATGCCTAAAAACCTTTAATTTTTTTTAAATGGTGAAAGGCCTCTACTTTTATCAGTAAAGTTGGTCCCCACTGAACTGGGGAATGGCCTTAGTGCCGAAACAAGTAAGACATTTGTGTCCTCTCCTGTTTCTCAATGAGCTACAAATAAACACTTCTGGTTGCCTTGCCTATAAGGGATCATGCTGACATCACCATCCATTAAATAAATGTTCAAGCAAGGCATTACCTTGGCTTGAATCTCTTCAAAGCAAAATAGTTTAATTATTACTATTTTGCTTAACTGGCTTTAAGTTTTTGAACCATCCCTATTTCACAGTACATGGGAAGTTAGTAAGTGAAGACTCATAGCTTGTGGGAACTGTGCCCAATATACTTAATCTATGGCTCAGCAAGTTAACATCCTTTCAGATTCCCAGATTCCTTTTAACTGGCTTGTTCACAAGCTCCAGAAGAGCTATTTGAAACAAGGGTTGCCTGCCCTCTTTAATGTCAGCTTCCTCACCTGTGTGTTTGTAAGTACAATTATGTAGAGGTGGTCTCATTTACAAAAATGCCTTTTTMTCCTCAAATGAGGGGTCATCCTGAGGTCATAACCAAAAAGTTCTTAAATGAAGCTAGACTTACAGCCTGGGAACAGTAAGGGGATTATCTGAAAACACCCTAGCTCATGTTTCTACTCAAGTGTTTGGAAAGCTAAAATGAAAGCCAGCTTCATGCTTGAACTGCAAACAAATGTCTAACAGAAGCCCTTCTGCTTCCATGACTTAAGTTTTCAGTATCAGAAGAACAAAGCAAGTAAAAAATAAGTTATTGCTACAACTGACTGCAGCCAAATTCTCCATTTTAAAAAGGTCTTCTGAAGTTCTTGAAATTGCTAGGTATTTTAGAGGCTTCCTCCCCCTTTTACTGGTAAGTTTCATAGTATTCAAATTAAAGACTTGCTAGAGGTCAGTTGATTTCCTTTCCTAGTTTGCTTTCTGATCAACATTTCAGTGCAGTATGTGAACAGAATACACACATCATCTTAACTTCCTTATTCTAACAATCTTTACCACAGTTAGATTTAGAGAACTATTTCTTACATTACACAGTTCAATAGCCATTTTTGCCTTATGCACAAGGTAGCAATAACTCAATCTTATGTAGATGTACACAATGTATGCACTAAAAAAGTAAAATATTAGCTTAAAGGAACACTAACTGCTGAGAAAACCTCCCATCTGAACATTGCCCTATTTAAACTTGATATAAGTACCAAATACCATTACTGTGGTGTGGAAACTGCTACACAAAGAATCAGTTCATGGCTCCTTACCTTCATAGTTTACTTGACCATCACCATCAATGTCTGCTTCCCTAATCATTTCATCAACTTCTTCATCTGTTAGCTTCTCCCCAAGATTTGTCATCACATGGCGAAGTTCTGCAGCACTAATATAACCATTACCATCCTGGGAGGGAGGGAAAAAAGGAAGTCTGGAATAGACTTGTCTAAGGCCAAATGATTTGCATAAACTTGCTCAGAAATATTCTTAAGCTGTAACATTAAGAGATTAGCATASTTTTATCCACAAACATTTGCACAAGGCAAGTGAGAGCTGTAAGGCTATCTTCAGTATTGTCAGGTTCTTAGTCTTAAGACTAGACATTAAAAACAACTTATCCAATATAGTCCACTTTTGCTGTCCTATCCCAGGATGCATTTCTATTGCTGACAAAGCAATCYGCATTTTTTACAGCTTCTCAGGTGATGGATGCCACCAACCATGTGACAATCTGCTTCAATTGTCTATTCCTTAGATCAGAAGCTGCTTTATTTCACCTGCTTCATAAGTACAGCAAACAACTGAAAGGCCTTCACAGGCCACTGTTACATATTCTATTCTAGTTGATATGCTGGATACCAAAGTACTAGTGCGTACAGACCCAAAATTGACAGCCCCCCTGCAAGCTACTTAAAGCTACATATTCCGTTTAAAAAATGCATCTAGCTTAAGAAGCTGACTAACTGTAGACTCAACTAGCATTTTACATAGTAAACACTAAGACTTAAAGGATTACCATTTTTAAATATTTAAGCAGTTCCCCTGCTAACCTTGTATCAGAGTTTTAGTACCATAGCAGCGAGGCGATGTAAGAGCTTACTATTACCGAGGAGACTTAAGTGCTCATTTGACTTTCAGTTAGTCCCACAGTAGACTGAATTTTATGCTGACTAGTTAACCTAGAAATTCTAGATGGAAGGACTGCAAATATCCCTCAGTTCAGTGAGAAAGTTTATCAGAAGTCAGTTTGAGTTTTTGTAACATGAAGATTTGTTAAGGTAAGCATTTTAGTACCTTATCAAACACACGGAAGGCTTCTCTAATTTCTTCTTCACTATCTGTATCTTTCATTTTTCTCGCCATCATTGTCAGAAACTCTGGAAAGTCAATTGTGCCATTGCCTGCAAGATACTCAATTTGTTAGAAAATAAACATGGTTTTAGGTATTCTACCAAGTAATTACCCATTAGCAAAGTCTTACCATCAGCATCTACTTCGTTGATCATATCCTGCAGCTCTGCTTCTGTGGGGTTTTGACCAAGCGATCTCATCACCGTCCCCAACTCCTTTGTAGTTATAGTACCATCACCATCCTTGTCAAATAGTGAAAAAGCTTCTTTGAATTCTGTACAACAGTAAAAAGGAGTCAGTACCTTCAGCTCTGAAACATCAAGTTTACTTAACCTTATAAAAATCCAATGTGGTTTATAGTTCTAAATTACAAAACTTTTCCTACTCTTAAGAAAACTTCAATATGGAATTCAGTTTGCTACAATTGCAATGCCAGCATGCAAGCACCGGCATTTGGACAAACACCTGCCAGCCTACCAATAACAACATTTAGACCTAAAAAAAAAACAAAACAAAAACACACACAGAAGGATCATCCACTTCAGAACTGCTTAGATGTCTGCAAGGTCTATCTAGAACCAGAATCCCTAGTAGAGAGCTGAAACGACTAGCTATCTGCAACTAGAATTACCCATATCATTGGTAGAAATCACTTCCTAAAGGCATTTCGCACTGGAAGAACATTACTGCACAGAATCAAGACCCAAATATTTCTGCGAATTTGAACATGATAGTGTTCATGCACTTAGGTTTATGCATCTTCAGTTCTCTAGTTTACTAGCAGCATATTCTGTACTCAAATTGAGTGTGCCCATTCTTGGTAACCTTCGTTTTAATACTGTTTCTGCTAAGCAAGTAGTTGAAGTGCTTGGAGGGAACACACTTTCATTTGTAAAGGAGAACCAAGTTCAGATTTTATGAGCAGCAGTCCTACAACCACAAAAATAGTGGTTCTTACTCAAGTTGCTCGTATGGATGCTTTTCTTATGAGAAAGCAGTAAGAAATTACTGTAAGAAAAAGCTGAAAAATGGTACCCAAATGCTACAGCTTAATAGCGCTTCCATTGCTAAGAGCTCCTAACWTTTGACCATACTAGCTAAAAAAGAACTTCTCCGTGTTCTTCCATCGGACTTCAGTCTAGGTATATACACAACACTTCAGTAATCATCCTTCAAGGGGGAATCATTGCCATCATACCCATTTCTGAAAAGCTGCTCAGAAAGTTGCTTCAGCCTTACTACATCCTGAAGCAGCCTTCACTAAAACTAGTCAAACACAGCTGTGGTAAGACTGCATGTTTCCATGTTACCTCTTAGTCCCCTACAATGGCTATATTGTCCCCAGCAGTATTAATACAAGCACAACATGTTTAATTGTGCAGTCCAAAAATGAAGATGATTTTAATCCATACCATCTGTTTGTCTTTGGCCACAGACACCCAAACCTAGTTGACTGACTGAAACAGTTCATGCAAAAAACACAGGTAATCATAAGTTTTTAAAACAAGAAATATATTTCATTGCATAGTTCAGATCCCTTTACAGCTTCCAGGACATCTGAGTTCACGCCTTTGGAGGATTAATTAGCTGAAGAGTACTTCTACATCAGTAACTCTTTCCACAAATTAAATCCTCAACAGTTCCAAGCAGCCAGCTTTCCAGATGGTGGGTTTCCCAGCTCAGAATTAGTCATAGTAAAAGTTTTATTATTGTCACATGAACAGCTTCAAGTCTTACTTCATCCATTTCATACTCTAACACACTTGAGGTGAGTACAAGCTATCAAGTGTTAAAAACGCAACCACAAAAATTGTTTTTTTTKTTCATGGACATAGCTATAATAGCAGATCCATAGCTATAATAGCAGATCCACAGTTGAGTCTCATCAAAACAGAGGGGAAAAACCACACTTTTGTACCTAACATGCTTAGTGTCCTGAAAGACAACTCCTGCTCTTTAGTGCCTAAGAATTAGAACAAGGCTAAAGGACGAAAGGAAACAGTTTCAAGCCAGTGCAGTTTCCACACTATGCAGAAACAGGCCTAGCCAAACAGGCAGTCAAATCTTGTACCCAACATAACTTTTAAACATTCTTCAGAGCCAGTTTCAGTTAGCTTAGAGGCAAATAGGCTTGAAGGAAAGTTATTCACCAGAAAAAAGGCTTTTGGGTCAAGGCTACTAGAGATGATCATAGCCTGTTACGGAAGGACCTCAGAACAGGCAAACACTTGACTACTTGACTCTTGACAAGCACTTATTACAACCAATTGTCTGTTAACATTCAAGCTAAGGCTGAAGCTGTTAGCTGTCAGTAACCCCACCATAAAGCAGTACTGCAGCAACTCCACTTAAACATAGCACTTCTACCTTCACACAACTCAGACTTGCTTTCTAGAAAGCAGAACCATTGAGTAGCATATTCTGGATACTTGAAATGGATCATTCGGGGACAACTCTATCTTTGAATGAAAGATATCACAGGCTAAGAACGGACTGAAGTTAAGATGGGGATCAGCAGCATGTTCACATTTGAAATGCTGAACTCAGGGATATGATTAAAACACAATCAGTTAGCTCTTCAACCACTTCTAGTAACCACCTCCAGTAATTAAGAGCATAGGAATCATAACCTAAGCAGGTATAGTTTACCTCAGAACAAGAATATCCTAGCATAGCTCTGGAAGACTTGTGGTAACAACTAGCAGAGTAAAGGCATCTATGAAATGCTGAAATTTAAAGTGAGAAATTCAATTCTTGTTTAATAAACTTAATGTTGCAGAAACCATCTCCCATGCCTTGGAAACACCTTTGACTCCATGTTATGGACAAAGCAAATCCTCCTAGCTACTCAACACCCCATATCAAACTGCTAAAACTCTCTCCTGAATCCTAGATATGGCTAGTCTGTCAGAGGCATCTAAGGATGTAGTGCCAAGAACAGCCTCTTCAGGCCCACCTACAGTGGTTGAGCTTTTCCTTTCTTCATAAGGGAAGCAGTACATCAAGGGGAAAGTTTACTTCCAGGCTGCACAGGAGGGAGAAAGTAGCCCAACAGAACATTAATTCTGAAATACCCCAGCTCAAAATAAATCTAGTAACAATTGGTTCTGAGACATCTCAGCATCACATCTTACTAGATGAAGTGTCAGTCTTAAGTGACTTCATGTTCCGAGCTAGAACTACTATTCCTGCTCACAAGCAGTTTAGTCAACTACATCTAACTTTAGGAGAAGGTCAATTGTTCTCTTCACAGTCATCAGGAGCTTAAGATCTAAACACAACTACTTCTACTATGAAATAAATTCTAAGTAACTGCTGTGGTCAGATCCCCAGAGAACTACAATACACTAAGTGACAAGGCATAACAAAACACCCTGCACAAGCCTGCTAGTTCAGAAAGTTGCTTTAGTTTAGAGGCTTCTATTTGAAGTCTAGGGGAAGCTCACCAGACTAGTAGTTTTGAGATAAAAACACCCTTCAAATTTTCTTACCACCCACATTTACTAGTCCTGACCTATTTACCTTTTTAAATGGAAAGCTTAACCAAAGGGGCATCTATTTGTCTTGGTAACTTCAATCCTTACAGAATGTGAACATTAGTTGCAGCTTCATTCAGTACCTATCCAACTTTCAAAAGCAACATTTTCTATGAAAAAGAATAATCCTGGGAAGTCTTTCACCCTGACCTATAAAAACAAAAAACTTCAGTCTCATGACTAGTGAGTTCCAAAGTTAGCCTATGCAGCAGGAAATAAGAACAAACTTACTGGAATCTACCTGTATTCTGGTGCCTCAGAACAAAGGTAGAAGTAAAGGTGGTTCTTTTTTAAACCCAGGAGAAGCAGCAGCTTTAAATACTTAAGGAAGTGAATGTTGTCTCTACCTTATAGGTTGTTGGTTTTTTTTTTTTTTTTTAAAACTTAAGCCCACCTTCAAGTCAAAAGCTAAACTGCTTCAAAGAAGCTGCAATGGATTAGCAGGAGCTCAAGTCTTTACCACACAGCTAGGATCTGTGTCATACATCCAAACTACACCACTGACAGTTTGGATCTTTTTCCACATGAGACTCGGGCCTACAATAGCAAAACTAAGCAGAATGCTTAGACAGTTGCACCCATTCCTAAACAATACTGAGGAGTTCCCTAATAAACCTGCAGTGGGTTTACATCTTCACAACAGAGGTATGTGGTTGGCTTGCACACACACATTTGCTTAATGAAACTCTGTAGTTGAACTGAAAGTGGCAGACTATGCTACACCAGAGACTGACACTAAGTTATAATTCTTTTCACACAGATGAAAATTCTCTATTCAAGTATGAGAAGCTGATTTGTATTCACTGTCAGCTCTGAGAATTAACACTACTTCAGGGTTAGTCCAAACGTTAGCTAATCAATAATGACAGTATAAGCTTCCTGTTTATTATTCCATAATCAGCTACATTAATAAAGCTTCTACAGTTGAGAACTGAAACAATGAACTATCACTGAAAAGACAGCAGTGACAATCAATAAAGCCTGTTTCAACTAAACCGATCACAAAATCTGTAAGATATGTAAGGCACTTACAGAAAAATCTCAAATTGAACTAGATTTGGCTTGTGCTTACTCATAAGGCAGTACCATGGCAACAAGTAAATAGACTAAGGACTTTCCACACAACCATAATTAGTCTCTTATGAGTTAAAGCTACCTTCTAAAGTCCAAAAGCTAGAGAAGAATGTTCTTACACTTCAAATTTGGCTMTTATGATAAAAACAAACCAGGTCATTATGACACATTATGACAGTGTTTAATACAGTGTTTAAGAGTTATACCATCATTAAATAGCAATATCTCTTAAAGTCTGTGATTTGTATACCTGGCTGGATAGTATTAGATTAGCTGAATCCTAACACCCTCTAAAGTCATTTCACATGACATTTATGCACACTAAGATTTGCCTGTATAACTACACACTTGTCAGATCAAAATCCACTGAAATGTATATATCAATCACAAGGCTGAGTTCTGCATCACCAATGTACTGCAGCTTTAAGTCACACCAATTATTGAAGTTGAAATCGACCTTTGAAAAGCAGTGACAGATACTAGTTTGTGCAGCCTGCATGGGCAGATGTGATAACCAGGTTTGAGCCACTAGTATTACAGTTCTCTGTACACTAAAACCACTGTTTGGGGGGCAGGGGGAACAATACTAGAACTTGGGAGTTGCCTATTTCAGTAAGCATTTCAGAGCAGTATCAGGCCCTCAGAAGAATGTACAGGACATTTATGGCCAAGTACACAACACTTCTGATTATGGCCTATCAGCTCTTGGCCATCATGAAGCCAGTGTCTTTACTATCAGAAACAGCCAGAAGAGTCTGACACACCTCCATGGACAGGAGAGTGCAAAGCAAATTAGTTCCAGGGTTTTTGCCTTCTGCTAGAAAGAAGGCAGAGTACTTCAGATTCCAAATCTTCAACACAGATTTCCACCCTCCCACACACACTTAGTTATCACTTTAGCAAACTTTAGACCATTTTGTAGTTATGAAAAGAAAGAATCCCAAGAGTCCATAATCTATTGAAGCATTAGATATCCTTTACTAGAACAGTTCAAAAAGCAGTTTCATTAGATAAACTGCAATGTTAATAGCACCATCCAGTATAATCTTCACAGGAAAAAAAATTGTCTTCTCATGGCTGATAATAGCTAGCTATGAGGACCATCTAATTATTCTGGAGGACAAAACATCAGATTCACTGCATCCAAGGTTGTTTGATGAAGGCAAGCCTTTAAGATTTAGCTGATGAATTAAAACATTCTACACTAGTTCTTTAATTCTAAGAAAGCTAAATATCTTACAAACATGCACTGTCACTGGATTAAAAGATGTGCCAGGTCAAGCAGGACTATCAACACAGCATGTAAAAGCCTTACCTGCAATCTGCTCTTCTGTCAGTTGATCAGCCTGCAATAAGAAGAGAATATTATTATAGATGTGCAAAAGTTTGAGCCAAGACCAGATACAGATTTGTAGAGGCTTCCGAATAAGGTAGCTGCTCTTCAGACTTAATCTTTAACATTCAAAAATAGTCCTAACCAACAAAGCTCAAAAGTCATCAGGATTGCTTGCTAGGAACTGGCAACCTGTCCTCATTTACTGATCCTGTAAATATCAGGTACACCCAAATACTGAATTACCAAGAATATAAACAATTGCCCAACCAACACTACCAACTCCAAGGCATGCAAGTCCCTCTAGATAAGTTAAAAAACCCCAACAGAAAACATACTCCTCATCAACACATCAGACTAATACTTCAGTAAATAGTCTCAGCTTTAATATTAAACACTTCAGGTTTAAGCCCTTTGGCAGCAACCCCCAAAGCTGAGGGGGACTCTAGTCTACTCTGCCAAATTATAGAGCCATAATTATAAAAATATACTCTTCTCTAGAATGAGGTGATCCCTTGATTGACATGAAGCTTCCTGTTCAAGACCCAGCAGTAAGAACAGAGTCCATATAATCAGTGCCAACAGCTTCAGAACAAWCTGGTAATTTTAATGCATTTTAGTTGTCTATACTACTTTTTTTTCATACCATCATAGACCTGACTAGTGTAAGGGAGTTTACAAAGCCACTGAGAGAGATTGAGTGGTATCAGATTTATCATTTTTGCATCAGTAATTGGGTAAGCACCAGCTCATACTGAAGACTTGAATCAACTGCATTT
This sequence comes from Apteryx rowi, assembly GCF_003343035.1. NCBI lineage: Eukaryota > Metazoa > Chordata > Aves > Apterygiformes > Apterygidae > Apteryx > Apteryx rowi. The sequence goes on along the minus strand of NW_020447841.1, from coordinate 686,078 downwards.
GTCAGCAATTAAAAAAAATTTTTTTTGAGACCAAATCCAAACCAACTCTTAGAGTATAAAACTGCTTGAGGAGAGTAGAAATATTTCTGTTTTCAAGTCAGATTTTCCAAGTCAGTTGATTCTTCAAGCAAATTCTAGATAGCCTCAGTTGAGTTACAATAAAGGTCACATGTTTCTTCAAGGAGGCACCTTTGAGCTTTCTACCCCACAGAACCCCACTGAAAGGTTAAAAGACTAAGGTGTAGAAAACACAAATGCACTCACTCAAACACTGGTATTTTAGTTGTTCTTATGACAACCACCTTACAGCAAGCTTTCAGTTATAATTACTGCAATATTGACAGTTGGCATTATTTTCAGTCATTAGTTTTGCCTATGGAAAGGTTTATCTACACATACCTTTTCTCAGTATTTCTTTAGCAGATGGCATAACTCATATGCTCCATCTGTCAATTTTAACTTGACTAATTTCAATTTGGATTACATTTCTATATTGAATACAATCTTGGAAGTTACTAGCTTCTGGTCATTCTGCTCAACAGGAATGAGGTTAACACCTCAGGCAACCATAGAGGGCTAAACTGCTTAAAAAAAGCTATGCATACAATACAGTGACAACCCAAGATTAAGGCAATAATCAGCCATTTCTCAGACTGCCTATGGCTCACCTACTCTATAAGAATCCAGGCCATACTAGTGAGCAACTTCTAAGAGAGCAGTGAATGGTTATACCACAGCTATATACTCCACTCATTTTAATCTTTGCACCTGTAAGAAGTATTCACATACAGGTCCAACATCTTTTAAAGAGATATTCAAGAGTATCAGCAAGACTAGTCAGAATCAGTCATCAAATCAATATTAAGCTTTGAGATACAAGCATACAGCTGGTCACTCAAGAGAGGACTCGCRTGTTGTTTGTCTGGAGTTATCATTAACACAGGCTCATACCTTTACATGCTATTTCATTTTTATTGCTCAAGTGAGGAGAATGGTGTACTACATTTCTATAGGATATTTATATCCACAGAAAGCTGTCAATCAGATTTAAGTAGCAAGAACCCAGTTTGTTCAGGTCAATACTTATGGGTTATCAAGCTGAGCCACATACTGCTTAATATAAACATTATATACAGAGACATGACATTATGCATTATTTAATCTGTTAAGGGTCCCCAAACTCTTCCTCTCTAACTCTTCCAGTGACTTAAAGCATCCTGTAGCCACTAACCATAAAAATGGATAAGCTTTGTCAGTACCTGTAAGGGGTACAGTGTTAGAGAAGAGCATGAAGACTCACTAGAAGCCACCGGTAAATGGCAGTTGAAAGATAAGCTAGGAGGTGGGGCAAGGTTGAACAAACACCATCTGTACTCTGCAGTGCTAGGCTCTGCAGGGACTGCTGCGCAACAGCAGTAAAAGGCGGAGCTAACAAGTCTGCTAGATAGCTGCCTTATCCATCCACCTGCATGGCATGCATCAGCCCTGATCCATGCATGGAAGTCACAGGCCTCTGTAGTCATTACAGGGGCCTTTACAACCTCCTTTTCCTGATTTTAACCTAGTTACTCATGCAACATATGTGATAATATACAGACATTCAATAATTCAACATAACTTAGAAACATACATTTAAACATCTAAGTTATAACCATAACCTATGCTGCCTTATTATAACCTTGCCTATGCTGCAAAAGCTTTGATAAGCACCTTCCTTTTGTCAAGATCCACCTGAAAACCTTCTCCTTTGACATCTTCTGAAGAGTCAAGTTGTAACTATTATTGCCAAAGTTTAAGTGTCCAAAAGGGTTTTTTCCCCCCCTCTTGATCTGGAATCAAGGAACCCATCACAGCTTTGACAAGACATTTTCTCACCTACTTTGCTGCAGTTTCGTTTTTACTAGAATAGCCCCMATTCCCTACACAGATTATGCTGAGTGCCTGACAAAGCTTCCTAGAAAAGGGAAGCTGTTACATGTGCAGCAATTTCAGCAGCATATGCAGCCTCTAGAGGAAGTGTTGCATTTAAGTCAAAACTGCTATGCAGTAGTCAGTTCAGAAGATCCTCAACAGACCCAAGTCCAACACTGCCCAATAGAGAACTACCAGCAAAGCACAGAACAGATGACACTGTTCTTTCCCCAAACTTGGGGTTTTGCTATATTTCACAGGTACTAAGATCTGAATGGACAGTTCTGTTCTGGCAAGATTAACTGAAGAACAGGAACTAGACAGACTAGCATATACAAACTAAAAATTATGCTTATGATATGCTGGCTTATTTTGAGTGCAAAGCTTTCTGCTCTGACTAGCATATGCAGCATTAGACAACATATATTCACAGGTTTAGCCAGTCTCATCTGTCAGGACTAACTAAAACCACATTCAAAATGCCACTCTGGCTTTGGACACACCCATTTCTATATAGATCTTGCTTGAAGATACTCCATTTTGGTTCTGTATAGATGACTAGATGACGACTAAAAGCAAAATGAAAGTCTTCTGCTGCTAGATTCACTGCTTTCTTTATAGATGGTTTGCTGTATAGGTTCATAATTCAAGATCAAATTCATGCTTCTGTTCACCTCTCCTCCTTACCCATCAAGGGGGATAGTTCAAAAAGAGCTTAAAATTTAAGGGCCCATCTTTCACATTAGACATTTTGAGTTCATGGTGATTTGATTCCTTAAAAAGAATGTAATGAATGAAAAGGCAATTCCACTATACTGCATCTTCCCTTATTGCTGGGATAGTACCAAGTGGTCACTAGTGTTGCTTTAGTTACAGAATTGCTCCTTTTTGTACGTTTCAATGTCCACTTGTTTTAATCAAAAAAGCTAAACCCACATCCTTTAGACCAAACAAAAAAAAATCCTCCAATTCCACTCAATGTGTTCTAATTCGACAGAGTTGATTAAAATCCTAAACAAACATATTGCTATGAAAAATAAATCGGGCTTGATCAAGAAAATGCAGTACTGTCCATCGCAAAGGCCGAAACAGGAGACAAAAAAAAAGTTCAAAAGTCCCTTGTTCAATAGAACCACCGACAGCGAGGCAGTATCATGAAATCGGCAGGGGAGAGCGGCTCCAACGTGAGCTGACAACAGGTCTAGCAGGGAGGGAGATGGTGCAGTGAGGCAGCCAGCCCATCATCATGCTGCTTAGAAGCTGCAGGGCTCCGCACTGCATTATTACCAGGCGCAACACACCTCGCTAGCGAGCCAGACATCTGAAGCGCTCGCAGCACCAGTTGCCGCGACGCCGACTCCCCGGCCCCATTCAGCCGCACGCTCCGGCTCAGGGGAGCGGGGGGAAGGAAGCGATAAGAAAGTGGAGCTGGTGCCATCGTGGCAGGCTTCCTTCCCCCTCCCGGCACCCCCCACGCGGGTCCCCTCCCAGGAGGAACCGTTATCTGCCGCTCCCCACCCCCCCCCGACACACACCCCGACAAAGCGTCATGGCGCTCCAACCGAGTGGCAGTTTGAATTTTGAATCCGCACCAACGCCCCAGGGCGGGAAAGGGACCCGGGCGGGACTCGTCCACCACCATCTCCTCCCACGCACACGGCGCCGCAGAGCGGGACCCCCCGCCCCAGCCTGCCCGCGCCGCCGGACTGAGCCCACCAGCCGCACAAGGGGGGCTTTCTCCCCTGCCCCTACCCCCACCCCGCCGCAGGCGACCTCGCCCCGCACCCGCTCAACGACATGCGCCTCTCCCCCCCTCCCGCAGCTCACCACAAGCGACCCCCGCCGCCACGCACCCGGCGGTGGCGGCACCCGCAGAGCCCTGCTGCTGCCTCATCCCCACACACTCACCATGGTGGCTCGGCCTGGCTGTGGGGTGTGGTGGAAGCTAACGGCTGCACAGACCACAGCAGCTACCTTCCCGCTCTACGGCTCGCCTCACACTGAGCCCTACCCGGCCGCCAGCAGTGCCTCATAAACCTCCTCACAGCCCGCCCGGATCGCTCCGCGGCGCTCCCTCCCCCTCCCCTTTCCCCCTCAGTGAACGGAGGTGCGAAAGAAGTCCCGGCTCGCCGCGCTCTCCACGGCAGAGCCTCCCGCCCCCCGACTGTGCCCCCTTCCCGTCTCCAGGCCCCCGGGCCTCAGCAGAGGAGAGGGTGAGATGCGGGAAAGGGGCGGTTTTCACCCGCAAGGCGGCGCGGAGCGGGGGGGCAGAGGGCCGGTTGGGGGACTATTTCTCTGGGCGGAGGAGGATTTTAGAAAAATGCCGAGGAGTGCAGAGACTCCAGAAGGAGGGCGCTGATTGGCGGGTTCGTACCTGCAATGCGTCACTTGGACATGCACAGTCTGGGCTGGGAAGCGGTTACCCCTCCCCCCGCCCGCAGTGCGCGAGGTCCGGCGCGGCAAGGCCGGGCCGGGCCAGGCCGGCGCCGTGCGGCGGCCCGGGGGTGCTCACAGACGGGGGATGGTCCGGGCCAGAAATCCGCCCGTCCGCACCGGAAAGGCAGGCGTTGCAGCAGGGAGTGCCGGGGTGGGTAGAGCCCACAGTGCTCTGCTGCTGTTGACACACGTGTGATGAGCGGGAGTGGCGGCGGCCTTTGCAGAGTTGCGGGGCGGGGGACAGGGGCCTCGGCGGCGGCGCTGCCCAGGGCTTTCTGGAGCGTGACTGCCACACGAGGACGAGGACGAGGAGCCCTCCTGAGCCGCAGCGAATATAAACGCTGCGGCTGACGAAACGTGCGGGCTGCGCTCCAGCACGTCGCTCGAGGCGGCAGCGGCGAGTGTTGCCGCCGCTGTGGTGCGGTCCCACCGCTACCAAAGCGAGGAGAGGGGCTGAGCTTGGAGCAGACCCCCAGCGCAGGCCCTGCCAGCGCACCGTCCGGAGCCGCCCGCCCTGACGGAGCCGTCCCAAGGCCTTGGCCCGCCCCGACGGGCAGAGGGACGAGGACCCAAAATTGGCTCGCGTCTCCCTTCGTGCTTTACCTTGAGACTTCACCAGAGTATATCTGAGAAATGTACCCCTGAGAGCACATTATCATAAAAAATTTCAAGTCTTACCTCACCATGCTCCAGAAAGCCTCACCCACAGAGTTACTAAATGAGACTCCCTCTGTATCCAGCATAGTCCAGAAAAATTCTCACCTCGCTCTCTAAGACAGAGATGCTTCATCACTAGTAGCATTGTTTAAAATAACAGATTCCCATATTACAGACCAGAGAGTCTCTTTGCACACGCACCGTGGTCTTGTGCCTGGGAACGACAGATGGCCAGCTACTTTCTCAGCTAAGATCTCGGGTCTTTGTAAGGGATTTCTCTAAGATATTTACTTACTTTTACTTACTTCAGCCAAAATTTCCAAACTGGCAAATAAATTTTCAAATGCATATAATGCAGCTAAAATCAACAGATAAGTCAACAAATAGCTGTCACTTTTGCTGAATTCAGTAAAACTAGGGCTACCCAGCATCTCTGAAGATCACAACACTTATTTTGGAATCATAAAATTTAAGTTTGAGGGCCCAAATCTGAATTTTATGAATTGTTGAGAACAAATTACCAATCACAGTATGATAAAAATGATCCCTTTCCATTCTATGGCTATTGCCATAGAATTGTCTAGCTGACATTTGTACAATACTTACAGATTTATTCTATACCTATCCATGCGTTATTACAAAAAACGAGCAATTGCTCTCACTTTATAAACTAAAGATGTTTCATTCATCACTGCTCTTTGTAGTCTTTATGGTTTATAGGCCATATAAATAGGATGCACTTGGGAGAGGACTAGCACAAACAAGCTCTTTGCAAAAAATTCTATGAGTTGTTCCTTCTGAATATTAACTGAAATTCTCAGGCCTGCTCTCTATTCAGAATTAATCTCATGTTCACTGAATTCAGGAACAAAGGAGAAAAACAGGACAAGGCCTTGTTTCTCAAAGTATTCAGAGACCCCTTGTTCAGTGTCAGAACCTCTCATCCTCACCATCCTACATTGTGATCACAGGGAACAGAGAAAACAACACAGTAAATTTTAAATTTGGCTTTCAGTCTTGAAATCTAAACTTACCATTTTGTGATACTTTTGCTTCTTAGCCCTCCTTTCCACTTAAACATATTTAGAGCTGTCCAAAAAACAAACACATCTAACTATTGTCTTTTCAGACTCTGATAACATTTTTAAATGTAAAATGTATGACTAGATAAAAAAATACTTTCTAGAGAAAGCAATAAATGCTAAAGTTAGTTACGTATGCCTCCTTATACATCTGCAATATAAAACAGTAGTAATTCCTTACCTATGGTCAGACTATTCTCAATGCAGCTAGATTAGGCATAAAGATAGTTTAAAGCTATTTTACTCCTCCCCATCCCCCCTTTTGTACAGCTTTACGGATTGCTCTGGTGTTCCCAACTTCCCTACAATCCCAGAGGCGTGAATCACTGCTGGCAAATTCTTGACCAAAAATTCATCACCCGCTCTAACTTTGGAGTAGGACTCAGGGGGCCTGTAAGCCACACAATCAAATCTAGAGCAGAACTTGCGCTAGCACGAGCCCAGAGAGTGCTGCTCTGTCTACGTGGAGCAGAACAATCCTGTGTGGAGACACTAGCTTGGGTCCGAGGAGCAATACAACCACATTTGCATAGTGCTGTGCCTGACTTATTAAGGTCTGCCTGGGTAAACCTAATTAGCCCCGCTGCAGCATTGCACTGACATAGCGGCAGTGGTTCCCATTCCAGAGCTACCCTTTGTTGTCTTTGTGCTTACAAGTTGTTCAGTATGGACATGTCTGCAGCCATTAGCACTCCACACTGAACACCTATTTATAAGCACGGTCCATAAGGCAGTGCGTGCACATAGCAGCACATAGGTTAATCTTAATATTTGGGGATAATTGTAAGTATCTTGGCAATAGAAAATCTCTCCCTTTATGGTACTCATTTGCTTTCCATTACTGTGTTAAATAACTGCCTTATTCTTATGTGCATTTATCCTCACAATATCTCAGAGTGACAAGATATTGTAGCACCCAGCTTTACAGGTGGGTTATTCAGGTACCACGACTCAACTCAGTGAATCAATAGAAATCAGGTATACACATATTTCTGCAGAGCAGGTCCTAAGACATTTGTCCAAAAGTAGATAGAAGGGCTGTACTGAGACCATATGTTCTGTCTAAGTCCTGTGCCTGGAATTTCCTATTGGCTGCCTCTGTGTCATCAGAAACACTGAGGCAATAGGAGACATGAGGCCTAAGGTTTAAATAAAATTTCTGCTCTCTAATTATGGCCTGGAGAGTCTGCAACAGAGCAAGGACTTGAGTACAAGTATTTCAGGTCTCAAAACCTGACCACCATACCTTTTTTTTCTGTCCATTAAACTATTGGATATGAGTCATTTATGAAATAATTCATACTTTTTTAGTTATATTCAGTTTGCTTTACAGGTTGAAGAAGTGGTCATTAAGATAATCCTCTTTCTGCCTTGTATTTCCTATGCCCTCTTCTTCCTTGATGTATTTCTTTCCCCTTTCCCTGTTCTTATGTGTCTCTTTTTTTCCATCTGCATTTTCCTTGAGCAGTACCCATTTCCTGTGGGTTTCATTACCACCCCCATCCTGATTCCATCTGTTGAAGAGATCAGCAGTGAAGTTAACTTGCAATTACACTAACAGTGATTTACACCAAGAGTTAAAGTGGCATCACTCGGTATTAACATGAACATCCCCATGAAATTAATGGGAGAGAGGAGAGCTTGTCCCTCTCACAAACAGGTTGTCACCAGTCTCAGGTAGATAAAGCAGCAGCTTCTCAGATATTGAAGGCCGTGTCCTTTCTCTGTAGCCACAAGCAGTTGAATTCCTTTAAAACAGCCTGGCTGACGTTCTGTAGAATCTGCATGTGCCATGTGAGGCACAGAAATACATCAAATGCCTGGATGCAGCTGCAGGCTAGAAGTTTGACACCTCTGACAGAGCAATAATGAGAACTGACTGTAATTTCTCTGTCACAATGGTCCAGTATAGCTCTACTGACTTGGACATTTTAATGTGATCATTTCTCTCTCAGGTACGTAATTTAATAGATTTGTCAATGCTTGTGTGGTGTACATTTTTTTCATGCAGAAATACAGTCTTATATAAGTCCAGTTCCAGGACTGTGGCAACAAATTAGAAAAGCAGGTTGAGGTACAAGGTTAGGTGAGCTGTATATGCCAGCAATTTTCGCAGTTACTTTATATGGTATATTTAATATTGTGTAAATTCAGTTTATTCTATAGTTTTAAAAATACTTTAATGGGTTATGTTTAATGACGTATATGGAGCACTGTGCAACAGTATAAAATGCTATATTTGCCTCCTCAAGTTTTGCTATGTCATTTTTATATAGATTATAGTAATAATCTGAACAACCTAATTAGAAATTATTTGCAAATTGTATATGTGAATTTCTCTGATAAGGAAAAAAAGGGTTCTTTACTTAGAGTGAGTGCTAAAACTTAACATTTAACTAACTTCTACATATAGAAGGAAAATAGCTCATGACTGATTTTGCATAATCAGTCTAATTTTTTTCAGCTTTGTCTATAATAGAGCTAGAGAACCTGCCACCCTGAGAAAGGGCTTTATCTCCCATTCCACTTTAAATCATACAGCCAATGCCTTATTTGCGTAAAACTAGGCTGTAAATCAATATATAACCACTCAGATGTACTTGGAAGGCCCGTTCAGTCTTCAACAAGGAAAAAGGTCTTTGCTATATTCAAAATTTTAAGGCACTAAACGAGAAGTTCTTATTTCCAGTATTCTGATAGCACATATTGATCATACACGATCCAGATTCTGAGAATTTGAAGGAATTGGGGCAACTGCTCGTCCAGCTAACCTTGCCTCACCTGGATGGTAGCAGCTATTCAGATAAAATACAGGTTTGTTGACTGTATTAAGTGGAAGACACCTCCTCTAATACAAACATGGTTGTGAGAATAGCTACACTTCCCGTATGTGTTTTAACACCTGGCTTTATCCATTGTGTATGATGAATGAACCATTCATACCTAGACTGCATAGTTTCTTCAAGCCACTGGGAATGCAGTCTTTTTAATATGCAATAGTGCAGAGGATTCCTCGCAACACTTTGACTTCAATAGGAAGCACATAGATAAGAGCACTGCATTTAATCTCAGGATGGTATGAGTCCCAAACAGAAGGGAATTCATCAAATGCCTTCAGAATATCATGGTGTATAGCTATGTCAATGCTGAAGGCAATGCAGACGTCCGAATTAGCATTTAACTAACTCAGGCATAGATAGCAAGGTAGCTCTAGCAATGTGCGGCTTAACGTGAACCCTCAGACCCACTCGAGAAGCCCTTCAGCTTTGCACTTGGTGAGTTCAGAGCCCTACTGTGGTGATTACATGGCTCCTCTACTCAAGGCTAGGTATTGTGAAGCTGATTTAGGAGGGTCTATAAGACTGAAGCTGTCCTTAACTATGAAGAAACCATTTGCTAACATGATACAGATACCAGCGTCCAAAAACATAGACAGGCGCACTTACACAAAACTGAGGGAGACTAAAGGGAGGTATGAGGAAAACGGCTAGTTGACTCCAGACTATGATTAAGAGTAGAAAGCTAGGGGGACTCAGACCCCCACCCCCGTCTTTTTTTTGAATGAGGATAAAAAACTGCTTCCATTTTATGAAGATTTCTGGTGGAACATGGTCCATTAGCCTACAGTATTCTATGGATTTCTGCAGGGAAAACATAACTCCAGGTTTTCATCTCACCAACATATAATTCTGGAAGCTGGTCCTCAGAGATGCAGAACGTGGGAAAGCAGGCTGGGCGGAGACCATAGGAGATCCCCTTTCAAAACCATGCCCTGAAGTGCAAAAATTGATGGCCGTCAACACAACTTATGAGCAGCATCTTGCCTTTCTCTTGTTTCAGACTGTAAAATACCTTAATAAGAGGGAAAGCATAAAAATTATATGTGCTCCAAGGTAACAGAAATGTGCCTACTAGAGATCCCACAGTTGTTATTTATGGGACAGTCCTGATTTCAGGGACTGAATAGCATAACAGTTACAAGAGGTAGTATAAAATGCAGCATATTCCAATTTCTTCAGTTTCTGCCAAGGCTTATTTTTCTTTTGTTTGAAGACATCTGAGAGAAAGTCTTCAAGTGCCACCTGCACTGCCACATGTGGGCCAGAAGCCTTCGTCCTTGGCAACTGCTACACGGTTCCTATTGCCACAGAGCTTACAGCTGCGCTGACTGGGTCGTAAGCTGTCTGAATTGTGTGCTGCATGTCCGCCGGCACAGTGACCAACCTTAGTATACAACGGACACTCTCTTCACTTTGGGGAATACAACTCACAAAGTACTTGCAAATGAGCAGTGGCTAGAATTTTGCCATTTTCTGGGGGAAAATGCATAAAATATGCTTATTCACTAGACAGACTATGCCATTGTTACAGATTGGTTTCAGTTTGCCTAAAGCTGAGCCCACAAAATACAGAATGAAGAAAGAATACAGTGGAATTAACGAACTTGACAAAATGCTTCCAAGTAAGTAGTGCTAAAAGTCTTACTTAAAACTTCCCACAGTGTGGAGAACTAGGAAGACAATGATTAAGGAAGAATGTGGTAATTCTCCATTTTGAAGGCAAGCAATAGCAGGAGAAAAAAAATGCTTTTCCAGGTCTGAAGACAGTTAGTTTTGGTTATTTTCTACATGGGAGTTTTTCATTCTACCATTTTTTTTCTTTACTAGCAAACAAAAAAAACAAAATAATAGCTCACTCCTGTTAAAAAACTACTGGGGGAGGCAAAGCAGTGCTTATAAGAGAATTATTGCTATAACCTGAATTAGGCCATAGTGCCAAATACCTCTGTGATGAAAACCAATATAATAAATTAAATATGTAAAATATTATAAACATATATATAATATTTAAATACAACAAATCAATATAATAATGTTTTCTCATCACTTTTTGTTGGGGAAATGAAAACTCACAAAATATTTTGCACACTTCATATTAGAGACACATGACAGATTTACAGTAGAACATAAAAAAAATTTGCTTAAAACTGGTACAGCTATACAGACACTTGCTGGAACTGAAGGTTAGAAAATGTTTTCATTTCCTAACGACAACAATGAATGAAGCATTAATGCTTAGTGACTATGCACGTTTCAAATATAATAGAGTCTGACTAGACTAAACACAGTATATCTGCTTCCATTTTTCACCTAAATAGTCATTCTGTTTCACTAAACTGAAACTGCTCTAAAAATTCAAAACATGTCTTTTATTCTTGTGCTGTAACATCCTGCACTTTGGAAGTGATTTCTTCCAAGCGGTAACAGTTGTAGAACCCTACCTCTCTTGAAGTCGGTAGGAGTTTTGCCGGTTTTCTTTCAGTGGGTCACATCTTGAGCATCTTACTCAGTTTTTCCTTTATCTGTAATCAGGCATGCTTTCATAGGAGTTTATCCATTTAAGGACTGACTAAATGCTGAACAAACAGTTCAGAATTTGGCTGTCTTTTACGAATAATGATTCAAAGGTTTGGTTTAGCTACAGATGAGCCTGAGCCACAAAATCTGAATCAGGATCCTGCCTTTGGCAACTTTACATGGCAGAGATTTGTTTCCAACATCTTTTATTTCAGCCAAAGCTTGGCCTGAAAGTTCTTGCATAAGACAAACTGTGGAGCAGAAGCATATATCACTGCTCAGGATGAAGTGCGTACCAAGATAGTCTGCAGCCATATGCCAGCTTGCCATTGACCTTTATCTGCATAAATAGTCGTGACCTTTGGGCTGCTCAAATTAGTGCTAGCTGCTCTAGCAGTCAAGTATCACAGCCCTGCAGTGTTCAGACCACATCTCTTTCTCTCTAACCACTCACACTATTTCCTTCACTAGGAGATGGAGGTAGACAGGGGCACAAGGCAGCTTTCTTACTTCTGTGGACATCCTCTGTATCAAAGGAAGTCCACAAATGGCTGTCTAAGACCATGCTAAAGCCTCTGCATTGACTGAACAACATGGAGAAAACAGAGTGAAGGATCTGCCAAACAGCATTTAGACTCTCACTTTCCTGTAAAGCACAATAAGAGTTCACCCTCATTCTTGCTTAAAGTACTCATTTATCATGTCCTTTCATTATCTTATATTACTTCTAAAATAAGTCCTAAAAGAGTTTTAAAATCAAAAGAAATATAATAGTTTGCTTTAAAACTGTAATAGTTCACTGAAACACAGATCTCTATAACATTTAAAATCTACTTTTTATTCAGTGGACTGTGAGTTGTATATGTCTGATGCGCATTATTTACTCAGTAGACCAAAGCTAGAATGCTCTCTCACGTAAATAAACATTTAGTTCCATTTCAAAATACATCATTTGTATCCCTGAAACCATGGCAGTTTTAGTAATTCTTTTTTGAAATAAGTATTTGCACAGCTTTACAAGCACATTTTTTCACAGTGTTTAAAAGAGACCCTCTGGCTGCATAAATGACAACATTGACTAGGCCTGAAAAAAAAAAGAATGTGATACTTTTAAAGGTATGAAGCAGGAAAAAATACAAACACTTTCATGGCTCTTTAAAAAGAAGACTGCACAGACATTTCAAGGGGAGTTTTCTATGCCTAAAATTTGCTCCAAAGCTATTGTTTTCTGATTTCTTAACTAAAGATTTTTTTCTTTTTGGCTATTTTAGTCATGGGACAGCAGATTCGAAGCATATTTTTCAACATGATGTAAATTTTACTTGCATGATGCTGTAATAATTCAATCTGACTCATATTAAACATTCTAGAGACTTTTTTAATTGCACCAAGGAAAACTGCTAGGCAAGCACCAAGATAACGTATACGTAATCCCCCTGTTTCTGAAATTACATTTAAGGAAGCCATCCTGCAAATATGAGTGGGAGATGTGTGCTTAAGCACATGCTTGCATTCTTTGGCAAATGTGTTGAAAATTAACCACCAGTTTTGCTGCATCACGTCCTTCAACTCTGCATGAATGTCTAAACTAGAGTGGTGATTTGGGATGAACTGAATTTCAGTCCAGGTTTTAGGAATATCTTTCAGGAAGGGCTGTTATGCCATCTGCATGGTCCTTGGTCAGCCATCCAAAAAGCAAGTGTTCAGCCACTCTCCCAAGAGGATGATGTGGATGAAGGCCATTGAGACCTGGGGGGATGCAAGACCTGCAGTTATGTCTCTGTGCTGTGCGTTTGGAGTGGGCACAAGAGAGCATAAAGGCTTCTTGCTCCTACTCCTGTGAGCAGTTGCATGGAAACAACTTTCAAAGTCTGTCTGCCAAATTAAGGTGTCTCCCTCTTTACTTATGCCTAAGATAGGGCATTTATGTTTCAACAAGGGAGCAAATCAGTAGAGGCCTGGTCTACAACCTTCTCCTCTACAGCCACAGAACCCTTTACCCACAAGCCGTGTTACAGCTGCAGAGAGGAAGAAACGTGGGCTACCCTGGTTGAAACACTGGCAGTACATCACTGCTTACAGCTGGAATTCTTGGTGCCAGCTTTCACCAATGACAATTTGGGACAGGAACAGGAAACCTCACATGATTATGAGATCAACTTTTTTTTTGCTTGTTTGGTGCCCCCAGACTAGCACAAAGCTGCTGAAGTTAAGATTTATGATTGCTTGCAAAAATTGAACTTGAGCCATGACTTTTAGCTGGTTCTTTTGTGTTATCTTTTATAGCAATTCCAATACCACATTCATTTGAATTTTTTTTAAAAGCAATTTGGTTTGCTTTCATTTGTTCTTCATTTCTTTCAGCTATCCCAGCTTGATTATCTGTGACTGTACCAGGAGCAATTTTAACTTGAGCCATTTTTGAGTAAATGAGAAGTCAATACATGTGTTTGCAAAGCAGGTTTAACATGTGTCTTTCATCTGTGATTAATATGAAATCTATTGAGCTACATAAATAAGTAATTCACTTACAAACTGTCAAACCAGTAGTAATTTCTTCCCCTCAGAATTTAGAGCACTGAGGTATCCATTTTTATTGTTTTATTTCCTTTTGTTTACTTGGAGATAAAAACAGACTGCTAAACAACTTTCTCTCATAGACAAGGAAGGGCTGCTTGGTTACTGTTCTCCTTTGTCCATAGGCCACTACGTACAATGTACATCTGCGCTGGATCTGCATAAAAATGTAGAGTGGGAATAAAAGAACCACTTTGCCTGTTACTTCTGTTGTGGTGGTTTATGCATGTGAAGTAGACTCCTGCTCGGCCTTCTGGTTTGGATCAGAGCCCTGTGAAATGTGCATCATTTCTACCGAGAGACTATGAATCTGTTTCTGCTCTCATGCAAATGAAATTAGCAGAGTTATATGAGCGTAAAATCAGGGGCAAATGAGAGGAAACTTGTTCACTCTTTTGTGCTTTTATGGAGTTGTGCTCCTTAAATACTAACAAGGCAACGCTCTCATAAGAGATTGAAAGCATGTCATCAGGCACCTGGCCTTGAGAGAACTATCCACAGCACTTAAGACTTGTAAGCTTTCTGTGCAATGCACATGGATTGCTAGGTCTCAAAAGGATGGTTTAGAAGAAAATAAACTCCCCAAATTGGAAAGCCCCTTAGAGCTAAGAAAAAGCAAGCATTAAGCACAGGGGGTCTAGATGAAATCCCATCCCCTCTTCAGCTCACCCCAGGGGCCTAGATCAGTGCTGTAGGAAAGAGTCTCCTTATGACCAGGGATCCTTCCCTAAAAGTAATTACTCAGGACTTCTCTTTGGAAGAAATGATCAGAGTGCTTTTCCTCACAACCCACCCAGGCATCATTTTCAGGCTGTGTGCTATAGGTGGAGATGCTGGTACTGGGCTAAAGCTCTTTACCTGTGGGAATTTGCCTCCCTCCACCGTATGTAAAGCCCTGCAGAAGCCATTGTAGTCTCTGGGAACTGGGGGTGGAGAGAGAAATGGAAAAAATCTTGTAGCAGAATATATTTAGCTTCCATCTCTTCCAGAATGATCCTTCACACCTCTCAGTTAAGCTTATCCAGCCCTGTTTTGAGCAGTGGAAGTGTAGAAAGCTCTGCCGGGTTTGGTGCATTGGTGAAGGGGCCTGGATTTATATTTCAATAAAGCAGCCTCAATACTGAAAACATAAAAGGGACTCCCCAGTTATTTGATAAAAGACATTGTAAAAACAATCCATGTGAGAGAGGCTAAGTTAATTCCTAATATTATTTAGCTATACTGAAAGGAGAGTAAAATTTTATGGCTGTGCAGAAATCAAAAATGGGATCAAGATCACTGGCTAAAAGGGCAGAAATCACATTCACTAAGTGGCCTTTTGCCTGTGATGTTTGTTCTTTACTGTTTTTCACTTAACAAGACTGCAAAACACATTACTTAAAGAGTGCTGTTGTATGCAGAGAGTAACCAGATCGTGGTTATCTGCTGTAACCAAAATGCTGACATTTCTAAATGGACATTATTTATTTCAGCTACTTTGACTAAGGCCATTTCATATGGAAATAATTAAGAGGCAGAATGTATATCATAACAAAGGAATGAGAAGAAAGATCAGGAAATACAAGCAGATTCAATAATTCTCTAAAAGTGGGTACAGTATTTACTGTTAGTGATTTTAACAAATCTAAGACCTAAATTACCACAGGAAAGCAGACATGACTCTGAATAGCAAATAATCTTATGCAATCTAAGAGGAAACAGTTTACATTAATGTTTAATTTAAAATTTAGGTCCAGGATGAAAAAAAGATGCATCTTATTTCATATGCATACAAAATGGTAGGAATCTGAAAACAAAGAGTTTAAAAAGTGGCCAAAACTGAAAATTACAGAGAAATAAAACGCCAATAGGAAATCAAAACCATGTAGTCTGTATGGATTCCCTTAAAAGCAAGGGGAAAATATAAATGTGCATAGGAGAACTTTCACAGAGATTTTCACATTCTTCTTGAGATCAATTTAAATGCAATTGGAATATAAAAAAAGGGTAATGAACAAAATCTATTTCTAAAGCAGTCTTGCGTACAAGAAATATCGGAGTGGGGGAGGAAATTTTTGTCACTACTACCAGAGAATGAGTAAGGTAATTATCAGAATGCATATATTGTAATAAAGAATTCTGAAACACCATTTAATACTTTTTTCTGGTGAAGTAATTAAATGAATAGAATATCAGCACTAAACTATATGAGATAGACAAGACACTGCATCCATCATTACAGCTGAGGAGCCAAGATGTCCATGTCATTCAGTTCCTAAAATAGCTATCTGTATTTGCAAGAAAGCTTGGAAATCACTTTTAGTAGCTAACACTAGGTCTCTCAGCAGCATAACCACTATACATCAGTGCTCTATACATACGCACACACAGAATTTCAGTATGTCCCAAGACATGAGAAAATTTAACTTGAGCTTGTACCATTAAGTGACAGCAAACTGCCCTTAACTTCTCCCATTTGACCCCTGCCTAGGAGACTAAATTAGTCTATTGCCACTGAAGTCAGTTTGAGTTGTAAGACTGACCTCAGTGGAGCCAGGATTTGGCTTAATGTCTAGATATAAGCAGCTAATGGTTCAACTGACAAGAGCTTGGAGCTGGCATCAGTCAAGAGTAGAAATATTTAATGCCTTGAGACTGGGTGAAATATCACATTCATACTGTCAGTTTACCTGCAAAGGGGCTATCAGGTGTTAATGCATTATTTCCTGTTAAATGGCCTGTTTTCCCCCTTAATAACAGTAATTTCTAAGGAGAAGGCATCTAACCTCTTCAGGAAGCTGAGAATTGTACAAATGCCAACTAAAATTGGCCCATATATACAGAACAGAGAAAAGGTAGAAGGTACTTCATCACCAACCTGTGAAAGGAGCACTGCAGACCTGGGATTTTACCTGTGATACCATCCTCTGCCATCCTGCCCTCTTCCCTTTCCATTGCACCTCAACTACCCTCAGAACTTGCAATATTTAGCAACGGCACTTGTCTGAAGATACCACGGCTTCAAGAAAGCTGTGCTGCCAGGGTGGGTGGTATTTGCCAACAGCACTGTCATTCCTGCTGCTTCTCTCTTTCTGGAGCTTCGCTCAGAGGCAGGGAGCTCAGCCTCAGCACAGCAGAGGGTCCTGAGCACTTTCTTTGCACCTCCAGTGCTTCCTCTTGAGGCCTCAATCTTCAGTCATGCAGGGCCACCGCTGAGGTTTCCAACTGGAAACACATGGAATTTCCATCCCATTCCCAACTTTGGGAAATACTTTTGCCTAAATAGTAGTAAAGTGGAGTATCACAGGAAACTAGGAGTTGGAAGAACAGGTAAACAAGCACAGGACATGAACTGTATTAATCTACTGACTGGCCACAAAAAATAGCATTGGTATAAAGAGTAATCTTGGGTGCCACTAACATTTTATAGAGCGCTGCACATTTGACATAGTTTCTACAGAAGATCCCTTTAAATAGCAAAACTTTCGCACATTTGTATCCAGAGCTCTTACAATTTTATTTTTAAAGGGAATGTAGGTGTTCATGAACAGTGGGTGTGAGACTGACAGCACTAGACCAGAGCTCTCTGTTGCAGAATAACTGCTGCATAGACTACTATATTGCAAACTCCTGAAATGAAAATATCGAGGACTGAGAGGGTCTTTCCATCCCTGTGTTTGTTTTGTTTTTGTCCTCACAGCTGAAGCTGCCCCAAAGGGAATCAGCTGCTGAGACAGGGTGTGTGTGTGTGTTCAAACACTTGCTCGAACACGCACAAGATTATCAAGCCTTCCAGACAGTAATTACTTTCAAGCTTTAGCAATGCATTTGGATTTTAAACTCCATTGCCACAGAAGTAGCTTTTTGCATGACGTCACAAGTTCTGTGACATGCACTTAAAAGCATGTTTGGTTTTATTTTTCCTTTATTTGCCTGTGGTTTGTTCTTAAAAATGAATAGCTTAGGCTCAGATACCTGTCCCCACGGTTGGAAATATAAAAGGTTCTTATCAGGTTTCTGAGTACTGGGGAAACACCTGAAAGCACAAATGTTGATCTTTTAAAGAGATCACCCTGCAATACCCTATTTTCCATAGCTGGGGATAGCTTATGCCTCTAAGCATCATTTAATAATGGACTCTGCAAATGAGAATGATCACGCTAGGCTTCTGAGCCTTTCTGGCACTCCAGCCGACACAGAAACAACTCGTGAAAAAAATTCCATAACTGAATTCCTCCAAACACTTTAAAAGCCTCTTTTTACTTCTTACCTGTTCCTTGAGCCATCTATTCCTCACATGCTAAGGTCAGTGGTGGTACCAGTACAGTGTAGAAACTTACTCTTCCTTTCAATATGCCAAGTATATCTTAAAACTAAATTAAGTGACTTCTCACATTTTCCTCCAAGAATATAGACATGCGATTTCCTTCGATCTGTTTCTCTGAATCTACCAGTCCTCAGATGTTAACCAAATGCTTTAGTTTTTGGTTCAAGTTATTACGAGGAATTCTTCTTTAGCCTACATTTTATTTCTTTGCTCCCTTTGAATAATTTAGGATCAAGTTATAATTTTTCTCTCACTGGCTCCATCTTGTACAGAGAAGAGCAAAATTTTTTTTGTGAGATCTTTCCCCAGCTAATTGGAGCAGTCTCATTAATATTCTATGTTTGTATGTTTAGCCCTCTGCTAACCATCTTAATAGTTTTCTTTTCCTTGCACATTCAATAGGTAAAATCATAGGTGGATCAAAGCACTGCACCAGCTCTGAATGCTAGAGAAGATATAGGCAGAAGCTCCCTGACACAGAGTCTCTTTGAAGGTGTCGCCTGCCTGTCAGATTACACAGGGATATTTCCTTAGCAGGTCAATCAGGTAACACCAAGGAAAGGCCAATGCCTCATACAGAATCACAGAATGGTTGAGGTTGGAAGGGACCTCTGGAGATCATCTAAGTCCAACCCCCCGCTCAAGCAGGGTCACCTAGAACATGTTGCACAGGATCACATCCAGGTGGGTTTTGAATATCTCCAGAAAAGGAGACTCCACAACCTCTCTGGGCAACCTGTTCCAGTGCTCTGTCACCCTCACAGTGAAAAAGTTTTTCCTCATGTTCAGATGGAACTTTCTGTCTTTCAGTTTGTGCCCATTGCCTCTTGTCCTGTTGCTGAGCACCACTGAAAAGAGTCTGGCTCCATCCTCTCAACACCCTCCCTTTAGATGTTTGTATACACTGATAAGATCCCCTCTCAGTCTTCTCTTCTCCAGGCTAAACCTTCTCCTGCCTTTTCACATTCCATGTGGAAAATGTGAAGACTTTTGGATTTAAATCTCCCAAGTTTGCCTGCTTTCAGTGGTAGAAAATTCTGGTAGACAGACCTTTACGCAAACAGATCAGACCTGAGGCAAGCTGAAGTACTAGACTGAGGATGATCTGAAGGCTGCCTCTGCACAGAAACCTTACACAAAATAGCAACACAGCCTCTTGTGCTGTGAGATCATCTAAGGCTCCTTGCT
Organism: Apteryx rowi; assembly: GCF_003343035.1. NCBI lineage: Eukaryota > Metazoa > Chordata > Aves > Apterygiformes > Apterygidae > Apteryx > Apteryx rowi. The sequence goes on along the minus strand of NW_020447841.1, from coordinate 666,564 downwards.
CATTCTCTAGAATTTATGGTAGCATCTTTTGTGATGAGCTTCAGCTTTGCCTTGCTTCTGTTCATTTTTCAAAGCACTTCTGATTTAGTCAGTTCTCTGAAGCACTATTCTTCTCTTTGAATTGACTGAGATTCTGGGTTAAAGTGACTGAGTGATGTGGCAACAAAGGAGTGATTGTCATCAGATCTAAAGGATTTGATGTGCTGTTGGTTATGAAATGTACTCGGAAAGCCCAAGTTCTGTGCCAGATTGATATTGGACGTCACTGGACTTGACTGGCTGTAACTGAAAGGGCTCAGGCCACTGTTGGGAAAATGGCCATCTCCCTTTCCCCGAGAAGTTAGAGCTCATAAAAGTTGACAGCCTGACAGTCTGATCATCCATTCACCCATAAGCGCTAGTCAGAGTGAGCACTGACGATGCAAGTTTCCCTGTATTTAATCACTAATAAGTCAAATTATCTTTTCAACCCCTAGGTACTGTGCAGACTTTATATTACCAGCAACAACTTTGTTTCTAACATTTCAGAAGATATCTCAGCCGTAGCTTTTCTCTCTCCCTCCCTCCCTCCTCCTGCCTCTCCTCATCCCCCTGGCACCAGCAGTCGCCCAGTTTCTCTAGGTAAGACAACGGCACTCATACAACCTGCCTCAGACTCCTTCTCTGCTCATCCAGCAGTGGCCTGTTTCTTTGTGGCAGACACTAATATTCAAGGTCACCGACTCACACACTGGATAAAGGCAAGCTGTTGGTGCAGGTGGAGTGTGTGGGTGCTTGTGCAATTGGTGAAGTGGCCCAAAACCAGAATCCAATCCCAGTATCTGCCTTTCAACACAAGGAGAATTCCTGTGTGATGCCTTGCAACACTGTTATGGTCACCATGTAGTATTAGGAAAATACAGGGAGACTCACACTGGAAGACAGAATTTGTCCCAAATAGCATTCATTTATTTGTTAACATTATGGTGCTAAAAGTCATTAAATAACAACTAGGATACAGATGTTAAGCTCTGGCCTCAACCACATGTGTGTGACCTCCTTTCTTAGTCCATACAGCTATGTAGTAGTCCAATGTGCTCAGAAATCCTAAATTCTCTCACATATGTGTTGGAGTTAAATAAGAAGAAAACAATTTTGGGCTGCATCATCAAAACTGCTCCACACGGTACTGTTTTGTTCATCTTCTGATCCTTGTCTTAACTTACCTAAAATGTTGCTAGGATAATGAGGACCAAGTGCCAGTGACATTTCATTTAAAAAGAAAAAAAAGGAAGTTGGCACATAGATATTAAAAAAAAAAATCAAATAAAACTTGGCATTGTAAATTGAAATCAATGGACTGCAAAATTGTATTTGTTCTAGCTGGATAGAATACTTGCTGAGTTCCAAGCTGTTTATCCCTTTCTTAGAAGAGATAGAGTCTGCTCTGTTTGTACTGTAATTGCAAGGCAATTGTGAAATAAGACTTGGACCTTTTTATCTACAGAAGAATTTGTGCATACAAAAAAAAATTTAATCTCACAACATCCCAAGAGACACAAATATTGGCCTTCTTTTACAGAAAGAATGAAGGGGAAATGGATATTTTGTCCAAAGCCATGGAGCAAATCACTAATAGAGCTGAAATTTTTGGCCCTCAGTCTTATACTGAGAACATTTGACTATATCTGTCTTGAAACTCCTTTCAGTATCTATGAACTGCAGGCAGCATAGTATCTGAATAATAATAATACTTAATAATAAAGCAATGCAGTGGATTAGGATAGCAGGTATATAATTGCACTCTATTTCCGTGTGACATCTGACTAGCTGTAACTTCTGGCTGAAAGACTGAACATCACAGAGGACAGTATTGTTCTTCATCTGCACTACAATAAACTCTACTGCTTTTCTCCAAATCTGATTCTTGATCTTTCAATAAACCTTAAGAAAACAGTATATGACCTAGAACTCTGCTGAACTGAAATATTTGCATATTACAGTGTGGAACAAATAAAAATGTTACTATTCTGAATAGCCTCATCGACATGTAGACAATATCTGCTTTTTTGTCTTCTTACCCCCTACTCTGAAATGTTGATGATTAATCATATTACACATCTAAACAAATACCATTTCTTATACATTCTCATTGACTTACAGTGTGTGTAATTACCATATAAAAGCCAAATTGTTTTAAGGATTGTTATCACACAGAGTTGCATGGATCAAAAACCCTTCAATACTCTTTTCCCAGGATTTTCACAGGTACAGTACTGAGAACTAAAGTTTTCATTTCACCCTCTAAAGACCATGGGTTTTTGAACTCAGGACCTTGAGGATGGGTAGCCAGTCCAAAGTACCGTGAGAGGCTGAAGAAGATTGTTTTCAGTTTGGAGAAGGTACAGCTGGACAGGAAGCCTGGGAACCAGAATAAGACTTGCCAAGTTCTGACAACAGGATAAAGCGAAAGCTAGAAAGAGGAGAGAGCTAAAATGAGCACATTTTATTCTTTGAAGTTTGAACTGGTGATGCTTGAACTGAAAACAATGCAGTAAAAGATTTTTATAACTTAGTCACACCAAATATTTTGCTGACAAAAAGCCTGGAACTTGCAAGTTTTGGCTCTACGGCCTTGCAGTGTTCAGTTTGCAGCAGGTGCCTGTTCTAGCCACCAGGACTGGCCTACCACAGTGACATATCTTCTAAAACAGTTCTCCAAAAACTAACCATATGGAGTTATGCTATGCAAAGCAGTTATCAAAAAATAGATACCAGCTTTGTCCTTGATATTAACTAGGATCATTTGGATTACTGCAATCAAATATGAAAAAATAGCATTCATTATGAATGTGAATTTACATCCTCTCAATTGTTGAAATTATCAGAAGAATATCTTATTTAAATCAGCATTCTTTAAATAAGTCTTAAAAATTAAATTGATTGGAGAATAATAGCCTATCCAGCTCTTTGCTGGCTTGAACACTTGCATGTATTTATTTCCAAGGTCTTTAAAATAAACCATTCTTCTTTTCAGCCCATATCAGCTACTCAGTTTGGGGCAAGAGTTAATTTGGGTTTGGTCCCTTAGGATGAGAATGCGGAGGGAGTCAGGTAATTCTTTAAATCTGTCCTCTTGATTAAGGAAGAATGCACAAAGCCCTTTTTCCTTGAACATTTCAAGCAAAGGTTGAACAAGAGGTGGGAGTTTTGCTTGCAATTCCAAGTGTCTTTCGTTTGAAAGCACTGTGCCCAATGCCGCCCTCTCAGCTTTTGTTCAGGGTGGGGCTGCCAGGGCTCCTGAGCCAGGGCTGAGACCTCTTGGCTCTCTGTCCTGTTTGTCTGTCTTCTATCCCACAAGGAAATTGCTGTGCTTAAGTTGATCTCTACGTTAATGGGTACATCAGCCCACAGTCAAACCACCCTGCTTGCTCAGTTCAGATCCCTAAAGAGCCTGTGTAGCTCCAATTGTTTCAGTTATCTGTAAACAAAAGAATGGTTAATTATTCTGTCTTCATGGGCATGGAAGTTCATCCCATACATCAGCCTCAGCAAGGCTGCCCCAGCCCAGAGGATATACTGAATACACTCTGAAGCACAGTAATATTCAATCATCATCATTTTAAGTGCTGCCCCACCGCTACTGCCACTTCCTGGGTTTGTAACCTGAAAGCTGAAACTCCAGAATCAATCACTTTTGTGCACTTTTATACACATGACTGTCATTTAGAATCACTGCTTCTCAGAATGAGAAGTGTTAGGCCATGGGAAACTATTGGGAGCTTGACTTCACTGCTCACGCTGTTGTCTTGGCTATTAACTAGTATCACCTGTGATGGCTTTTTGTCTGTCTACGTCTCCCTGATGTGCATAGCTGATACCAAGGTGGAAACACTGGTAAATAGGAACTTGTCTCAGAGTCTTTCTACTTAGGCTGCATCAGGGCCAGATGCCATCTGCCATGAACTCATGCACTCCTGAATGCTGCCATCCTTGCCCAGTGCTGCCCAGCCTGGGGATAAAGCTCTTCATTTTCAGTTAGCCTGGGAACAAAAAATGAGTTTTTCTTTTTTAAAGGCTATGTGCAGGGAAATATGCATTATTATGTTAAAAAAAAAAGGTTTATCTACAAAGTATGGACAAGCTCTGGCAGTCAGCATGAAACATTCATAGAGTGTTTGTTGAATGGAAGGTAGATCATTTCTTAGCGATCGTGGTGCTTCCCCCCCAGTGGTTTCCTGTTCAGTTTCTTGTCCATTAACAAACTAATTTTTCTTATATATTTGGAGAAAATGTGCTGAATGACAGATTTCAGGCCAGTCACTCAGCTGATGGCAGCTGACATGGCTCCACTCTGCTTTCTCTATGTTAAGCCAAGCCAAGTGATCTTTGGCCCATATACAACCACATGTTGTATGTACACACACAGTGGCAGCAAAAAAAAAAAAAAAAAAGGAAAAAAAAGCAAACAAAGAGCCCTAAACTACAGTACTGCAAAGATGATAAGTAACTAAACAGAGCAAAGGTCTATCCCTAAGTGGTAAAGAGCAGTGTAACTTTTGCTTTTATAGCTGATAACATTCTGTCACCCATTGTTAGGCTGAAAACCTTTTCTAGCAGAACAAAAACTAACAATCAGCTTTTACGTAGCAAATTTGATGAAGAAAAGCCAGAAAGTGCTTTACAAAGAAGGTCAATATTGTTATCTCCATTTCACAGAAAGGAAAGCTGAGCAGCAGAGAGTTGAGGTGACTGGCTTAAGACGTCTTACTTAGAATTGTATAGCAGGAGTGTGGAAGAAGACTTAGGTCTTTTTAGACTTCCTGAGTTCCAGTTCAGAAATCAGAAATAACTATAAAAAGGCCAACCTTGCTTTACTCCAGCAGGTATGCACACAGCACTGTTTATAGTAGGAACATTTCCTAAATGCTGTGAACACTAATTCAGCTCCACTGACTATGTTAAAAGTGCTAGCAGCAGCCAGGATCATATCTACATTAAGGCAATGGGCACATGAACCAGTTACTGCACAGTCAGCTAGTGTATGAAATTACAGCACTTCAGCTGCTTTGCAGTAAGCGCCATGCGTGCACTCGTATGCCACAGCACCTGTGAGGCAGCACACCCTTCAATGAAAGTGATGCAAGCCACAAAGATGTTGAGGGGAGCTGCAGAAAGAACACGATATGAAGAAAGCCAGGAGAGGGAATTTACTGAATTTCTCCCTGTTCAACTATCCCAGCCAATGCTTGCTTATCACACTTCTTAAACTTTGTTATAAAGGTGGGAGTTGGTGCACTGCGGCCACCAGTGGGTAATGCAGTTGCAGGGCAGCCTTTGTACAGGGTCAGTCCTTCTGCAGAGCAGCCCCAGGGGCAGAACCACTCTCCTGACCCCGCCATGGGGTTGCTGCCTAAATCAACGGGGCTTTGCTCAGTGACCCAAATCCTGCTCCTAGCTGCTCCGGGAACCAAGTAAGCCACACGGGGACATTTAGTGTCTGCTTTAACATGAAACTTACGGAGCAATTAAATACGGCACAATAAACACCAGGGACTATGAAAGAGGAGATAACCATACACACACAGAGTGAGTGGCAAGCTCCTTTTTTGGTCCTAGTCTGATTCCTTGCCTCTGAGGAATATAGAGCCCATTTGGAAAAAAAACTGTGAATATAGGTTGTATATGTTACTTGCTAGGCCTGCTGAACCTGATTTCCCATGCATTCTCGAGGAGCAGAAAACACATGTATTTCTATAGAGTTCTAGAGTTTCTATAGAGTTTCTATAGTGTTCGCTACGTGGAAGAGAAGACAGGATTGCCCTTGCCTTTGTTCTGCATGCATAGGGAAAAAACCTCAGCATAACTCATTAACCCAAATTATTGTTGGTTCTTATCTAACTCTGCTAGTAAGTCATACTAACAGCCTTTCAGGAAGACTTCGAGAACCCCGCAAATGTCCTCCATGTGACTGTTCAGACTCATTGGAGATGTGCCAATGCCTATTCCTTTATTTGACCAAGCAGCCTCAGCAAGGAAAGCTTTAGTGCAAGGCTCACCACTTTAATAAGGCTGCTTGAATTGCCTCCGGTTAACCCTACATGAATCATGAACTGCAGTTTCCACATTTAAATCCAAGCAACATTCACTGTAGCCAGATACCCTGTTGGTCTGCCTTTCAGCCCTAAATTGAAAAAAATCTAAGAGCAGTTAGTCTCCAGATCATGATGTATAGCAGAATGTGCATCTATATGTTGTCATGGAGATGCCATGGGATACATCTTAGGTTTTTGCTGGTTGGAGTTCTTCTGTATCACATATTCTAACAGAAATTTGGTTTTTACTGAAATATACTATTCAAGATTCTCCAGAGCATAAGTGGAACACAAATCTGTGTCAGATCAGATCAGGTCACCTTATTCACGACAACTTGCATGGGTCTTATTTTTTTATTTTCCATCTATGTCAATATAAAACCAGAAGCAACATAACATCATTGAGTTCAGAGAATTAAAATAGTCTAAAATGATTGAGACGGAGAAGAAACAGGCCACAGGTTTTAAAAGCAACAATTCAAAATGCTAGATAAGAGAATTTAATGGACTTCAGCAAATACAATGGGTCTGGAATAACCAACTGGAAAATTGCCTTTAGCAGTTAAACCAAGACAACTGAAGCCTCCTTAATTTTCTGTCTTTACCTGATGTTTTTAAGGGAAGCAGTTTTATTGCTTGTGTCCATCTTATCTTTCTATTAATAGCCTAACAAATTTAATAACAGGTATTTTCAGTGAAACTGATATTAACTTTAGAGAATATATGCTAATAATAATAAAAAATCTTTAAAAGGAGAAAGAATTATCCATTTCTAAATTACAAATTGTCCATGAAAATAAACCATATGGCCAATGAAAATCATTCTAAATAGTGCAGTAAATGCCTACAATCAAACAGGCCAAGGACCTATCTGGTAACTGCGTAATCATAAGCAAACTTCAAAAGCCACTGCCAGCTGACAACCTGAACACCATCTTCTATTTGAGCATTTTTTAAGAGATCATCTTAGTTTTTCTACATAACATGTTTATGGTACAGCCTTTTCTATCTATCCACACAGTTAAACCTCTCACCTATCCAAGCTCTTGTCTAATTGAGCTAGATAAATTTTCTAACTGAGCTTGGAAGTGACAGTCAGCCATTGGCCTCCTTCTGAAGTTATTCAGAAGATTTGAGATTACTCTAGAGAACCTGCTGCATTTTCATACCACTGCTACTGTAGATCCACTGGCTGAGAAAAGCTCCRTTGTCTCTGTTGACACGAATAATCCCCAACGTTTTTAATATAGGCTGTCTTTGCCAGTTGGCTGACACTTGTGCTATGCCATGAATAAAAGCTATTTGATGACAGTTGAAAAATGGAAGTGAGGCACTTGCTGCTATATTTCCTCTGCGACATGGGAGATACTYTCTATTGTTTGTTATGTGCAGGAATGTAAAGATGTTAAAGATTGCAGCCAATGATGATACGATGGTGCAAGGCAACAGAAAGAAGTGAGACTCAAATCCTATGCTAACAGTCTGCTTCTTATTTATATTCCTGGAATGGCTTTGTTGCATACAGGAACTTTAAGTATCTCTACATTTAAATAACATGCATTTTAATATCTTTACCTAGCTAAAGTGGCCAAGTTGTTCCCTAACATCAACACAGAAAAGATTCCTCTTATTGCCTGGCTAGAGGAAGTTCAGAGTGTTTGATGTATCATATAAACAACAGGATTAATAATGAATGATTACTTACTAGTGAAAGTTGCTCTTTGAAAAGGCCCTCATGTATTTGTATTCTGGGGCATGCACCATAAGAAAAATACAAATTCCTGAGATGAAGAAGGTAGAGTCTAGGAAAAATCACATGGGACAACAGCTCAGGCAACTCAGTGCAACTGTGAGAGTGTGTGTGTGAGAGAGAAAGTGTGTGGTGGAGGGTATTGTGGGTATTATTAGCAAGGAAGAAAAAATTAGGAGGGATTTAAGATGAATTTGACAGAATGAGAAAATGTTTGGCTAATAGGAAATGAGAGAAGGATCTAGGTGTCAGAGGAGCCTGAAGAAAAAAAAAAGTTGAACTATCCAAGAACCAGATAAAATGAGCACAAAGGAGGGATGACTGGGAAAATAAGGGCAGGAGAAGGACCAAGAGGAATGAGATCAAAGACCAAGTAGCATTATGGAGGGTGTTGAAGGGGAAGACAAGGAGATTTAACTGGATGTCAAGAGAGACGTGAAATTAGTGGGATTTGAGAGTGGCAGGGGATGGTGTGTCAGAGCTGTGGGATTTTAGCAGGAGAGTTCTGAGCAAACAGGAATGAAGAAAGTGAGAAGAGGGGAGGGAGGACACAGCATAAACATCTATGGCATGGATAAAAGTCTTCTGAAGATGGGTAGCAAGGAAAAGGTAAACTTTAAAGAAGATTTAATAAATCATAATATCTTAGGAGATAAAGTTTACAGATAACTAACTAAATCTCTTTTATAAAAAACACAGTCAAATTTAAAGGACTTACAAGAAGAGAGTGTGCATGGTATACTCAGCAGCCAAAAGTGCTGAAAAACATTTATCCAGTGGATTGCAGGGAGGGGGGGGGAGTAAGATAACACCTGTTATCTACAAACAGAGCATTCACTAACTAATTACAGTCCAAGCTGATCCTTGCCCTGGGTTTTGCATTTACTGATAACTTAAGTAAGAATAAGCAGATTTACAGGGTAGTCTAAGTTTCCTCTCCCACTTAAGTTGTTACCAGGGTTTTCTCCAAAAGACTCCCTCAGCCTTGAGAGGCACTCCAGGCTCTCTTATTGTTGGATGAGAGTTGGAGCTGACACACTGCACCTGCTGTAATGACTCACTAGTAATGACCCTGCACCTTCAATATAAAGTTTCAAGCACCTGATGTTAGAATGACATGGGCAAGCTCTGCAATATCTGCATATGGTCCTAGGGTTTTGCAGAGCATTAAGCAGGGCACTTCCAACCTTAGTAGCATTGCTGTCTGAGGCTTCAAACAAGAAAAGATCAGATTATGATGCTTCCTAGCTACCTCTGAGAAATTAAGGCCTGTTTTCTCCAGGAAATGGTTGAGTCAAGCATCCCCAAGAAACCAGCTGAAGCAGTCTGATAAACATCAGAAGACAAAGAGAATTTGCTTCTCCCAAAAGAGAGGAAAAAATGGTGTGCATACATAAGCAGCGTCCTGGTGATTACAAGGGGAGACAGGGTGACAGAATGATGGCATAATTTCCAGATGACATGTCAAGCAAAAGATGTTTTGGAAAGCTCTGTTAGCCAGATGAGCTTTGGGGAAGTCTGACTAACAGAAATGGTCCATAATAATTATATTTACATGGCACTTTAAGTACAGTTTTCTCCTGATTATCACTAGAGCACATTTCTGGCACAAAGTACCTTTGTACAGTATATCTTCATAGTATCTGAGGCTAGCACTCAGCTCCAAGCAAAGATGTTAAAAAACAGTATATCATTTTGCTGTTGCAAGGGAGAATCTAACAATTAGGCCATCTGCTACATTCTGCACCAGTGACAGCTCATGCTCGTATTTGGTGATAGATCTGGGGCTGGTGATTAAACAGCAGCCCTTCCTCCCCACCCTTCTCTAACCTCAACAAGCATATCCATTCCTGCTGCTCCGCAGCTCCCCTCAGGCAATTCCCACCACAGATTTCCTTCTTGGCCTGAAAATCAGCAAGCTACTCTGCTTCCTGACATGTATCTCCCTACAGTCTGTTTGCACCCCACAGCTGGTCTATGCCCCTCTCATTTTGCCCCCATGTTGTCTCACCTGGGCCCTTGCCCATGCCCCTGCCCTGGGTAGGGGTGGAAGGTGGGCTGATGTTGCTGAGGACTGAACTGGTGCTCCCTGTTAGCACCAGCAGGAAACGTTCAGTCCCACATCGTGTCAAGCAGCAACAGCCAGGCACTTGCCTGGCTTCCTCAGTCAGGAACTGCCTCTGCACTTGTCATGCCTACTTAAATGTAGGTTGAGCCTTCTTGGGACAAATCTTCCATTTCAAAGAAGACTGAGAAAGCAACTAATAGGCCACCCTGATTTCAGCCTTCCTGCATACTGGAAGAGAGGCTCTCATAATACTGCATCTCTACAAGTAATTGCACCCCTGTACAAAGACACCCACACTACCAGGAAATGCAGTGGTCAGCTGTGGGGGCATGGGGCTCAGCACAGCTGAACCTGAGCAGACCAGGTTCAGATCTCTGCAGGGCACCGCAGCCTGCAGTGCAGGTGTCACGAGTCCAGTAGCCCTGCTGCTCTTCCTTTGCCTGCTCCCTGCAGAGCAGCTAGCCCCATCACATGCCTACCATGGCTACTAAGGGGTTGCAGGTGGTTAGTCTTTCCTTCCCCTGCCCCGACTGAGTGCTCTGCCCTGTCGCACCTGAATACGCAGATATGCATCAGGCTTCTTCCCCATTCCTCCGATCCTCCACATCTCCACGAAAGACAGCTCTCTTTGGCAGGCTGCCGGAGGGTAATCTGCCTGACTCATAAGGCTTTTCTTTGTTTTAAGAAAAATGGATGTCTCTAAAATTCATAATTTTAATGTCACTAAAATTCATAATCCTGTGATCAGTGTGATAGTCATATTCAGCATTTGAGTTACTACATCATACAGATTCTATTCCGTGGCATTCTCCAAGGCTGAGTGCCAAACTGGAAGCAGATAAACACATTGCATACAGTTTATAAGCCACAGAGATCCAGAGCAGCTCTGTGCTCTCAGATATAACGATTTGCCGTCTTTTGGCACATCAGACATATTAGTACATTTCCAACAGGAAGTACAGACCCAGACACAAGAGCATAGACCTTGGGCTTAACTTCATAATTACTTTTCCTCTGATAATTTTGCAGAAAGCTAAATATTCATGTATGCTAATTAGCATGTGTTTCTTTAAAAGGGCTTGTTCTCTTAGTGCTAATCTGTGCTGAATTGCCAAGTACACTGGCATTTCACTTAACAGCACAGGATGAAAATCACCTGTGGGGCAGTTGCTTAGCACAAGAGTCTCTGCATCACTTAAACCATAAAAAAAAAAAACAAAAAAAACCATGGCTGCTCAGTTCATTTTAGCAAACTGCGTTTTCCATTACGGGCTCTCCAGGTTGGGCAGATATTTGAAATGGGAGGTGGTCCGGGTCGATGGAGATGATGTTTGTCATGGGGAAGAGGAAGCGTTTGTGCTGCCAGGCAACCGTCTCTGCAGCGCCGGTGCCAATGGCTGGAAACACCTCTGCAGAGGCAGGTCTTGCAAAGGAGTGGCCAACCCGGGGCGGCTTGCTGGTGGGGGGCCCTAATCACCACCTGGAGCCCAGGGAGAGATACAGCTCCTCCCGAGGGGCCCCCATGGAGGCAAAGGAGGGCTGCGGGAGCTGTGCCCCTTCCCCTGCCTGCCAGGGAGAGGGCAGGGAAAATGGATGCATTTCCAGGGACTGGAGCAGCGATGGCAGCCCGGCACGGGCTCTCTCTGGAGCCAGGTACCCGCTACCCTGCTGACAGACTTTCTCCTGTGCTTTGGTCAGTGTTGCTCACCGACAGCTGAGGAATATGCCCTTGCAGCCCAGATCTGGACTGCAGTCTGCCATTTTACCCTGCTTGAGCAGGGGGGTTGGACTAGATGATCTCCAGAGGTCCCTTCCAACCTCAGCGATTCTGTGATTCTGTGATTTGTGTAACCACGGTGTAGGGCCTGTAGGGGTGGGTGCCTGCAGAGACCCTGCCCTCCCTCAGCACACATCCTTGTGCACACAGGGCCATGTCACCAGGGGCTCTTCACACCCGCTCTGGAGGAAGCTGCAAGCTCACTAGCCCTATCTGCTCCTCCCTCTCCGTTATGTGGCACTGCTTTACTAGAGAGCTGGCACTATCCAGTCGCTCCTTCACTCGCCCATGTTTCACACTATATTTGTGCCCTGAAGAAACAAACCTCATCATCCTCTTTGCTCAAACTGCCAGATGTGTCTTCACTTTTCCACTTGCCCCAGGCAGGGTAAAAGGATGGGAAAGAAGAGGGCCAACAGACCTGTGTTTGTATTGGCATGGGGAGGAGCTGCAATTGCTATTTCAGCTCACGGGCTGCGAAGGGAAGTCCAGTGCTCTAGTCTTAGTCTGTAGAGACCCCGATCATTAATTTCTTCCTCCAAGCCCTGCTGCAATCCATCACATGCAGCTCGACAACTGAGGATAAAAAGGATTTTCCCATGACAGATATGTACCTATATGTATATATATACATGCATGAAAAATTCATTCAATAGGATTAGGTAATATTACCTTAGGGTGTGCAAAATAGCAGTGCCATCCACTGCAAGCATTCCCTGTGCTTACTCTTTATGATAAACTACGTTGATTTCTTCCAGTCTTTCACTCCAGGAATATTCTTGTAAAGACAATACGGAGGCCTTCAGATTAAGAGTTTAAAGAAGTTTTCATGCAGTGCTATAGTTAGCACTCTACTATTTTATATCTCCTGGGGAAGATTATTAAGATTTTTATTTATTTTTTATTTTACAGTTTAAGCGCRGATGCCTAGAATGCCAAGGAACAAATCTCGTTCCATCCTGCATTGTCCTTCATGGACAGGGGTTGGCCATAAGTACAGTGGGAGAGGCATAACTTATTCAGAGMCATGCAGATGACATGTACTCTTGGCACTTCGCACAGCTCAAACCCGAGAAATGCCAATGCGAAGTGAGAGCAGGTGAAGAGAAAGGCAAGACTAGATAATTTATGGCAGCTCCCTCCTATGGCAGTTACAGATAACTCTTCAAGGATGAAATACTGTTTTCAGAAGAAGTTTGAAGCTGGGGGATAGGAATCATGTCCCTTCCTGATCCCAGGAGCAATTTAATTGCAGTGCAGGGGGTAGACCCAGGATGCAGAGAGCACAGGGAATGCTCCAGAGGCACAATGGCGGTAGCCAAGTGCTGTTCAGAAACAGCATTTGTCCCTGGAGCTGCTCCTAGTTTCCCTGGGTTTCATCACTTCTGCTTGTAGCTGAGCAGGTGGCATGTCTTCCCAATACAGATGGCTGCAGGAGGCACAGCACTGCCTCCTCCAGCGTCCACGGATGCAGACAACCAAGCCTTTACTGGCCTGAGCAGCCAGAGCTGGGAAGCAAACTTTGTCTCAGTCATGCAGAACACTGCCTGGTGATTCACTCCCACTAACTCTTTTCCCTTGGGAAAACAGGAGAGATGAGGAAACTGTATCAGCACCCCACAGGCACGATTTTCCTATACATAAGCTTACTCTTTTAGAGTCCCTATGCTCCTACTTAAGAGCGGCATGGAAAACCTGCCAGAATAAAAGCCTTTAAGGATTGGTGTTAGGAGGTGCAAAGCAAGGATTTAGATTCCTGCCTCTATCTCTTTGTCAGTCTTAATGGGAGGTGGGGGGTGAGCTTAAGGGCTGTAATGCAAACTGGGTCTTACCATGGCAATGCAGAATGCTACCAGTAGGCCACTGGGCTGGCCTGGAAATAGCTTTTTTAGCAGAGTAAAAATACCTGACTTTTTGACAGCCAGCATGCTGGTTTGTTTATGCATAATTTGCTGCGATCATGTTATAAATCAAGATGAGACTGCTAAAATTATGTATGACCTCATTTGATAGATTATCTAATAAGGAATTTGCTAATGCAGTTTATCACTTAAAAAGCCATACGACTGCTGAGGATGAGTACTTTGCTGCAGCACATTTAAACCTAATTGTCAGAGGAGAAAAGCAAGCGGATTTCAGAGGTGAGTTAGAAGAGCATCCTTATGAGGATGATGTCTTCACTAAATCAGTGGTGCAATGCAGCAAGCAGGGTGGAAAGGAGTCTCCTCTGGATAAAGGCACAGAAAGCTGCTAGACAAGGCTGTGCTGTGTGGGAATACTGCATGGAGTCACTGACCAGGAAAGCCTCCATAAGTGTAAATAGTTCTATCCTAATTGGCATGCTTGATTTTATTGTTTGATCTAATGTTGTATTTTATTATTACAACATTTCAGTTCTATATCACTGTCTTGAAAGCAGATCTAAAATCCCTGATACACTGAAAGAAACTATCAGCCTAGATCTCTAGCTCTAACTAGCTATTCTGCTTATCATGTCTGTCAGAATGAAAAGAGTAATTGTTTTGCTGCTGTATGTTACCATCAAATATTTTTGTTCCTCCAGTCCTGTGACTCATTTAAAAAAAGACTGAACATCAGTACCACATACACAAACAGAACTATAAAGCAGCTTAAGGCCAATGAAACAGAGCTTGTCTTGCTGGTTTGTTAACCAAGTATTCTGTTCCCACCTCAAATTTATGATTAATACAAATGCCTTTTTATTTACTGGTGATTCTATAAAGCTCATTCTCACGTCTGAATGCCTAGATACATTCCCTGGATATTTGACACTATAACTGTTTAAAGCATCAGAGGTAAACATTAAACCATCTCACAACTCAGGGAAGGGGGGAGAGAGAGTTAGAAAAATGAAGATTTTGAACTTCAGTTTAGGTTTGAGCAAAATGAAATGGAAACATGAAGCAGTTTACAAAAGGCCACACTAAAAATCATTAACAGCTAAAACTCAGACTTCCCTGATTCCCGCCTAGTCTCCAGACCTCCCTAGAGCAAAACTGATGAACATCCTCTTTCTCCCCACCACTGCAGTACACACTGCTTCATTTGCAACCATGCCCAAAAGATATTGTTTGCTTTTTCATGGAAAATAATATTTTATGACAAAAATGGGGAAATTGGGCATTGCTTTACAGAAAATAGGACATGATCATTGGCATAATAAGGCAGTAGCTAATTTTACAAAGAGCTACTAGTAGATACACTAGGTTGACTTAAGTGAGTAAATAATGATTGGGGTTGTACAGGAACTACTGTTGTCAGAAGAAAAACAAGATAAAGATACTCATAAAGCACTGTAAATCCCAGAGACTGGGATCAAGGAGTTGAAGAAGCATATTTTGGTTGAGTTGCAAACTGAGTGTCACGTAGGGGGAATCCTCATGATATTTGCATAGGAGGCCCACCTAAATATTATTATGCCTATACTAATAACATAGTCCCAGTTGAGTAGCTGGGACTATTCCTGAGAGAACTGGAGTCTGCGTTTCTGCATGAACAAACAAAACACAGCTGTGTGTATACATCTGACTGGAATGATTTATCTACAGAAGAGGAAAATGCAAAGTAATGGCAATATCATCTGCCTCATTAAATGGCCCAGCTCTAAATTGGAGAAGCCACTTCAGGGGTAAGAGTGTAGTTCATCACCATGCCACATCACCATTTGTGGTTCTCCTCACTGACATTAATTGAAACAAACTGAGTTAGTGGATTTTACATTGAAGACACATCTCTGCAGTAAGCTGGACTCAGGGCACCTGCTTATTCACCCTAGACTGTCAAATAACCCTCCAAAGGTAATTTTCAGTCACACTTGACATAGTTTAGATAAGTTTCATCATAAAGCATTCATTAGTCGTTCCTTGAACCATCCAGTTTCATGAGTTCTTACTACTAACAAGATAAAATCTCTCAGTAACAGAGACCTACCAGCGGTTCTGTGACACAACCTGCAGCAGCCAGTGAGAATCTCCTCCTCTGCATTTCATCTCCTGACAGCCATCAGCAAGACAAAGTAGAAATGGCTGTTCTTAGCCCACATTATTCCTATCACAAATAGATTCCAAGGGATATGATGATGAACCTCACTGAAGACAAAGGAAGAGCTAAGAGAACAAATAAAGGTCCTAAGCTTATCTCTTTGAAGAATAACGCATTTTTTCCAGTACACACCTATATAAAATACTTGCTCTTCATTCATACTGGGCAATAAGCCTTGCCATGCACTATGCTTGGCCATATGGTTGGTGATGCATTACGAAGCTATACAAGTTGTAAAAATAGTACTTTGTTGAAGTCTCCTTAAAACATCGTTTATGGGCTAAAAATATTCTCTAGAAGAAACAGACTGTGAAAGTACATATTGAGGTTGCTATCTGGTACAGCAGGCAAGTTCTCCTGCTGTGCAAATCAGAAAGTGCATTGCTTTGAAAACATAAGGTAAACATTCCTAGAAGGACAGAACTAAAATGCATCACAGGAACTACAGCTAGCGTCCACTGATCTGCACTTAGAGGTTACTTAGAGAAGTCCAGGGACACAGGAGGAGGGCAAGGCCACACCTGAGGACCATGTTACACAATTTCAGAGGACGGCAATCCCACCCCACCATGCATTCTTCCAGATCATATGGGAGATCTGCAGCTGAGTCACCTTAGAATAGCAATGTAGAAATTTGCAAGGCTGTAAGCAGTGAGGTTTTACAGACATTCTATTATTCTTAACTTACATAATCTGGGTACTTAGCTGCTCAGATAATATAGTGATAGAGCTGTATGGAATTAAAAAATAAAACACTTCTCTCAGATGTATGGCAGGAATGGAATTAGATTGCTCCAAAAAATCCATAAAATAGCTCTCATTTTCTATTAGGCTTTATAGGACATTTCCAAGAGGGACTTGCTGCAGCAAAGATGACACCTCAGCCCCTATAGCAATGACACCATTTATAATGAACTTAGACTTCTCAAAACACTCTCTTGCTTTTGGAAAGAGAAGCCTCTAGTCACTCAGAGCCACAGAAAGGCAAGGGTCGGGGTTCAAATAGTGTTCTTAAGAGCTTGTTATTGTCCCRTTGAACTTCAAGATTTTTATTGACTTCAATGTGGATTCTTATTCTTGTCCATATGTTACATTAAAATTTTGCAAAAGACAAGCAAATCTTATCTCCACGTACCCTAAAGATAAACATGAAAGTCTTGCGCAAGTGTCTGCAGCAAGGAACTGCAACTAATGAGAAAGACTAATGATGTGAGCATGTAATATACAGAAATATTTTTYCTCTGATCACAAATTCTTGGGTTTATGTTTATGTTACATAAAATACCCAGGAGTTAGATCCTCCACTGACTTAAGTCATAGCTCTATCAAAGCATGTGGAATTATGCTGATTTGTATAAGATGATCACGTTTGAAAAACATATTTTAGCCTAGACGGCTGATGGACTCTCAGAGGGGCTCTCTAGAGTAAGATAAAGGAAGCAGAACAAAATAAGCCCTTTTAGAAACTAATACTGGCATAGTTTAGTAAGAAAAATGTCTTACCCAGCGAAAAATGTACCCTATTTTTACTTGCACAAGCCACATGTTAGCCCTAACAAAATAACAACTTATCCAGAAACAGGATGTACATGTATTTGAATAATACAAGGAGGTATTTACCCCATAAATGTTCCCCCCCMCACACTGCCTTTGATACATTGTCTGCTGCCTTTTCTGAATTAGCAGCACTGCTGGTTCAGATTGTCTGGAGGTTATCTGAGGACTCCTTTTAAAGTACCAGTATACTTACAGGGATGTGGTTTATCTGAAGGCCAGACTGCACAAACGAACATACAGTAAACTTTGCAGTTCCACAGTTTTTCCACTCTGAAGATTATTCTTCCATTGCCTGACCATTTGGTACAAAATGCATCAGCAGTCTTGAAGCTGGTATGTAAACTTAACATGCCAAACCAAGGGAAAGCTAAGGACATCTGTAGCTGAACAATTTCCATGTTGGTAGAAAAGTATATTTAAGGGAGGGTGGAAAACCTGGTTTACCAACAGTCAGGCCATTTGCTGTGTACTGGCAGTAGAGCAACGACTATGTGGTGCAACCGTTCTTTGAAAAGCATAGGTTTCCAGCTTCTGCAACCAAACACAGGACTGAAAATGGCAAGGAACGATAACAAAGCAGCTCAACCTGCCCACTACCAGAGGCAGACCTAACTTCCAACCAAATATCTGGCATTAAAAACTAGCTTACAACAAAGCCAGCATTTCCTCTGTGGAGTCTCATATCTAAGGCTAGCTAGGGATGAGAAGTGAAATACCAAACCATTTTGCTTATTGATAAGAAAGATCTGCCAGTTCTTTGCAGTGATAGTAACAAAAGACAGCTACCAGTGGTGCTACTATTGCATTATTTTGAGACTTTTGCTCAGGATATTGTATTAATTTTTGTATTTATTTCCAAATGCTATTTTTTTGGCAGTAGAACTCTTAGATTTTGTGATGTGTACCAATCCTTCCAGCATCTGTGTTTTCACAGTGATGTTAGTACTCAAGAACACTGGAATAGATCAAAGATAGATGTCCTACTGTCACCCTTGTTGTGTCCTACACATTAACTACTGTGTTAGGGTAAAGAAATGTTAGATATTCCACAATCAGATRGAGAGCAGGCAAGGGAGATCTCACAGTGAAATAGTGGGAGCTTGCTGTATACAAACAAAATGGAATATTAATCAAAGCTGCTCTTTAAGCCTGAAATTCTGGAGCACGTTCTGCTTGACTTTGCATCAGCAGACTCAATGAAAAAGCAGACACTTAGAATCACAGAACTGCTGAGGTTGAAAGGGACCTCTGAAGCTCATCTAGTCCAATGCCCTGATGAAGCAGGGTCATTGTCCAGGACCATGTCCAGTTGGGTTTTGAATATCTCCAAGGATGGAGACTCTATAACCTCTGTGGGCAACCTGTTCCAAGGTTCAACCACCCTCACAGTAAAAAAGGTGATTTTTAAGTTTAAACAGAATTTCCTGTGTTTCAGTCTGTGCCCATTGCCTTGTCCTGTCACTGGGCACCACTGAGAAGAGTTTGGCTCCTTCTTCATTACACCCCTCATCAGATATTTATACACATTGATGAGATCCCCCCCCCAAGCCTTCTCTCCTCCAGGTTGAACAGTCCCAGCTCTCTCAGCCTCTCCTCATATGAGAGGTGCTTCAATCCCTTAATCATCTTAGTGGCCATTTGCTGGACTCGCTCCAGTATGTCCATGCCTCTGGTCCCAGGTGCCTAAGACTTCTGAAGCTGGTCTTCCCAGTAAAGACTGAGGCGAAGAAGAGATTGAGTACCTCAGCCTTTTCCATGTCCTTTGTCACCAGGTCCCCTGCCCCATTTAGCAGCAGGCCCGCATTTTCCCTAGACTTCCTTTTGCTGCTTATGTACTTGTAGAAGCCTTTCTTGTTGTCCTTCACATCCCTCTCCAAATTCAGCTCCAAATGGGCTTTGGCTTTGCTAACCCCATCCCTGCACACTCAGACCAGTATTCCTCCTGGGTCACTGTCCCTGATTCCACTTCTTGTCACTTCCTTTTTACGTTTGAGTTTAGCCAAAAGCTCCTTGTTCATCCATGCAGGCCTCCTGTAGCCTTTGCTCTATTTCCTGCTTGCCAGGATGGACCATTCATGAGCTTGGAGGAGGTGATCTTTGAAGGGGGGGGGGGGTGAGAAGAACACACACACACACACACACACAC
>NW_020447841.1:409230-644330 GCF_003343035.1 Apteryx rowi | reverse complement strand
TGTGCCTAGCTGTGTTGTCTTTCCAGCAGATATCGGGGTGGTTGAAGTCCCCCATGAGACAGTGTGCCTTCTGTTCACATCACCCTGGACCCTTTACTTGCCAACCCCGCCCACCACTTCCTCACTTGATTGTTGGTCATTTTTTCCTTCCCTTGTCATTCCTAGTTGAAAGCTCTTCTTACCAGCCTGTTACCAGCTTTCTGCCCAACCTGTTGGCAAAGATACTTTTTCCCCACTTAGGTGGATCCCATCTCTTCCAACCAGTTGTTGATCCTCAAAGAGGGTTCCATGCTCTTAGAAACCAAAACTCAGTTGCTGACACCAACTATGCAACCAATTGTTGACCTGCAGTAGTTGTCCTTCTCAAGCTCTTCCTCCCCTCTGGCAAGATCAAGGAGAAAACCACCTGGGCCCCCATGCCCTTGGCCATCACACTGAGAGCCATGTAGTCACACTTGATACTTTCCAGGTCTCCTCTAGCAGTACCATTGGTGCCCACATGAAAGAGCAGCAGGGGGTAATAGTCTGAGGGCCAGATGAGCCTCAGCAGCCTCTCCACAGCATCCCATATGCAAGCCCCCAGCAAGCAACAAACCTCCATAAAGGTCTGGTCAGCACAGGGTCACACCCCCCCCACAGCAGGGAGTCTCCTACTACTAACACTCACCACTTTCTCCTGGTGTTCCTGCATGGCTGAGGCTCAGTCAGCATAGACACTGCATTCAACAGCGTTCCCAGCTCCCCCTCAGCTATGATGGCAGTGAACCTGTTCCACAGGAATAAGCCTTCCTCCCGCTGCCAGAAGCCACCAGCTTCCAGCCTTCATCATCACAGGAGTTTCCACTTTCCAACCTGATAGGCACAGACTCTGTTTGCCTCTCCAGTACTCAAGCCCCTTGTCTCATGCACTTACACAGGCATAAAGCGTTACCTAGCCTTCCTATGCAGCAAAGGGTTGTTACAGCATTAAATAGGTCAGGATGAACATGTGCAGGACAAATAGGATTGAAGCTGTTGTTCCATCCCAAGGAACAGCATAACAAACCGCTCCCACAGGAGCAGCCAGCCCTGCTGCTCCATATGCTTCTGATGACCCAGGTGCCTCAACTTCAGCACTCATCGTATTCCCCTTCTGCTGCTCCCAGAGGACGTAAAGGTGTTCCCTCAGATGCTATAATTTAGCTCTTTCAGGCCTCAGTCCCATTCACCCATGCGAGGACAATGGAGTATTTAAAGCTGAAGCAGCCAAAGAATATATTCAAGAATCTATGATAAAAGCTACAATTTTATGCACCAAGGAGCATCCATCAAGAAAATGCACAGAGCTAGTGCCACAAAATAATTACATGTGCAGAGTCCATTGTAAACACAGCTTTTATGTGCATCAGCACAGCTGGGGACAGTGTTTAAAAATATAATTATGTAATGCATTTATGTAGTCTGTGAGCCATTCAAGTGATACGATCAGTTCAGCAAAATTTCATGCAGCATTTCTGTATCTATTGGCCTAAGCAAAGAAATATTTTCTGAGCGTGTTATTTTTTTTTCCTGCCATGAAATAGATTTGTCTCTGCCTAAGGGGAAATTGTGTCTTTGTCATTGGCCACTTACTCTCCTCTTTTAACCAATGAAGGAGAAGAAGTGGGGAGTTATTTTTGGCCTTGTAACAGACTCAAGCATCTAAATCAGTTAGTTCTGAATCCACTTGGGCTGCTGTTGGTTCTGTTTAAACTGCTTTATAGATAAGGAGTTTGCACTGTTTGGCTGTTAGAGAAAGGGAACAAGTGGCTGTTGTTGGATAGAATAGCAAGGTAAGGTTAAGACATTGTATAATGAAGCAGGGACCAGCCTTTAATACGAGCTGTGCAACAAAWAATGAGTCATGGCTAGGGCAACACAGACAAAAGAGGCTATTACTAAGCCACATATAGGCTTTAGTGTAATGGGTGACCTCTATTACCATGCACAGAGAAAACAGGCTTAGAGTTATACATATTTCTGAACCTCCCTATTTATTTTATATCCTTGTAATGCTTATAGTGTATTAGCCTCAGAAAATGTAGAGGAAGCTTTGCTTTTCTCCTTGTTTAATCAAGTTGCAGCTGAGTTGAGGGGATGAAACAGTAACATTTCTGAGACAATGCTCAAACCACTGCTGCTAAATGATAGCAGCAGCATGCACAGACATTTATCTGAGACAAAAATAGAGGTTCATAGATGCTATGTGATGGCCATTTTAAGGCCCCAAAGCTTTCACTGCTTCATACACAGTTGTTTACATGTCTTAGCCAAATCCCACCTGGAAAATTACATTTGACCTATCAAAATCTTCCTAGGAGACCCAGCAAATTGCTTTCTCTTATTTAAAGACACCATTAAAGAAATCTGGACCTAGCTTCATAATAAGAGATCGATAGTTAGGAGTGGCTGGGATAGCTTCTTCAGCAGAAGAAGCAGAAGCGAGGAGATGCTTGGCACAGAATAGGACTTGATGCTCGTTTCTAACTATGGGATCTGATATTTGAAAAGGGATTTCATTTTCTCTGTCAGGTGCTGGGTCATGTGTAGCATGCTGGATCACATGAAAAGGAGAGTGGGGACCAAAACTCAAGTGTCAGTATTCCTGCCTGTGTGCTAGCATCATGGAGAAACACAGGCATAGCTCTTTGCTTGCTCTCTTCCTCCCTATGAATACTGTATTTCTTTTGCTTAGTGGCACAGCATCGATTGGAAGATGGAAGGTATCACAGCCAAAAAAGTCCATCACCTGTTATGGTATGGCAGTGTCCAGTGAAGCGAGAGCTGTGCATTTGTATCTTGTCAGGATGATCAGCAGTGCTCAATAGAATAGTGGCTTGTCTGAAAGATGGGCATGGATACTATTCAACTACATTTTTAAAGGGAAGTATACACAACAGCACTCTGTGAAAATCTCAGAATTGCCATATATTTGATTCCAGAGCTATGCAGCTATTTAGGTGCTTCCTTCCCCATTGAAAACTATGTAAAATGCCTTTTGTAGATGCCTTTACAGGGAAAGCTAAGGGAACTATCACTCTGTTGCTTCCATTGCACAGGCCTACTGTAATATATGTATGCTGGGTTACATTAGGTGGTGGTCGACACAGAGCCATTTGTAAGTACGCAAATAAATGTCTTTACTGTATGCACAAAGGCTGTATGTAAGCCATATTGTACACAAACGAACTGTATTTCATGCCAGTTTACACAGTGAAGATCCATTTTTGCATTTACACTTACACATACAGTGCACGGATACTGAGCAGAATTTTTATATAGTATTAAGAAAGATTGGTTTGGGGGAGGTCTGAGTAGATAAATGGTTTCTGTAATTAATTTTTAGTAAAAGCAAACTTTGCATTTTTTAAATTATTCAAAATGTGATTTTTAAAGTTGCACACAGCAGCTGAATTTTTTGAGAAAGGTTTTATCAACTGAAGCAATTATTGCTTTGCAGCACAAGGTATATGGTGTAGTCAGTTAAAATTAAAGCACTATTATCTCCTACCATGCAAACAAATGGAAGATAAAAATAAACAGCATTTTTAAATTAACTTGCTAAACAGAATTGGTCAGAGTGGCCCACTAAGAAATACTTCAGTGTGTGGTATCAGCAGTGAATCTGGGCRTTTTGCATTTTTTTTGTAAGATGCAACAATTTATTTTCTTATGGGAGTTTGTAATTGTCAACTTGAATGTGGTTGATAGCCTTGGAGAGGACCTATTTAACACTATACCAATACACAGTGAGCTGGATTTTCAAAAACACACTCTTGAGCAAGCACCTTCATGAGGTTATATCTCTGCAGTTTGTTCATGCAGAAGATAATACCTTTGAAAGTCTAGCTCAGGATGTGTAATACCAACAGGTAAAGACCAAATTCTTCTTTATATGTCTAGTCCAATCCAACTGGAACAGTATCATGTAAAATGAGTTGAAGGATTTACAGTTTTGGAGCCTAAAATACTATATTTACTGTATTTCAAAGGAAACAAGTTAAGTAGAGTACTGTCAGCAGATAAAACATGGGGAAGAAGCAGGAATAGACAGGCAATGTGACTTCCTCGGGATCACATAACAGATTTGTAGAGGAATTCACAACAGAGCCCCTGACTAGTGTTGCAGTCATTCCTAACCGCTTCTCAGCAACAMACTGCTTGCAACGTTCATTTCTGTAAAAATATAATAATGCTACACTACCACAGGAGCAGCAAAGAACATTTTGATTGAACATTTGTTAAACAAATGTATGTTTTAAGGATCTTAATGCAAAAGTTACTTATAAGAGTATGTTCTATCCAAGTGCATTCAGCACAAAACTATGGACCAAATGCTAATAGAAAATTGACTGTTTGAGAAAAAAACACATTCAAATGGAATCTATTTTATATGGCTAGAGTGAACCTTCAAAATGAAAAATCTAAATAATTCATTTCATTACTTTCCGAGGAAGTTGTAAAATTGGTTGGCCTTGTGGCAATACAGCAGATTCCCATCTGAGTGAAATGCAGGTGTGAATTCTGAGATAAAAACGTGCAGGCAACACATTGTGTCCTGGAGAGGGAGGAACAATGCCACCTCTACCTTTACCATAGAAAGGGGGACCCCAGCACTGACACTTAAGTGTGGGAAAAAGTTAAAAGCACAAGGAACCCTTCTTCTAACAAGCTAATACATAAAAGTAAAACTATGTCCCCAGGTATTCATGAGCAGCCACAATTAAGTTAGTGCTAAGTATATTTATTGGTTAGCAGCATTACCTAGGTGTAAATAAAACTCTGATCCCTTGAAACCAATCATTCTTAAAATATGGTACATATGTGAAATTATTACCTCTTCCAAAACAGACAACTGTCTTGGCACAGCAGAGCAAGTAATACTGCAGAGTAAACAGTGGGATTTGGTCACAGGTTTGAAGGAACGTGATGCTCTCTTTGTAAAGAGAACCATCAATCCCATGCCCTTAAATTCCTTCAACGCTCTTCCTTTAATCCCTCATACTAATGTTATTTATACAGTGTTTATTAAGGCCTCAATTTAAAAGTGGTTTCTAATTTCAGGTGACTCACTTAAGTCACCCAACTGCTAGAAGTATTGGATGCTGAACTCCATCTTGATTGTAATGGAAACAATGGACAATGCATACATAATCCTATCTAATTCCCTGTGATCATAGTAACATTCCCACTCTTTCAAACACCACTGCTCAGCCACATGGCTAATCAAGCTGTGCTTCCTTAAAAAGGTGGGATTTGGGGAAGCAGTGAATATTTGGGACTTCARTGCAAAATTTTATAGGTAAGAAGATATCAGCATATGGACTTTATGAAGGAAAAACATTGACCAAATGCCATAGCCATTCCAAATAGTTACAGAGAATAAGAAATGTGAAACTAAGACCCCAGCTGTAACCACATCTTGGTGCCACACAGTTTCAGGTAATAATTGCATTCATAGGCCAAATTCTCATATGCTTACCTACCCATGAAATAGAAAGTTGAGAACATGATCATCTTGACTGGCAGACGGAACAGGTGGATAGCAGTTTCCAACTACTTAGAAGCTACAAAAGAGACTTGGCCTTTGGAACAGTAGCTGCTGGTCATCTTCATCTGTGACAGCCCTCCAAAGCACCTGATCATGAGGATATTTCCTACTAGTCACTATTCACAAGAGAAGTGGTGGTATGTCCTCCTCTCATCAGCAAGGGGAACTGTTTTAAGGACAAGAAGAAGGTGATGATAGTCAATTTTTACCTGAAACATCATCTGAGAGCACTGGGAATGTTTCTTTCCCCCATGCAAAGGGTAGATAGATGTGGTGAAAGGTGTCCACAGAAGTTCCTACCACCATCATATCTTGAGTTTTCCAGAATTCATGGCTGTTGGTCTAGATCTAGACCCAGGTTTGAATTTGCTTGATATTCACTCGTCTGGCGCATGCAAGTGAGAAATTGGTCTGTTACAGATTAACAGAGTCTAAGGCAAGAAAGGACCATTACAATCACCCTTTCTAACCTACTGTATATCACAAGCCTTTTAATTTCACTCAATAACTCTGTAGAGAGCTAAAACCCCATCTATTTAACTAAATATTTGGCTAAAATGTGTCTTCTGAAAAGTTATTCAAACTTGTTTTAAAGATAAGGTTATAAAGAGTCAATCCCTAGGAGGTTTGTCTTTAGAGATGTACCACCTTTTCAAAGTATAACCAAATTTCTAATCTGAGCTTGCTTAGCCTCAGGTTCCTGTTCGCTGTGCCACTCTCCACTTAATTCAAGAACTTTTTGGTTACCAGTACAGTCTTAACATGAAGGTACTTTATACTAAGCAAGTCAGCTCTCAGTCTTCTTTCTGATAACCTAAACAGGTAGAGCTCCAAGGCGCTCCACTAAAGATTCCAGGCCCCAAATCCTTTTTGTGGCTGTCCACACCATCTGTAATCAATACTCAGGTAACGAATGTATCTGTTATAAACATTCAGCACTGCATGTCAAAAGAAAAAGAAAATAAAGAAAAGAAAAAGGGAGATTGGAATAAAAAATGGACATAGGAGGAAAAAGAGTGCATGCCCTAATTAGCAAGTCAGCAACATTAAAAAAGATAGATAGCATCCAAGCCTGGACTTCATCTGCTTTGGTTTGTTTCCTTAGGTTCAAATCTTAGCTTTAGATCTCCTGGCTACATAGGAAGAGAAAATGAGAGAAATCCCTGCAGTTTCATGGCAGAAGAAAGATCCTGGACCTCCATCATTATTCACAGAACTGCTAAGCCACTGTGCATGACAGCACTCAGACAAAGGCTATGACTAAGGAAGTGTAAAGCGTATAGCCAGGACAGCATGGACTTGCCAGGATGCACCCCTGCAGGGCTGGCTGTAAGGGTGGTTGCAGCAGCACTCTGCATCCTGCTGCCAAGTGCAAACTGGGACTGCTTCCACTCAGTCCTTCTGTAGGTCATCTGTTTTAACCTGGAACAGAGCACTGATATTTAGGATTCAGGCTGTGGCTATTCAAGGACTGAGTTCATATTTGCTAAGCCGTTAATTACTGTGTAGGACTTAGTTTAATACCAATGACACAGTAGGAAGTCTCCCAAAGTCTCCTCTTTGCCATTCTCCACCAGTATCAATGGGAGTGTATACCAATCTTATTTCACATTATTTTTAGCGATACGTCTTTAAAAATTATCAGATCACAGTTTCAAAAAGAAACCATCTTAGGAATGGAGTATATTTAAAAGAAAGGCATTTTCCAATTACCACGCTCTGTAAAAGCCAGAGATCAGATTCAATTACAATGCACTTTGCAATTTGCAATCTGTTGGTGCTCATTCCAGCAGAGGTTTGTTAAATGCTGTCCTGCTGGAGACCTTCAAAATGTGCTTACCTACCAAAAAAAAGAGGTTCTCAGTACAGAGCCTCACCACAATTTAAGCCAGCAAAAGCCAGGCCAGACACCACCCTCCATTCAGAAACTCCATTAAAGCAAGGATGGCACATGCCCAGCTTTTGGCCCATAAAGGAACCTCATGGGCTACTGAGCGTTGTTAGTATGAGACCAAACTTGAAACATGAATTCWCCACAATATGCAGATCTGCTATTCAGATGCTGGCAGGCACACTGGCCTATCATTTACATGCTTCTAAATCCAGAACTTGAACGTCCTCCTTCAATTTCCCTYTTTTGAAAATCAGGTCCTCCTGGCTTCACAGCTTGGTTGCTATTGCTGGGCACGTCAAACCTCTGGAGGTAACAACAAGCATGTGCCTGGTGTGTAAGAATTTTGAGGCATGCGGTAAAAGTGCTTACACCAGTGTTTCCTAATGAACGTTCAGGCACATTGTTAATGGGAATAGTCACAAACAAGGCAAGATGCAAAACAGGACCATAAGGGCAATGAGATTCCCAGGCGGGTGTCCTTTACAAGCCTCTTCTCATATGTACAATGCAAATCATCCCTCAGGTATGCTGTTATAAAATCAAGGAGCAGTGCTAATGCCAATAAAATTGCATCAGTTCATACCAGATCAAAATTTGGCCCTCTCTAGGAAACCATAAAATAGTGATATATGATGAYGTGGTGGAAGTCACCAACACAGGATGCCAAAAAATCAATGGCTAGGGTGAAACACAAAGTGACTTGTGACCTGTTACAACAAAGCAGATTCAAAATGCACCATTAGGAGGTATAGCAAAAATATTTGCAAGAATGGAAAACAGTTACAGTTCTAAACTTGTCCCAGAACTGAATTCAAACAACTCAGAGATTCAGTTCTTCCTCTTTTTCTTCACATCTACTTATATGGACCTTGTCACACACCAGAAAACATGAAAATAAAAGCAGAGGGCAAGAACAACAGAAAGAGCAGCACACATCTCTGTTAGTATTTACAGATGAGACTAATTTTCTAACAAGAAAATTGCCAGAAACAATGAATAGATCCTCTAACAAGGCAGATCAAAATGATCTAACATTTGTTTAGTGGACTAGATACCAACAAGAGTAATTTCCATTAAATCTTGCCTATTAACAATAGCATAGCGTGAAATTAGCACATGCTTGAATGGGCCATTGACCTTATATTGTGGTTATTTAACCTACTGTGTAATGGTGCACTGCACCATGAAAAAATGCAGTTCAAAGTGCGCAGCTGCCATTGTAGATTTATCTTTTGTCCTCAGATGAATTTGTATGTTTAATTTACATCTATTTCCTATAAATACTGTGACCTCTTTGCTCCCCCTTCTGCATTTCCTTTTTTAAGCTTGCCTTATTGGGTGTTAGTAAGTTTTCATTTTTGTTTTGTTTGGGGTGTGGCGGAAACCAAAGATACTTATCTTCTATTGTTCTCACTAATAATGAACTACATTACCAGTAGTTGGCTAAAGGGGTTCTGTATAATCAGGCTAAATCAGAACCATTTCAGAGCAAAGCATGAAGTCAAGCTCAGATTGCGTAAGTTACTCCCAAGTCACAGGAGGAACCAGGTCATATAGCAGACAGCAATCTAAAACCTCGATTTGAATAGATGCCAGCTGACCCTCCTGCCATGAAAAACAATCAGAAAAAGCAGCCAGGGAGGCTGAACAAGAATATGTCCTGAATGAGCGGTAAGTGCAACAGCCACGGTTCACTCAGAAGTCTAATGCCTGCGAAAGAGCACAGCAGCTCCAAGCCTGCATGATCCTACCTTTCCAGCCCTCAGGGAAACACAGCCAGAGCACCAGGGCCGGATCTGAAAAGGGTTTTTGTCCCTCAAAGATGGAACTAGGCATTTCCAAAGAGGAGGTGAGGTTGCTTCTGGCAGCCTTGAGGAGAATCTCAAGGCACTTCTGGGGTAAAATGAGGGGAAAGCTAGGAGTTAGACAAACTTGGAAACGCAGCAGCTGCCTTAGCCATTTAAATGAAAATCACATATAGACTAAGTATGAACTATGACAGAGCTTCTGAGCTACAAGTACCATTAGGAAAAGGAGCCAAGCAATTGAGTACAAAGGGAGCTTAAAAACTGCATATTTTTAGCTAAACAAACTAAATGTTAACACAAGAAACTGACATGAAGCTGGCTTTTAAAAGGAAGAACTTTCCCTTCCTCCTCCCAACAAGGCAGCAAGCCAAACCAAAAGCTGATGATCAAAGGTCAGTCACTGCTCCTGAATCTCACTAGTTATCAGGATCTCTGCTGGAAACAAATGCTTTCACACTACAGTTGGGCACGTTTATAAGGGTTGCTGAAAGCTGTGTTTCAATTAATGCAGAGGTAATGCGCTTCGGGTTCTGGACAACATCAGTATGTGAGATATTTCAAGTGGCAGTGAGTCAATCCTCTGTTACTAGCAGCTTGGCAGGCTAAGCACCCACTGGGAATAGGGACTTCGCTATGCTTTCCCCTCCCAGGAGGGGGCCAGTGTGGGGAAGTGCGCAGTTCTGCCGCTTGTGCTGTGCTAGGCTTTTGAGGTAAGCTGAACACTTTGGTTTCCAGGATTATTGGCTCAACACTATTAGAGCTCTACAGTTATTCTAATAAAAATACATTTTAAATCTTGCTTTAGAAAAACCCAAGCTTCTGCAGATGAAAGGCTCCTAACTTGAATTTTGAAAGCTGGCTTTTGTTCATATTACTCAAACGTCTCTCCTGACAGTCATAGAGGCCTGCCTATCTACATTCCCCATAAAGTTAGCATCTCTCCACTTCTGCTGAAAAGTATCATTTATATCATTTATAAAAGACCATGCAAGTAAGGTCACAGAAGTAATTACTTATCCTTAGGGAAGGAAACACATAGCATTTCCCATATCCTGCACGAAAGACCCTTTGGTTTTTCTTGATTTGCATCTTGGCTACAAACTGCCTTCCACTTCTTGACCTTGAGCTGTTGGGAAGTAGCGTCAGGATTAGACAGTTGACAAGAAACTGAAATGGTTGCCTCTATTTGAGTATTTGTGTGGGGTTGTGCACCCCTTCTGCAGAGTGTCCCTGGCCTATTGCTGGAAGATAGCCCCCACTACCTATTTGAATTTTTCTGCATCTCTCAAAATTTACCCTGCTATGAACTGGGACTTTCATCACTGCCCATAAAAGCTACTCATGGAAAACCCTAGAAAAATTACTTAAAGATCAGTCTGAAAAGCATCATACTGGTTAACAGAAAGGCAGGGAATAGGGGATTTTGCCCATGATATTGTGCCTGGCAACTCCATCCTGCTAGTTCACATGCATCTACCAAAGGCCTGTTAGCAGATCAAGTCAAAGAAAAACAGAACAAGAAAAACGTTCATACAAAATCATACATCTCATACAATTGGGCTAAAATGAAGCTGAAGAACAAAAGAGGAAAGAAAAGGATGATATATCCACAAGCACTGGTTAAGTTGTGGGTTTAAATAAAAAACAAAACTATTCTTCACTGAAGTAGTTGGGACTGAACATTACCCAAATTTAATATGCAGCAAACAGAAATGAAGATGTATTTTTTTTAACAAGTGAAATTTACTTGGTAGAGGGCCAGCACAAACTCTAAGCAGAAATCAGGACCCACTTCAATTCATAAAATAGGACTTAAAGTCATAGACTTCTCTGTCCACAAG
Organism: Apteryx rowi; assembly: GCF_003343035.1. Classification (NCBI taxonomy): domain Eukaryota; kingdom Metazoa; phylum Chordata; class Aves; order Apterygiformes; family Apterygidae; genus Apteryx; species Apteryx rowi. The sequence continues at coordinate 633,218 of NW_020447841.1, read as the reverse complement.
GGCTCATTTCATCCTTCAACAGGCAGAGAAAAGAATGGAAGAGAATGGAGGAAACCAATGCAACAGCTTCAGAAAGAAATCTAACTCACAAGTTGGAAAATTGCAGCTCAGCATGCTTCATCAATTTTTTTTTTCTTTTAAATAATTGTGGCATTTATTCCTCCACAGTGTATTCAAGTTCCTTGAATGTTCATCACTTCAGAAAGGAATTTGACAGAGTGGAGTGGGAGTGCATAGCAGAGTATGTGATTTAGATTACCTACAGCTTTCTCCAAAAATGTACATTTGTTTCTACAACAGTTGATTTTGGAGACATGCCAGTTAAGTAGGTAACACATACAAGAAAGGCAGCAGTCCCTTTTTTTTGTCTTAGCAATTACCACTTTAATTAAAATGAGCAGCATTTTTTTCTAGTCTTTGTCATACTGCCGAAATATGTTCAAACACAAAATTACTTGGTGTGTGGCAAATACTCTGCATTTTATGCAGTGTTTAAGGCCCTAAGGTAGCAGAAATCTCTGCACAGGACTCTCCCGCACTTTTATAGAGCTTTCTGGCTTCACTGAGCACTCCTGACTTCACTGTGGCTCTGGAAAGATGCGGAGCTTGCTGCAGACAGAGCCCACATCAGCAAAAAGCACCAATAAAAGTTTGCAGGTCAAGGATGAATAACAACAGAGCTCTATGTACCTTCCTTGCCAAAGCAGTGCAACCATGGAAAAACTGAAATGAAGGGGGTAAAATTTGCTTTCCTGCTCTGTATCAGAGCAAGGAAAAACTGGCTTTCACTTGCTGCTTTTCTCCCAGGTCTGCCTATTCAAGCTGATCTTGAGAGGAGCAGAGATCACAATGCAAAAAGCAGCATTGTAGTTCAGCTTTCCTGAGTCACCTGGTTTCCATTTGAAATTTAACCTCATTATCAGCGACTCTTCACTGTCACCCACAACAGAAACCTTGAAATCCACAGGCTATAAGTTAATCAGTGCTTTAACTCCCACAGAGTACTTATCATTGAAACAAAGATGATTGCATTTCTTTGAAGGTTGAATTGTCACATTTTATTCTGCAGATCTGAAAATTAAGCCATCATACATACCAAATTCATCCACTATGGTTAGTTATTTTGCATATAACTCTTGATTTCACTAGCTGATGTGTATTCCACATTCGTTTGTGCACAAAAATGAAAACTCCAGCCAGAGTCAGGTCCTGCTGAAAGCTCTGACTCATTCTTATAAATTCTTTTGCTTTAGGGCCTACCTTTCTCACTAACCCTTATATTCTTTAAGAAAGACTGTCTAGAAAAAAATCTTTTCCCTCCATTTACTGATGCTAGTGAGACAATGGCTTTTGTTCACAATCTTTATATAGCATCATCACCATTCTCCTCCGGGTTTTCCATGAAACAGCCTAATTTGTTTCATCAGTACCCACCAAAGTCAGTTGAAACATTTCTATGGATTCCAGTGGGCATTAAAATAGACCCTTAGAAAATCAACTTTTGTAGTTTTACCAAAATCTGTACTTTCTATCAGGAGATCCTTTTAAAGGAAGGTTTTAATACTTAGGTCTATTATGTAAGATACAGAAAAAGCCGTAGGCCCACAGCTGCCAAAGTGAAAATAAGTGGAAACACTCTTTGAAATCATGCCTGCCTCTCAGAGCTCTGTTTCCTCTAGTATTCTACAACATGGTGGGAAAGTACTTGTCAGGTTCAACAGACTAGTGACCAGCACTAAAATCTTTATGCATATCCAGTTAGTCCGGTGGATAGTCGGTCAAAAGGAGAAGACAGTCCTCTTAGCAGTCTACTCTCTGTAGTGTTGGCTGTCATAGTCTAGTGTATCTGCTAACCTCTGACAGATGCATCAAGAGCCTTCTCCAGAGTTACATGATGGTTAACCTTTTTTTCTTGTTTATCTGTTAATCTGTTCTAAGGACAATTGCTGTATTTCAGCCACAACATGCCAGAAGTACTAGGTTCAGATGATAAAGTTTGTTTCAGATGAAGGCTCATGGAAAAGGGGGGGTTATCCTTTTTTTTTTTTTTTTAATCTATTGGATTTAATCCTGTAATCTCAGGCAAGACTTCTTGCTCATTGTGTGCCTGTGAGATTAGGATACTAACATTCAGTCTCTGTTCCCTCTGCCGGCACAGCTTTTCTTTTGAGTGTTCTTACTGCCACTGCTCATCCTTCTCCCTGTTTTAAAAATGTAGTTGCTATCTGCAGCACACAAAATAGTTGTTCAGCAGCAGATCAGCATTTCAGGAGGCTCACATTTTTTTAAACACAATTTCCTTATCACATGTTAAAGTACTTTTTTCCCCACTTAGCTTAGCAGAATTTTGGATACGGTGATTACCACAACTGCTATAGCAGTGCTCACATAGCAAGGTAACTGCACCAACTTGACTTGGTAAAGCATAGCCTACTACTCCACTGAATAGAGACAAGTTTTCCTAGAGCGAGGGATGACTGATACTAGCCTTAGGTTCACTCATGCCCAGTTTCCTTATCAAAGGGACACAACCCAGCTTGGTTAACTTAATGTTGATCTACGACTTCCAGTACCAAAGTCCCAGCAGAAAGGAAAAACAAACAAACAAAAGTCACTCTTCAACTACAGACCCTAGATAGGCACAGACTTTTTCTTAGGAGGGAATTCCAATCTTCCTCACTAGACTCATTTTCCTTGCTTCATCCCTTTCCCTCCTTCCCAGCAAGAAAAACAGTGTCACCTTCTCTGGGTGCCACATAATAGAAACCCTACCCAGAGCAGACCCCGGCAGCCCTTATTTCTAAAACATCAGGCTCATCACCCCTAACTTCACACTATTCCCAGTGTCTCTTCCCACAGCTTCTACCTAAAAGCCCAGCCTAAGTCTTTCAGGCCCTATTTACAAAATGGCCTTGCTTCATTAACACAGTCCTCACTGTTAGATCTTCAGTCCTAATCCCTAAGGATGTCCGTATCTCCAAGCCAGCATATTTCCCTTCTCATGTGAGTTTATATCCACTCCCTTCATCTGGGGTAAATAAAGCAGAAGTAAGTTTGAGCCCCCATTCCCCAGAAGGCCCAGCTCCCATGTAACATCAACCTGAATGCAGATCCACACACGGGACAATTTAGCCCAGCAGCATGGAAGTGCTCATTTCACCTGAGCTTCTGCGATATTGACTGTGGATCAGCAAAGCAGATAGACATGTTTAACTTTAAGCATGAAAACAGCTCCAGTGAAATCAAAGCTCTGTTTCTGAGTAGTGACATTACCTACTCACTTACCTACTTAAATGCTTAACTGCATCAGAGCTGATGTGACCTAGCTTTGGCTCTGGATTTAAACTCTAGAGGCTGGATTTGTCACTTGCTGCTTTAGAGGAGCATAGCAAACCTCCTTTTTCAGAGATACTGAACTCCAGCAGGTCTAGCCTACATCAGGGGAAATCAGGAGTCCTTCGGAAAAGTCTGAAATTTAGGCAAATTATGTGCAAAGGAAGATTGTACACATAATGCAGCCAAATAAGTAAATTTTGGCAATAAAACAGTCATTTACTGAGGAAACAGCATTCAGAGAGGAGAAATTAACTGGGAAGTGCTCTTTCAAAAAATTACTTTATTTGCCCAATTTCCATGTAAGCCATCAGCCAATCTTGGAAATGACCATAGAGGTTTCCAGTCACTGAAGCACTGTTGCCAGCTATTTCCATGCCACAGAGATGACAAAGACCCATTGAACAATCCTCCCTTCTTCCACGCTGTTTTTAGGCTCCTCTTCTGCTATTTTCTAAGTGGTGACATTTTTAAACATGAAAATTCCATCTGGCACTCTGTCCCTCTCTCTCTTTCTAAAGCACTGTAGGATCTGTAATTCACCGTTGCTATATGCACAGTACAGAGGGGCAGCAGACAGGCTCCTGGAAAAACCTCAGGCATATGGGTCCTCTACAGACGTAAAGCCAACACCACCAGCTCTGCACAGCCCCTGCAGCGCACAGTTCTCGATACAGGAGAGAGTCATGAAGGGTTAAAGAGAGATAGTACAAGGCTGCAGTTCTGCCAGTCCTCCTGAGATTCACTGGAGCAAGATCATAAGTTAGGTCACTATTTATTTCCACATTTGGTCCACTGAACAGGAGCAGGTCAGACACAAGCACTAATACAGGAGTAAGCCTGGCCCTCAACCCAAACCCTGTGACTTGACACAAGCATGAAAATGTAAAAGTAAATATCTTATTGAAAAGGTTCCATTTCTTTCAAGTATATAGATGTACTCGTCTCCAGGGCAGCAGCTGCCAGCCATAATCTATCCATCTCAAGGGATGAACAGTTAGTGTGATAATGAGATCATATCCACTGAAAAGATATTTGGTTTGTCCAGCTTTGATTCATGAATTCTGCACAAAGTGTTTTAGGGAACACAATACATCCTAGCTAAAGATGTCTTGTTAATGAACACAATTGTTTTATGAACAAATAAATGGTTCTTGGGGAAATGGACCTTGGGGAAGGTCAGTAAATAAACTCTATTTTAATAAAATAAAATTTTCCCAAGAGAACCAGAGCAGCAAGTGAACTTGTGTTTGTGTAAAAACTCCAGCACCACATACCCTGCCGGTATTAATCAGGGCCCTTACTTGCTCTAGAGTTAGCCTATTTATATGAGCTGAGGATGAGACCTCCCCTGGATTTGATTCATCATTGGGTATAAAAGATAACTATGCTAACATGAGCAACATTAATACTGATACGAATCAGGAATAAGGTAGAGGAGAACTTGGCCCTCTCCAAGAAACACAAAGTGCATCTGAGACAGGTTTTGCATTTTCAAAAACAAGTCCTAATTAAATCATCCACCAGTAAGTGGGTGAATGGACATTTTTTTGGCTGAGCAATAGGCAGAAGAGCTTAGCAGTCTGTTAAAACATTTTATCCCCTGCATGGCCATTTTCAGTCCATCTACAGCCTGCCTTTTGAGGTATCTCAATGTTAAAAATATTCTTCCCTGAAGGTATTACGACACTGCAGCAGATGTCACTGACTTGGCACTATTTGAAGGATCTATTAAAAGTAATGCAATTAATTACTTAGATTGTTATCACAGCACTACTTTTGAGATGTTTAAAATGGTTTATTATTGATAGYCTAATCCTGGAAAGTGCTGCGCACCTTCACTCTCAACCATAGAAGTTGAGAGAGACAGAGGGCCTGTAGCAAGCTCCCAAGTCACTTAGCATTCTCAGGTCCGCTCCTGACATTACTTCTGAACATGACACTAAGTATCAGGTATGATGCTACAACTTCAAAGAGACCTGACCCAGCACTAAGCACTTTGGCCAGCCCTAGGTATTTGGAGTACTGAATCCTTTATTTGTTAATGATTTAGGAAAGGGTTTAATCTATTTTGTATATTCTATAGGAGGAGACAGCAACCTTTGGTACCTAAGATCTCATGCAGACAAACATCATGCACAGGGAAGTGGGAGCTACAGCATCTACAGAAACCTCAATGAAAGGCAGTGGCTCCTAGTGTCTACTGAGTACTGAACTCAACTAGGGCTGGAACTATACCTTTACTGCTTGGCTGCATCTTATTTCTTCCTGAGGAAGCATCTCTTGGATTTGGCTAAATTTCTACCAACACATTTGACTTCCATCTTGGGATAGAAAACACAATATAGCACAGCATCCTTGAAAAATTGCTGAGCTCTGCTCAGTAACAGTAATGACAGCATCTATTGCCAATAAAATGAAAAGGAACAAATGCTGAAAGGAAAAAGAAAATCTATAGGCATGCAGAGGATAACAGAAGTAAGAGTAATCTACTGTCTGGGTCTCTAAAGCACAAATCTTTAATTAATTTTAGTTGCTGATATTGCTGTTTGTTTCATTTTAGACATACCACTAGCAGATGAAAGAGAAGCATCTGATATAGGCTTAGATTATAGAAAATAATTTACACACAATTTACGCTCAAAATGTATTCAAATTGTCTCAGATATGAGCCAGGTCATGCAAGCTAAAATCTGCCTAAGCACTGTTAACAGGGTGAGAATAAATATGAATCTGAAATATGAAAAAAGGTGGAAGTCTCCAGGCCCCTCCTCCTCAGCATCTTCAGTGATATGAAAGAGAGTAAATGGCACATTAATGACAGTCACATTCAGTATTAAACTGGAACTTTTGTCAACTGCTACCAATGGCTGAGAAATATTACAAGAGAAGTAATATAAGGAGTGTGGTTAGACTCTAAGGAAAATATAATACAAGCAAATTTAGGACCTCACCCAAAGTCTGTTGAATTCAGGGTAAAAAGCCCTCTTGACTCAGTGATGCTTTAGATCTTTCTAAGATCAGGTGAATTCAAACTAATATTTTTCTGCAGGAAAAAAAAAAACAAGCTGCAGATACTCAAGATCAGAGACTGATCTGAAAAGCAACAAAAGTGAAAATGTACTAGAAGTGAAAGCAGGTAGCTAGCTCAGCATGACTATTGCATGCAGTTTGGCAGCCACACAAACTAATATACTTCGGGCTGCAAACACACACATACATGATGTAGTGTTGCATGAAGGCACCCAGGCTAGCTCCGCCTGAGGTAGTTGGGTCACCCAAACCTCTATGGCCATGCTGGCTTGGCACCCCATTTAATCTCACAGAGGTAGGATGCATGACCTCCCTAGCACAGAGTGTTAGAGCAACCTGCTAGCATGACTATACTGCTCCCAGAATTCAGGCTGGCTAATTTTCAGGTAGGATGCTGGATTAGGGTCTCAAATCCATAGAAGTTCTCCCAGCTGTTGAAGTATGGGCTGTGAAAAACAAAAAAACCAGGAATCATTTATTTATATGGACTGTCATTACTGGCTGCGCTCATTTGAAGAGCTGAAAGATTCCTTGCAGCTGCTAGAAAAGCTGCCAGATGCTGCCTGCCAGCCACAGTAGTGTCCACAGTGAGGTGAACTCTCTCCTGGGAATAGGAAAAAGCTGTACTTGATCCCAAAGTAGAGACTGTAGATGACCAGGCTGAATTTACTCTGTTTCAGCTCTATGAAACTACATGAGAGGTCCCCATTTGAGTGTTTTTCTGTTCTGCACTGATTTCTTTTTTTCTTCCTGTGAGTTGAAAGAAATGATTAACAGGAATTCAGTTGACCTTCTGTTGTTTAAGACTGAGTCTTGCTTGTTATGTTCATACAAGGTGGCACAGAACTAAGCAGACGTCTAAACTAGACAGGCAGGATTTTATGTTATGCAAAGCATAAGCAGATTTCAAAGCAAAGCTACCATTAGCTTCTACTTAATTTCTTCTAAAAGGATTTTTTTTTTTTTTTTTTTTAAGAATTTTAACGCAAGGGCAAAGTGAAAACTGTATTTCAGAATAAGGCCTGTTAAACAAAAGCTAGTGAGATAATACATGACTCTAGCACACTGCAAGTCTTCCTTCATCTGTCTTTTTCATTTAGGTTGAATCTTTTAGCATCAGGTGGTCCCTCCTGCCCTATGTACTGCAGTCTCTGAAACAATGAATCCTTGATCCCAGGAGCCCCTACATATTTATGTAATAGTAATAATCATAACTATTCTAAGACAGCAGAGGGAGTAACTTCAGGGAAGATTAACTCATGCTGTTGATCTTGAGTTTATTACTTGGTTTGGGAAACATCTGTTGAACATAAAGGAGCAACTGTACTGCTACTTTCTTCTTTCTTAAAGATGTGCTAGAAGCTTCTTATTCAGGATATTCAAGTGACCTGTGTGACAAACTACGGCCTGAATGCTTTTGCTTATGGGCACTGCTATAATGAATCCTGCCATCACAGATCCAAGTAGTAATATTACAGTCTGATCTCTGTAAAGACATCTCAGGACCCTGCCAGGAGCAGACCAGAGAGTGTACTGGGACAGATAAGAACTTAACTGTTCAGAGGGAAACTGAGTGCAGGCAACTAGCCTAAACAATGACACAGATGGGTACAGAGCCAAAATTCCTTATTTCTTGCCCAGTAGGACAAATCAGGTAAACACTCCTGCTTTTCCCAATCCTATTTCATCACCTGCCACTCTGAGGAGGGCTGACTATGGATCTCAGAGACACTGGAACCAGGAGGACCTACTTAGTAATGTAGCACCTCTCTCCTTTTATAAGAGTAGGACTGTTTCCTCTTGGTTACTGTAGTTTTAAGTATATGTAACGAGGCTACCACCACACTGTTGTCTGATCCTCAAGAACTGGGTGCTCTACTGCTGTCAAGCTCTTTCCCCCTGTATTTGGATCAATCTTGTCTTTCTTGAATCCGTCTTGAATCTTTCCTCAGATTTCCATATCCACAAGACTTGATCAAAATTCAAAACTTCCATTATTTGGGGAAGTCTGACGGTGATGGAGTCCCAAGACCCTGCACTAGGATTTTTAACATTTCTAACAAGCTTCTGGTTCAGAATAAGCTACAAGTAGGCACCTTAAAGTAGCTGTTCATAAAAGGTCTGACCAAGGTTAGATTAGACAGGCTGTGCCGCTTCAGGGTGATTGTTTCTCTATTTCCTCCTAACTCCTCCATTAGAAAGTAAGTAGGGTGGTGACCTGACCCTAGTACCTCCACAAGATATTGACCAAAGGGCTTTAGCTGGTATTGACTTCAAAATAGACTTTCAACCCTCTCTGGAAGAAGTCAAAATGTTCAAGTTTACTTTACAATTAAAAATACAAAAAAGGGCAAAAGAAAATACTGAAATTACCTTTCAAAATACCTTGTTCTGACTTAAGTCATATGCAAACATCCATAATAATAATTGTAATGAGATGCTTTTGACTTGTCAAATTAAGAAGGTTCAAAAGCTTTTCTCCAAGCATTAATAGAATGTATCTGTTTGTGTGAAATGCTTCCATTTTATTGGATCAGAAATTTTTCAAACTTGTTTGTTTGAAAATGTTCAGCTGTTTTGCCTAAGTAATTTTGCTGTTGTCCTCTGAACAGCTGATTATTTTCAACATTTTCTGTTAATAAGAGGCACTTGAACATAAGCAAAGTACCACTGCACTGTGATTTTACAGGAGAGGAATTACCTTACCACATACCATGCAGCATATGCAGTGCTCTGAATTAGATAAGAACAACATGATTTAACTTTTCCTCCACTGTTTCACTGATTCTGGTCTCCCCTAGAAAGACATGAACAGAGTCAGTGCAAATATTCGCACCAAAAAACTATACCAACAAACAAGTAAGTTCAAATTTAAATCCAAAATTATGCTTTTCTGTCTGTGTAGTCCTACTACATCTCACATGATGAATCAATCAATCAGTCTTCTGACACCCCACAGAAGAATATAGCCTTTTGGCACCCACCTGCCCAGCAGGCTAGGCTGAGAACAGAGGTTTGTTTCAAGCTGCACTCTTCACATCTCCTGATGGAACTGCAATACTATACCATGCAATGCATATTTAAGGATTTCTTACAACTACACAGTGTTTTATGCCCTTTGTTGTTCCTTGAGGCATAAGTATGAAAATTGGGTTTAAATATATTTTCAATACATGACTACATTTTCTGTCCACATAGCTATATTTTAGAGGAACAATCATTAACTAACTTGCAGTTTCAATCATGTCACTGATGTCTTGAGTTGTCAGTTTGGGGGATTGTTTTATAGTTTTGTTAAAGCAATCTTTATAGTTATGCACAGCGAAGCCAGTTTCCAAGAGGAATTTTGTAGAGATATTTAACGTCAAAAGTATAGAGAGTCTAGATTTTGTATTTCCCTGATCAGACACRACATTATTACAATACCCATTCTTTATAACAGCATCTTAACACCCAAGCTTCACGTGTGCTAGTGACTTAGCCTAAAAAACTAAAGTGTTTCTGTGCAAGAGATATATCAAAGTGTTCTGAAGATATGGACTTAAGTTTTAAGACAGCAAAATGTACAGAAGCATTTATCTCATTATGTAAAATCTTGGTTTACAGATTAGGGGTTCTGTTTTGATCTCACATGCACTAGAGCAAATCTGACTTCTACAGTGTCATTCTATCTGTTCACCAATAAAAAGGAGGACAGGATCTGCCCTTGACTGATAGCTATCAAAAATCATTGTCTAACATCGGGCTGAGGATCTGTTCGCTGAGGCAGTGATCTCTACATGGTACCTAGCGGGCAGTTTCCATATCAGAGCATCCTGGGTGTCATTCTCAGAGAAGCAGGCAKACATTCGAGTATTCCCTGATCCCCTGAAGCACACAAACAGGGCACAAGGGGGTCATCTGAACATAGAGWGTTGCAATAATGCAAGGCTGGAGTTATGACAATGTGGCAAGCTACAAACACTACCAAAGCAGAAGACTTAAATAATTCATTTCCCTGACTCGCCTCCTGGTGCTTATCCTACAAGACAGTGATCTTTCCAAAAAGGGACTTCGGCTGGCACTTAATCTCAGTAATAGGGAAAGGAGGGCACCAGAACAGGATATAGGGGGTCTTTGCAAGTTGCATCTCACCTCTGTTGTTTCTTGCATTTCCCACCCCTTGGATAGCTCTGAACAATCACACAGTGAGCAGCCTGCCTTTGTCCTCTATGGATGGGACTGGTGGGTGGGTCCCAATTTCAACATTTCCCTCACATGTGTATGGGCAAGAGGGAAAAAAAACAAAAAACCCCACAGCCTGTATTCTAACATCCACATATCCACATTTCAGTTTAACAAATGTAACTGTGAGAACTATGCACTTCTACAGACAGCCATGTCCACTGCATCCCTATGCACAGTCTGTGTAATTAGTAGTATGTTTTATCTATCTTTGAATAAATCCATCTGTCCATATGTTCTAGTTATCAGAGAGAAAAGTTAAAAATACATCTTATGTGTAGCAAAACGTAAGACAGATCCTCACCAATAAACTAGGAAATGAGTAAATCCCCCACTCTTCTGAACAATTCTTTTGCAGTGACAGCTCCCTCCTTCCCACACACGTACACTTTCACAYGCCTGGAAAAGGCAGGGGGCGGGGGAAAGAAGAGCCTTGCAATGTTGTCTTGAAGCTCCTCAGACCTCGGCTACTTCCAATCAAAGGAGAGGGAGCAAATTTCCAAAGCCTCTGCCGATCTCAGCCATGAACTGGCACTGTGCTCAGATTATTGCATGCACTGCTGAGACCTGAGTTCACTGAGCCAAAGAAGAGGGTGCATGAACATGTCCCTCAAAGACATAAAACCAGGACAGGAGGGAAACCCCAAACCTACTGAAACGGCTTGCAGTACTGGAACACTGATTTGAACCGACAGGAGGCAATGGCAACCAAATCCAACAGAACTATAGTGGCTCCAGAGCACTGACAGAAGATGCTGAGCATGGGTGAGGAATAAAAAGAGGAGATACACAGAGCAGAGGTAATCCTGGTACTGTTGACACTATTGTGTTGTATAGATCTGAAAGGTTTCCAGCTGATGCTGCTTTGCAGTATTGGCTCTCCCCTCCCCTGCAAATGCATGCACTTTTAAAGACTCTGTTTTATAGATGCTAGATACTGTACTGGGGGGTAGAGGGAAAGGCTCCTTCCAGGAAAGGCTGAAGATACTTTAGTGAATGACAAATAAAACATGCTTGAGAATGTATAGTTTATCACATCATTCCCCCTCTACTAAGTGTTAAAGGATTCAGAGTCAAGATAAAAACTGCCTAGAATTCAAGGGCTGTTTCAGTCATCAACTTGGGCCCGAATTCTTTGCAGTGTACATCACATCTATAGAATCAGTTCAGTCTCTAGAAACAGATCTATAAACATAGATCTTGCATTCACAAAGACTGTGACAACAGTTGTGGCAGCTCCCCACTATCATCTTTATCTAGCCTTTGAATATCATTATAGAGGGGAAGAGGAGAGGGGAGAAAACAGGCAATTGCATGCTTCTGATGCAAAAACAGCTTTAAGCATAAGTAGATTCTTACTGCCCTCTGGTGTAACATGCTTATAAAACCTTTGAGAAGAAGGGAGTATCAAGCAAGTCTAACATACATACTAGATATTAAATTCAGACTATATTAAGACTGTGATAAGTGGAACAAGACAGCTTAAAAGAAAACAGGCTTTGATTTCTTGCTTCTTCTTTCAATTCTTTAAGTGTCCTAAACTACTTTTTTGTACATACACAGAAAATTGACTTTAGGCTGATCCCTTCTTGTCATATTTTGGTTATGAGACTATGTATTTTGGATTATTATGTGTCCATAGTTTGCAGTCCCACAAGATACAGCCTTGACTGTATCATCTTTTGTTTTTCTTCTTTTGCTTTAGGGCTTATCAGACGTTGACCCAGACTATCAAATTACCTGTGAGTCTCCCAACTAAATGCCTCAGTGAAGCAGGCTGGAGTGGAGTGTCTTTCACACTACACAAGCAGCGCCAAGAACACACCAAACTTCTAAAGTGTAATAATAGTTAGGTTGTCCAGACAAAACACCATCAGGCTATGTAGTTTATATACATGTAAAAATAAAAAGCCCTGGCCTACAGAACCTATAATCAAACTCACTACCTTAAAATCAGATGGTGATACCACTTAGGTTATAGATAAATAAAGGGGGCTGGTCACTGCATAATGCTGATGCTCATTTTTGCAGGTTCATTGCCAGACAGAGAATTCCTCTCTGCTCTCTTATGTCCAACAGTTTTTAATGATCCTCTAAAGCTTTGTAACTTAAGAGACTTTTATACCAAAACTTGAGTAACTTTTTCTTCCGCTTACTTTCTTCCATGTGTTTTTTCCTTTTATTAAACACTAGCAAGACTAAATTTACTGCAACTTGCTCAGATATATTGTGCTTTTTCTCATCTCTGCTGTTCATGCAAACAAAAATCACTTCCAGTGTAAGAGGAGTTATAATTAGAAACAATAAAATATCTATTCAGTTTGATTTTTTTTTCCTCCTGAAATAAAACAGACATCAGTATAGGAGCACTACCATTATATGGAAATTTTAGTTTACATACACTGCATGTGTGAAAGAATGTGTTTATATACATATATTATACACACACATATGGGCATGGAGATATTAGATGACTGGTTCCCATTAAAAGGAAGACAAACTGGACATCCAAATCACTTAAGCAGATTTGAAAGTCTCTTCTATAAAGAGTGTGAAATGCCAGTGTTTACTCTTGCTTGTAATTTCATTCTAACAATCTTTCAATTTCCCTACAAACAGCTATATTTAAGGAGGAAGTAGAACTTTGTAGTCAAGGCTGCAACACATGGACACAGCACAGGGAATATTCATGCAAGGTACTGTCCCATATATAAGTCCACGCTTGCACATATCCGCAACACCGTTAGACTAATGAGATTCAATGCCTTTCTATTACCCTCCCTGAACTTTGGAACAGTTTCCTATATAAGCTGCTATACCTTCAAAGAGAGGACTAACTACAGCTCTCAAATGGCTCAGGTCTGTTTGTCTCTCTTTTAAGGCTGCAATCAGTTTTCATGCAAGGCACAAACAGTAGCTAATCAGGCATTCGACTTATGGGAAAACCTGAAAATAGACTGCAGAGCAGAGCCTGCAGGCAACTGCACAAATGTTAGTGAGATCAATAACACAGAATATATTGGAAAAGGCCAGAGACTCGCCTACAGGACACAGGAGTCAGAAGCTTTGCAGAATGTCCAATTCCTGTTTGACTTTGATTCTTAACTAGTGGCACGCATGATGGAAGATCCCCTATCCCTATGTCATAGTAGATATATTTAATTGACCTCAGAACCAAGTCTCTTGTGGTGAAATAGTAGGTCAAAAAACACATTCTGTTTCCAAGTGCAAACCTGTAACTTCACTGAAGTCAAATAACACTAGAGGGGGAAAAAAAAAAACAAAAAACAAAAAACAACACCCTGATTATTTTGAAGGACAGAGATGGGTGAAATGTGTGACAAAACACTGCTTTGCTAAGCCCAAAGGGACCACTAAGCTATTTAAGAAAGGATCAGACAGGTACAGGCTCAATCTACTGGCTGGAAAAGCTTGCACAAGCAGGGGATAAAGATGAGAAATAGTTAATAAAAGACTAGGGCTGGCATTAACGTACTTTGCTGTCATGTCAAAGAAACCCTTCTTATGATCCTGATTTGGAAAAGTGCCTGAACTTTTCCTTAAAGTTTGGTATGCAAATAGTCCTACTGATTGAAAGGGAACTACTGCTGTGCTTAAAATTAAGTACACACTTAGGTGCTCCACTGAATCAGTGTTTAAATGGATCAGGAACTGCTAATCCATTTAAGAAGTTTTTTTTTTACCTTATTTACCTGGAGAACATCATCTAATAAATTGATTTGAAAGGCTAATGTATACTACTGTTCTAAACCTCTCTTCAATAGTGCAAAACTATCTAAAGTTAATGGAACACCAATTTGAACCCTAACATGAATAAGACCTATTGGCTTTAAGAAGCAGTACTCAAAGTACAGGACAGTAGTATGGCTTGAAATTATAGAATGTTTCTGGTTTCATTTTAATCTCCAGTTAATTCTCAAGTTTGCACAAAGCCTCCTCATTTGTAACATCTATTCTAYCTTCTAGAAGAAAGAATGTATATATAGCAGAACACTTCAGATGTTAAATTATATACTACTCCTTTTGGCATACAAATGATTTCATAGAAGTTGATTAACCAAGTGGAAGGAAAGGTCTGCCCTCTCCCTTTCACAAGTTAGTCCAATTGATTAAACATTCATCTTAGAATCTGATAGCTACTATTGTTTGCAGACTCCGCAAAAGGAAAAGGCAACAATACTTCTTTGCCAGCAAATTATAAAGACCCTAAACGATGATGTAAGAGGGCTGCAGGATACCATGTACACAATCTCCAAGCGCACTTCCTACTTCCACTAGCACAGCTCTATTACATCAATGCTATTCCATATCACCCATCAAAACACACTTTCATGTCAAAGGAATCCCCTTCCTTTCAAAAGGAGGCAGTTGGCTACTCTCTTATGAGACCATTGCTAAGGAGGAGATACCAGGATAACTACAAGAGGAGTTGTTGACAAAGGCTTGATGGGAAGTTGCAACTTGAAGACAATTTATAACAAAACAGACAGCATGGGTTTGGTATCATCAGATTACGCACCTGCCTTTTGGATGCATCTATTAGTCTTGCAGGACTTAAAGCTACATCTGTATTAGTAAACCAAAGAGTGCCAGGGAATGGGATCAAGCACTATCATACAACTGCTATACTGTTTAATTTTTAGGACACATTCTGACACAATCTTTCACCTATCTCAAATAGCTCTTCACCAGACAATGTCCGCGGGCATCCACTCTGTCTTGCAGTAAAGAGATCTGGCAATGCACAAAAACTATATCAAGGGCAGAGGATTTCTGTGATTTGAATTTCATACTTCTTGCTACAGACAGACTTTCTGAATACTTGACAAAACATCTAGGACAACAAAAAGACTGAGGTGAATGCTTGATCTGAACAGATCTATTAACTATTAGGGATATCTATGAGGGGAACTAACCACTAGGGATAGTTTATTTCACATCTGTGTACTAAATGACAAATTCTTCTCAGGCATGCCTTCTCACTGAAATCAAGAGGAGCTGAAAACATGCAAGAGGACTCTGACCTACCCACTAGAAAGTTTATGCTTAGCTTGCTGATTTGCCTCAGTGAAAACCTAGTTAGAAAGGTGATGAGCAAAGATGTAGCCACAGCAGTGCGGAACGCATCAATATCTGTGGCAAAGCAGTAGCTCAAAAAGGAAGATGCTGTTTCCAGGGTAACTAAAGAGCACAACAGTTCTGGGTGTCCCCACAGAACATCCCCTGCCAGGACTCCTATACAGAGATGGCTTTTTTTCCTGGCATAGACCAGAGGGAGGACAGGAGGCATCACCACTGTCTGCCTTCCCATAGGGTGAACTAGTCCTCTGGGGAAGGGAGATCAGATGCCACAAGCAGTGTAATGTGCACCTCAGCTGGAGTCGACCAGACCCTGTTTCCCTTTAGCAGAAGTTTCAGCTACTTTCAGAAATCCCTGCAATAAAGTTCAAGCCAAAAGAAAGGAATCCAGATCCTGTCTTTTAGTTTTGCTCCAAATTTGCAATTGTAGCCCTTTCACTTGCTGCTTTTTTGCCATTATCCATGAAAAGAACAGTTGTTTGGCATGCCTCAATTTATAAATGACCTGACAGGCTTTTCACTGGGATCCAGTAAAAGATAGTTTGCAGAAATTAATCATCAGACAGACTTTAAGTCAGACTTATGTTTGATAAAATGTTGATTTCACCCCGTAGTGGATAAACCTTCAGCCCAAATAGATGGCTTTTGTATGGTCTGAGAGTGGACCTTTGCCTTCCTGATTTTTGGACATCATTTGTTAATCATCCATGGTGAATTCCGGCCAGAAAGGTGACTCACTAGCCTGGCCTACCTCAAATTATAAGTATCACAGCTTTCACACTGGGGAATGTTTCACACTGAAAATGAGTATTTTTCAGTGCCCAGGGCACTTTGCGTAGCATTCGCTTCTACTTAGCTAAAAGACTTTCATCCATGCCCCTTCAACAGTACATTTTCTGTGTGCTAGGGATCAAGAAATAAAATACAAGTTCACAATTTACCTTTACTGCCATTCCTTTTCATGCCATTCAATCAGGGTAATTCCTCATAACTTCAAGACTGCTGTGCCTGTGGTTTCTAAAGTGAGAGCTGGACATGAATGTTCCCTCTGTTTAAGAAGTAATTACAGGAATCAACATAAGCTCCTTGCTTTTTGGAACAATATTTGTTCTTATTGTTAATTAAACAGTATATCAGAAGAGTCAATAACTACAGAAATATTTTGCTTTGGGATGAAGATATGGTGTGTAGTGTGCATGGTATGTGCTGAAATGAAAGCTTCATGATTCTGAAATCCATGAGCGCTTGATACATCTGATAGAGAAATGTCCAAATTAAGACTGCTACAAAGGTAATAGTTTATTTGGATTAGACTGGCATGCGATATAGGGCAATCTCCTTCTAATGCAAGATATCACTTGCTTAAAATCAATACAGTATGATGCTTTGTCAACAAAGAGAGTTAAATCTCTTGACCTAACAAACCTGGGATATCGACACGGGGATCTTCAGGAACATGCTTGTGTGCCCAAGAAGCAGCAATAGATGGTACATGACTGCAGCATGCAACATTCTCATCTATGACAGTTTGGGGTTCTAGAAAAAATGGTAGACAACATGCGACATTTAAGACATTACCGCTCCCAATTATTCATCCCCCTCAACATCAGACCAGGACACATGTCTGTACCTCAGCTGCTTCAATTCACAGTTCTGCATCTGAGTGCTACCCCACAGCAGTAATGGGGTGTGAACTATTTATGTGTTTAGACTTGTGGCTCAAACCTCTCTTGTCACTGCAGCATCTCTATAGTTTCCTAAGCACATCACCCTAGGAGGAAGAAGTGTTTGGTACACAGATGACCTGCCACTGAAAACAGCCTTGCCATTTACTTTGTTTCCAGAGGTTCTTATGCAAGTTACTATTCCTGTAATACCTACTATTTCCAAGAATTCACTGTCTTAATAGAAGGGGTCAGCATTTTGCAGGATCAAGCCTTCCCCAGTGGAGAAAGTCCCGATGTAAGTTATATTAATATCTTTGTTTGTACAGTCTACAAAGCTCAACCGAATAATTCCTTTTAGGCAGCAACACCTTTAGGCAGAAGCTTCTGTATGCTATTTTCCTAAATTATTACAGCTCAAGTTTAGGTGAGAAAAGGCATATCCCTTTCATTCTTCATATGAAAGGCCACTTTATATCAACTCTTGTGGCCAGGAGCACAATTCATTTCAAATATGTATCTGTTCTCGAGGTTGTTTGCACTGAGTTGTATTGTTGATAAAAATACTACCATCATAAACAATCATAACCACCTCCAGCACAATAGCTTTAAAATAGGTAGCTTGGGTACCAGTAATATACTTGCAAAAGTGTAACAGAGCATGCAAACATCACAGCAGGGTAAGTTATCTTTACTTTGTTATTGCAGTTAGACTGCTTCTGACAACTGTGTTTTTTAATGAGTGGGTGCCTAGTGGGAATTCAGGGTTGATTGGGATGGCCCATTTGAGAGTCAATTCTCAAATACGTCTGCTGACTCCATTTCTTGGCTTCCCAATACCTGTAATGARAGGACGTCAGCAAAAGCCACAAACCAATAAACATGGAGCAGAGGTAACAGAGGTATAGGCAGATTTTCCAGGAAGGAGGACATGGGTACAGACAGATAAAAACCAAAATCATAAGTGGGTAAGGAACTACACAAGCAGTTTATTTCCCACCAGGCCTACAAAGCTTAGTATTCCCAGAATGGAAATTCTAAAGCTGGTTGAAGTCTTAGACATAGACAATTATCTTGCCAAAAATCAGTCTTATTGAAACAAGAGGTAAACATCAACTGCAGCACACCACTTCTGTTTTTCCTTTAGGGAAACACAGAAAGACAATTGACTTTGAAATGGTATTTCAAAGAGAAATTTTGAGTGGTTTCCAGTATGAGCTATTTGTGGGCTCCAGATGCCAATTTCAAAGGAGCATGTGTATCATTCCTACCTTCTGTACTCTCTGAAGTTCTTGTTTCCCTGGTAGGCTGTACAGGGCAGTGTCTGCCATCTCCTATACAGATACCTGAGGTCCTAATATCAACAGGTTACTGACATGTAAATTAAAATAAATATGCTGTTTTTCTAAAAAATGTGGACATATGCAGAAAAAGTGCAAAAGAAAGTTTTAGAGAATTACAGCCACACAAAGCTCATTGACTGGAACAACAAAAATCGTTTCATCAAGTTTCAGAGGTCCCCCAACTAATAGCTTATGGACAACATGTTGACATGGGATCCTCCAAAGCTGCTAACAGTCACAGGATATTATCAAACGAGTCCAACACCAAGAACAAGGAGGTGATTTCCTCTCCACCCTTTGTACAAATTATCAGTCCTGTGCATGTTCACCCTAGCATACCAAACAGTCATCCCACCATAGTGCTGGTCATCCTTTGGTAGGTGCTGGTAATAAAGCTGAGCAAGGATGGTGGGTTTTTTTCTTGTCTCATAATGGTACTGCTTCTTCCTCCATCGAACTAACTCTACAGATTGAAGATAATGGTTCTAAGTACGAATGAGAGGTTAATGTCTAGTAGTCACCAGTGAAAGAAGATCAGGAGCCAACTAATCCAGGGCAATTAGAACACTGTGTATTAACCTTGTAGTAGGTAAGTCCTACTGTCAATATGACAACACCCTTTTGAAGGAAGGACTGCAGTTCTCCTCAGCTACTTGCTTCATAGCATTATTCCTGGGCCAAACACGTGTGAACAAAGTATCTCCAATATGGGCAGAGAAAACGTTTTCCTCATTTTTCTAAGAGGTTGGAATAAAAAAGGAAAAAGAAAGAAAGAAAGTAGAATAAACCA
The DNA here is from genome assembly GCF_003343035.1 of Apteryx rowi. Classification (NCBI taxonomy): domain Eukaryota; kingdom Metazoa; phylum Chordata; class Aves; order Apterygiformes; family Apterygidae; genus Apteryx; species Apteryx rowi. The sequence goes on along the minus strand of NW_020447841.1, from coordinate 613,731 downwards.
GACTGAGCATGAACCAAAGTTTTGGAAGAGCTCCAAGCAAATAAAAATACAATCCCTTATTAGGAAATGCTGGCCACAGCTGCCAGCATTGCATGCAAGACATTAACTACTGTCTTCAACTAGGGAACCAACCCTGACTGCAGGCCTGAGTCAGGATCTTTCATATTTTAGCTCCTGTTCTCACAAGCACTCTGAAAAAAAAATCCTTTGACTTTTTTTCTACAATACTTACCTATCTCAAAAGATTGAGAGGCATGTATTGGGTGAACACTTGTAGATTGTAAACTACTTCGACATGAGAAGGGGTAGGATATACGTTATATTTGCAGCACACAAAGAGCAAACACTTCTTTATTCACAGAGCACAACAATACCAGCCACTCTAGTGTTCTAGTCTTCAAACTGAAGAACACTTAAAAATTAGATTTCCCTGAGAGAGGGATGTCAGTGGCTTGTTTTTTTTTTTTTTTAAACCAACAAAAAAACCCACACAAACAAGAAAACCCACTACATGCAAAAATTTGTAATCACACAAATACAGTTTGGGTAGTTGTATATGTAAGTTAATACATCCAGTCATCCTAAAAAAACCTGACCAAAATGCCTGCAAATAATTAGTTCTTGACTGAGATCAACTATATAAAAATACTGCACTTCACTTAAAGAAGTCTACTTTTACAGACATGGGTGACTAAGCAAGCACTGAAAGAAAAAAAAAAATCACTATTTGATGCAAAAGGTTTTATTTTGTGGTACAGGATGCCACCTCATGGCCATTTTGATAACTCACATACTTCTATACCAACTAGCGAATGAGAGAACTTTTCCAAGGAGAGATAGCAATTCATCTGAGTACTGAAATACTTAAGCCTTATATTAGGATTTCTGTATTTCCAGTTGCAAAAAAGAATATGGGATATACTCACGCCTGGCAGGTTATGTATATGACAATCTGGTTCTTGCATGTGTTACTGCCTCCAAGCATGAKTCCCCGAGGTGCCCAACACAGCACCTGGATACTGCCACCCCTCCCAAAGACAGCCACACACTCAAGAGCTTCTCCCTTGCCTCCCAGCCTGCTTCAGAGCCTCGGGTCAGTGTTCCCAAGCCCTAAAGACACAAGCTGTTATTTGCTCTTAACCACCCAGATATGACTATAAAAGCTGAATGCATGCTATATATCTGAAATAAACAGATATGGTACTCACTCATACCAGACAAAATTCTGGACCAATAATTCAACAAATATAGAAGTGTAATAGCTGCTGTTACTAATAAACCAAGGCTTTCTGCTTCTTCACAAAATTTTGACTCACATATTTTTTTTTATATATATATATATATATATATATATATATACACACACACAAAAATATAAAAAACTTCTTGGTAACATTCTTAATGAGAAACAAAGGATGAAATAGATGTAGAAACTAACCTAAACTTAAACCTCTAGATATAACTCCTCTCAAGTAATCTGTAGGCAAGTAAAAGCACTGATTTGCATTCTTTGTATTGCCCCTGTCATTTAGATAAGCATGGTGCATTCTTTGGACTTGTAAGTTTTTTGTTTGTTTTAACATAAAATTTAATTATACCATGCTGTTGAAAAGTTACTGAAACTAATATTTCCAGAGGCAGGTAAGAAAGATGAATCAAATGAAGAAAACATTCCTTGTGAAGGTAAGGTATCAGACCTTAACACAGATACACAAGTTATGTTTCCCATGGAAAAGTCAGAAGTATAGGGAGTTATACAAGACAATCAGGTCAGGGGGAGCAAGCAGTCTTGCCTACTCTGGTATGTTTTCTCCACAAGCTCCTTCGGCTTCAGTACAAATGCTGTCACTCGTATAGAGAAGTCACCATTAATTGTAACATCAGTCATCCAACTCTGCTCCGGATGGGGCTGGATAACAATACAAGAGTGCTGACAAGTGAGCTCTGCTAGCAGAAGCACACTGACACTATAGCCACACTAAGTGATCTTGACTATTACCTACATTACCAAGTAGCGCAGTACAAGAACTGATCAGTACACTCAAGCAGTTCTCACTAACTGCTGAGAATCCTGCAACTACACTCGATATGTTTCAGAGCAGTTTTTAGACTTAAGTTAGTCTGGTTCCCAGAACCAAATATCCCTATTGTGTTTTGGTTTGAAGATGTTTGAAGAACAACTAACTTTTGCTTTCTGGACTAAGGGTTTCTCAACAGATTGCATAAAATGTCACACTGCCCTTATGCCTCACACAGATGAGCAGCATATCACTAGAGATGGCAAAGAAGGGGAAAGATGTGGGGAAAGGAGAGTGYGATGAGGCCTTTCAACTGCTGCTGTACCTTGGAGGAATGAGACTCAAGAAGAGCTTGGGATGAACAGCCAACTAATCAGGTCCCACAGGACAGAGGGTCCTCACGAAGAAAGTCATGTCCTCCCCTCCTCCCTCTTCCTCCAGTGAGACAAGAGCTTCTGCCTGAGGCCTACCTCTCCTTTCCAGCCTGTAGCAAAAGGAATACATTTATTCTGAGCCTAGCTTTTGCTGAAGCACCCTTTTCAGAGTTATCACACCCTTCCAGCCTTACATACTGCTTACAGTCTGTACCCTGAAAAAGGACAAGTCAGAAAGTCAGGTAGCTTTAGGCAAACTCCCAAAATCTGAGTGGTCAGAACACCTGAGTTAAACTGGAATGGCTCAGCAAGTGTCCTAAGAAAAATGTGTTCCCTGAGAAGTGGTCCATAACCCATAAGGGGATGAGCAGTGACAGGGCTCAGGGGAGCCAATGGGACCTAGGACTCTTGGGACAGAGAAAGAGATAGGGAAGGAATGAGTGGGCCAACACAAAGCTTTCCTAGTGGTTCAGTGTGGCCCACCAGGGACTAATAACCCAAACTTGCTAGTGTGGCTTAACCAAAGGGGCAAACATCATTCCCACAGTTTTGAGGAAAATGGGAGAATCAATCAGCGCTGTGTGTAGAGTCTACTGTCATGCCAGACTCCACTGCTTATACTTACCTAGGTAAGCGGAAAGGGTCTCTGAGGACTGGGCAGTGTATGCCAGCTGTTGCAGGGATCAAGCTGACCTTTCTCTTCATCTCTTCTTGCAGTTGGCCATGAGTCACTACCAAAGAACATGAGGTGGGAACTCTGGAGGGAGATGAAAGGCCTCCTGTAGATACTGAGTCTCCAGCTCCTGAGCTTCAGTGTGTGCAGTCTGGCACACAGGCTGCCCATGAACTGCTGTTGGGCCTGCTAACAGCTCTAGGTAACTCTGACCATGGCTGTCTCCAAGGTCTTCCTTCTCTATTTCCTCCTCACTTCTGCCTTAGACATTAGTTGTTAACAGCATGCCTTCTAGCATTGCCTCCCCTTCGTAATCAACCACCTGAAATTCCTGCTGACATACATCCCACACCGGACTGCTAAGTATTTGGAACATTCTATATAACTAATGTTATACTTGGAACAAAAGCATGCTAGCAAGCAGGACAGAGCATCCTTTTTCTTCTGCCATCCTGGGGGTACACGGCCCACAGACAATCCATGACTGCCGGCTTTCTACTGAAGTAGCAGCTCTGTACCTGACACCCAAGCCACTGATCCTGAAGWGACCACTCAGTGTTACAAGGTATTGCCTGTAGAACAAACTTTATGCTGCTACTCACTCCCAGAGTGTGACTAAGGAAGAGCAGCCAGGAATCTTTTTAGGCTTGTTGGAAGATGAAGAGGGAAAAGGGGAAGAACATTACTGTAACATGTAACTGCCTTTCATACCAAGCACACTGACACCTCAAACAATATTTGCCATTGTTATTCCTTGTGGGGCTGTGTGTAGTGCCATTAGCTCATACCCTACTGCATTTGTGGAGGGGAAGAGGCTGTATAGCCTCTTGGAAGCCTAAAAAGGTTGCATGAGCATGTCATCCTGGCTGTGTGACTTGCTAAAGTTCCTGGGACAGAGTCAAGTACTCACACAGGGCAGGAAATCATCAGGCAGTTTCCAAGATAGATAATTGCCACATGGAAGATTTCTCCTACAGCTCACAACTCTGGAGAACTGCTTTTAAAAGCCTAAAACAACCCTCCTGCTCAGACTGGCAACATTCACTGCCCCTCCCCACACAGCTGAGACCAATGCCCTACTTCCACCTGAAGCTTCACATGCCTCTCCCCTCTAAGAACATGTATAGGAAAGCAGTACATTCATCTGGATTGAATCAAAGTTATTACTAGCAAAGGAGGCTGTACACTCCCACCAAAAAAATCTGTTCAATACCACTGTAGCAAGGACAAATCTTCTGCGCCACCTCAAAATCTGGTTGTTGCCCTGATCTTCAAGAAATCTTCTTGAACTGTATACATACACCAATTGCAGGGCCTCTCATAGTCAGCAGCTGTCATGAGGTGAACAGCCTCCTGCCGCTAGGTTATCCAGCCACCAGAGATTTCAGCCTTCTCATAACATAGGTTGAAAATGAGTATTTCCTTGCAGCCCAACATGCCGCCATGCGTGAACATCTGGGAAGTCAAAGGGACTGTGCCACCATCAGGAAGAAAAGCACTCTGAAAAGTGGGACAATTAAAATCAGCCCTTGGTGACTGAAGAGGTTCAGAAAGGGCAGAAAGCAAGACAGAAAAAGGGAAAGGATATTGATGAAAAATGATGGGCAGATGAGAGAGAAGCAGTAGAGCAAGACACAAGTGTGATTGTTGACAGAAAGTATCAAAAGTACAGATGTCAGTTTGCCTTTATATGGCATGAGAAGCACTGTAGAGTGTCACATGAGCTCCTGATGTTTCATACTATTCTATCAGAGCACCCATGCTCACCCATCCATCCAGCTGGGGGACTTCAAAGAAGTATGGCTCACTCAGTAGTTGGGATCCATCACCCCATTCATTGGTCATGCACTGGAAACGGATTCCTTTTATATGAAACTAAACCAAAAGATCTAATTTGTGTACAATGGCATGAGCTCTGCAAACTAAACCAGTAAGCAGGGACAGAGGGATTCATTTCAAAAGCACACAACTGCTCCAAACTAGCACTAATGTAGATACAGCTCTTCAAGCACAACTCATTGTAGGCAACCGCTGGGACTCAGCTAGACCAAAGTATCAAGCAATTCTCCCAAATCAGGTCTAAGGCCTACAAATCTTTTTGAGGGTATATATGCCTGCAATGTCAAGTCATAGATGGAGCAGAGGAAGAGAGGCTTAAGTTAAAAGCAATGCAAAACATGTAAAATTTTGGGTAGAGAGGGTATTCACAAATTTAATGCTAGCCCTATTCTGATAGCATCTATTAACTCTCTACATCTAAGCCAAAACTGAATTAATTTTTTCAATGGAGTTAATACTGATTTATACCAGAGGTAAACATACTGTGTTTCTTACAGACTTTCCATCAATTCTTATCCAATCACTGGAAACTTATGCAAAGAAACCTGCCTTACTTTAAATTTAGACTTGAGAACAGAAGATTCCAGACTTGGGAAGAAACCTGGAAACCATCACAGAAGACAAAGCCTATGGTGGCTGATGCCTTTCTATAATTTTCATGGCAGCCCTGATTTTATTAAAAAAAAAAAAAAGAATCCTTTAAGAGACTCCATGAAGTTTGGCAAATTTAAGTGAATTTAATCTGAACTTTTCACTGAGGTAAGCCTAGTTTCAACAAAGAAAGTTCTGAGCTATTATGGAGCATGTCCTATGAATATATTTCAGTACTGAACAAAAGAGACAAGGTTTCCACATCAAATTGCAGAATAAACATGCAATAAAATGCCAGTTCTGCAGTAATAACTTTTCATCCGCTGGCCTTTAACCACTAGATGGCATCTATATGCTAGATCAATTCTAACATGAAAGACATGGTTGTAGTAACTGGATTAGGTCCTTTTTGTAAAGTAAGTTTTTAAGCTCTCATATGGATATAAACTAGACAGACCCAAGAACAGAAAGGGAATGATGCACCTTCTTACCCTAGCTGGTAGAGRCAAATAAAAGCCTCTAAGACCAGAGTGTTAATTTGTTGTTGTACCCATTAGGCAAGAGCCCTGAGTAGACAAGATTTAAATAAGGTGTTTGCTCTTTCCCTGTTTCAGCAGAATAGGGCCTTAAAATCTTACGCCCCCATCCTCTTAACAAGGCCTCCTGTAAAATAAGCATGGTGCTTCTAATTTCTTTTGGAAACTTTATCTGTTTGTTTGTAAAGCACTCTGAAATCCCTTGATGGAAAGTATTAGTTGCCTATTTTTCTTTCTAGTTTTATTCGCTTATCCATTAAGACATAATTCTCATTACATGCTCCCTTTCTCAAAATTTCATGAAAGTGATACAGTCTATTTTTATAGAAGGTGCAAGAAACCACTCAGGAATGGCAACCTGAAGTGTAAACATAAAATATTCTGGAGCAGCTAACAGAATTATGGATTTATATACTCTCAAAGAGTATACATAAACAAGACATTGAAGAACTTACAGAACTGTAGAAACACTGCTAGGAATTGGCCAGAGGGAACAATGTAAAACCCTTGCAGCTTTCACATCACTATAGGTTTGCTGGGAGTTCAAAGCAAAGTGACAGGAAAAACATCACACTGGAAAATACTTACTAGCCAAGGTTAATGCCCTTTTGCATTATCAACTTCAGGTGCTTCTCTGCTTCATTTCATGAGATGCATCAGTTAGTTTGTAAGATACTATTAAGCCTTTTTCATAATTAATTGAACCTACTTACAGTATTCTCCCTTGTACCCAAAAGACTCAAACCTTTAAAGTGCCATGAACACGCAAACTTCCATAGTGGGGAGAAATCAGCAACTTAAAAATACTTTGCTTTTTGTAAACATTTTAACTTACTATTTTTGAGTATCAACTTAGTTGACTATCTGTAAGAGACTAGAAAAATTGTAGTCCCATCTGTTCACTTTACTTCCTGCATTTGACAGTAACTTGGGTTAAGTTAAAATAYCTAGGCATGCCGATCATTTGTCAACAGGATTTTCATGTGGTGCTCGTTTCACAAGTTCTGCCTGGGAGTGCTATGCTTTTCTACTCTAACATAAAACTTAAATCCCTGCCTGAAGATACCAACTTGCTTTTGCCAATTTTAGTGGCTGGATCCAGTTAGCACCTACTTTCTGATATGGCTGCTCCTACGGTTTGAGTTTGCAGTAAGCTAAGCAAAAAGCTCAGGCTGCAGTTTGTTAAATAAGGCAGGAAGAACCCAGGAAAGAGGCCATGCTAAGTGACTTGTAGTACATCTACGCTGTTTAAAGCCCCACCTATTTAGACGATTTTGGACAGCAACAAGAGAGGAGTTTTCCTTGGAAGATACAAGCCATACATTGGAAAGGGCTGGTGGAAAGCAGTTATTTTGAATTCTGTTTTTTAATTCTCAGGTTTTGGGACATAGGGGTACATAGATTAATCTGAGTTCAGACAGGACACAGAACAGAATGAAATGTTGTCCCTGCTAGCAATTAACATGCTGAGATTATTACTATTAAGTATTTTAGCATGGCAGACTAAGATATAAAGCAGGTATCTAGATAGCTTTGCTAGTTCTCCAACAACTTCAGAGATCTGCAAGGAAGATGCTCAGACACTACCAGTTCAAGAAATCTACTCAAGACAAGAATCTGTCAGACCCATAATAACAAATTGTACAAAAACTTATGTCTTATCTTGATAACTGATTTATCTACTGTTCCAACACCAACTTACTGTCACATGGTTTTTCAGTGTTCAGTCCAAGACGGTTTGAGGTTCCTTCAGTTTTGATCATCTGATACAAGCAATGAGAAGAATGCTTGGTTATATGCCCACGAGTTGTATGCAGTCACCTGGTTAGATGCTGTCATCAAAACCTTGGCCAACCTTTGGAACAAAGCAAGCAGAATCACTGTACAATCCAGGAGAGAAAAAAAGTGTCCAGCTGCACTGAGAGATAGCTTGAGAATTGTTTCTCATTAGCAGAATCAAACAGATGACATCAGAGAAAAAATATCCATGGCCATGCCTAAATATTCCAGGTCTGTCAATGACTCAGAGATTTTTTTTTTTTTTTTTTTTTTTTTAAACACTCACACTGATAAGCAGGACTACATGCTTAGTAGGCTGTTCTTACAACAGCCCAGGATGCTCCAGACAAAGAACTGGAACTTAAGTATGCACCAGAACATGAGCTTCATCTCCAATCTGTTTTGTATAAAAAGACAACGGCGCTCTCTACAGCATAGCATTAGCCCACATGATTCAGAGGCATAGACAGTTGACAAGTGTTGTGCTGTAGTCATCTCTGCTTCAACATAAGACGACACTCTCTTGCCCTTGCTTTTTCACCAAACCAGTTGAAGCCAAATAGTCACATTTATCCTCATGCACATTACAAAGTAGACACAATTCAAGTTACAGTTCCAACAAGTTTAAAAGAAGTGCAATATTGACAGTATCAGTTTGCCTTTGCTCTTTACTAGCCGTAATGCTACCTGCCAGGTTTGTACAGATATGTTCATCTCCCACAAACCTGACAGCAGGGAAGTTTCCAGGCAGAGCAAGAAAGGATACTACACTGGCAGTTTACCAGGAAGGAAAGACACACTAGTTTAAAGGCTAGGCTTCTGCAACTATTATCTACCTAGGTCTTGAAGAGCATCCTTTTCCGTTAACCTTTGAGCTTAACTCCAAACAGCAAGCATAGGGTACTCATGTTTGACATATGTTCTGCAAGCTCCACCTGTTCAAAGCTGAGTTATTCTCAAGTCACTTTCAGATTAACCATATTGGATAGCAATAAATACACACCTTTTACAAATCTCCACTATTACAGAGCCAAAAGTGTGTTTGACAACCCTAAACCCACCACCTAAAACTCCAGTAATTTAGGCTGACAGCCTCCGCAGTATGACCGCAATATCCTCTTTGACTTATCTAGATCCTCTGATACTCAAAAGACAAGGCACGGACAGGGACTCTTCCTCATAAGGGATATTAGCCTGCTGCTCCTCAACTATTTCCATCATCTTGTGGCAGAGGCACAGCAGAGGACTCCACAGATCCCAGGAATTGTTGATGCCAACTATTGAGGTGAGCAGGATCTCCTTCAAACAATCTCAAAATAGGGATGTAGCATATTAACAAGAAAAGCAACTTCAACAAGTCTGAAGAATTTCCATCCACAATGGAGCAAGGCCCACAGCAATGCACTGCACTGTGATATGATAAGCCATGTCATACATTCCTATTAATTACTCTCTTGATAGAAAATACAGTACAAATGCAGTCTTTGTAATAGGATCATGAGACTGACACCTTGCAATGCACTGGTAATTAATCACAGTAAGCTAAAAGCGAAGAGACCAACTCAGGTTTTAGTGACCATCGATACTTCTATATGTCTAGATGCAGCAAACTATGTGCAACCCAGTAGTATTTAAGTCCCTTTACAGGGTTTTCAGTGACTATTTCTACAGCATTTTCTGGAAATATACCATCAAATTTGTAAAGAATTCTACCTAAACAGAAGTGCTCAGGGTGTTAGACCAGCATATTAACCGCAACTGCATTTAACACTGGAGAAGTTTTTTGTTCCTTCAAAGTAGCCAACAATTATTCCATGCTTGGAAACACTCCTGACCACTATGAAGCACACAAACCCTCCCCTCCCCCCAGCAAAACAAGAATCTCTGATCAATGATCAGTCAACATGAATGACACCAAAGTAGTACTTCCTACAGGAATATTTCAAATCTGATGAAGGCAAATATTCCTCTAGTGCTTGAGAATCAGTGACCGGCAACCAAAAAGGAGAAAAATAAGAGGTTATGTGCTATGTTGTACTCCACTACAAAATCAAAAATGGATATTACTGTCAGAAGGAGAGAGGTATTTTTGTCTGCCCCCCCCACCCCCCTCCAAACAGTGTACAGTCTTACATATCTCTAACAGCTTATTTAAGCATCCCCTTCTTTCTTCCCAGTACACTCTGTTAATACTGTGCTACTTAGTAGCATTTCAGGCTTGCATGGACAAGATGTTTACATGGAAAAAATATTAGTAATTAAACTATCAGCAATTTCCACAGAATGAAGTTTTGAACCAGMATTGTTAAGGCAGTCTGAGTCTCCTGGAGAGTGGATAAGGTAACCAAAAATTGTAGAAAAATGGCACGCAGCAGGGTAACTTCTTCCCCTCTCCCCCCCCTTTTTTTTTTCCCCCTTTCTCTTCTCCCTCCATAAAGGCAACAGTTCTGACTATGTACTATGTTGCCTCTACACAACACTCACACCAGTAAAACTTCCACTGGAGACACTTTTTTTTTTTAAAGAAATTTTTCTAGCTTGCAAACAAGACAGTTAGAACTCCTAACCGTTTCTGAGTAAGAACAATTAACCTTTAAAATATACCTCCCTAATAAACTTCTGAAGATAGCAATATTCACCTCACCCTGAACAACCTTCAGAAATGCTGTCAATGTTTCTCTTGTGGCAAACTGAGCAGTGTTCCACCACCCCAGCACCTGCACAAGGAATGGACAAGGCAGGCCACCAACCCCATCTCCCCCTGCCAACCCTCCAGTCTGTCATTCCTTCAACAACTGACTCTTTGCCTAGTCTACACTTGAAACCATCCACATGGCCAGCAAACACAAGGTCTTACTGTTACTTCATGAGAGCTAGTAACAAAGTTTTCATCAGCTGCTTGTGTCTACCAGCACTATCCTAGCACCAATATTTTCCATTACCAGTCTTGCTTGAAGTAGGGAGAATTACACTATTAGATGCCAAGATGTTGTAGTATCAGTGGCATTCATTGCTTTTTCCAAAGTTTTTTAGATTTTCAAAGAGATTTTTAAACTTCAGGATTAAGATTTCTGTGGTCCATTTTGTCCAGAAGTCAGTATGTCAGAAGCCTACATGTTACGCTTGAGACTAACTCCCAAACTCCTCTGGCAATTTAAAAGCTGGGTAACTCACAGCTACTGGCTCACAAGTTCTGCCGCTGTGCCTTGAAGCATGATATATTAAGGCAAACCTCGCTATCACACCACTCAGTGTTGTGAGCAAGATTTGCTGTTCCCAGTTGATGATTTGTCCCATCTGCAAGCTCAGATGAAACATCTTAAGCTGTAAAAAGCTATTGATTTCTGGACCATTTCCCTTACTTTACAATAGCTAATTTTATCTGAACATATAACTAATTTTAGTTTTTCCTTTCTACTTCTTCCAGAATGGGCAATGGTAAAAATACGGAAGGTCCACATTAACATTGTAAATATAAGCTGAAGTGGCATGATAAGTTCCATTATAGGTCAAGATTTATTATTTTTCAAAGTAGTATTAAGGATGGGATGGCATTTTAGGATAAAGATATGCCTTCATACATTCTTTTTAATTGTTTTTAAAATTTCCTAAAGAACTGAGAGTGTCTATTTGATGTCTGTGATTTGTTTCTAGTATGGAACAATATTTCCCCCAGTACAGGATGATGAGAGGGGTTAGCTAGTCCCAATCCTCCAGAAGTCAAATCAGCACTCAGATACCTTGCAAGCAATTTCTACTATACAAAATAAATAGCACTTCTCCAGAATACCAGCAGACCTGAATTTCTAGTGTAATAAAATAAAGAATTTCCTATTTCTTTCGGACACATAAGAAGGCCTGAAGACTTCATTTTTCTTTTGAAGGACCATCTGTAAAACAAGTGAGCATGTTAGCTGCTCATGTAACAGTTCTACACACAGACTTTTTATGATACAGAAGGCATTGTTTCAGGAACTAAAGAAAAAAATGTTATGTTACCAGGCAGCTGGATTAATACATCCAGTTCTTATAGGAGATGCTGGCACACAGCAAAACAGCATTTCCAAAACTTGTACAACTACATCTCAAAAAAAGTAATGACTTAGAGCAGGAAGTTACCTTATTAAGGTTTACTGAATGCATTTCATCAATTACCTTGTCAAAAACTGAACTTATTCTCACTTACACAGCTGTCATCATTGAATTTCAAGAATAAATACCTTTGAGCAATAGCAGAAGAAACCTATCTCTACATTTCATGCTATACATTGAAACCCTGGTGCTTTCTTCAAAAGGGGGTAAATCAAGCCATTGTTCAAAACCATACACCAATCCAATAAAAATCAATAGCAGATACATACATTCTACAAAAGCTTTTTTGTAAACAAAAACTCCACACGCTTGAGTAACAAAGAATGTTAAAATAACCAGTCAGACTTCATTCAAATGAATTAGACAACTTTTACTAAATGAAAAAAACTACATTTAAAATATGCATTTAAAACAAAATGGAATTAGAAAAGAGACTTAAATCCATTTTAAAGGACTTGTTCACTGTCAGAAATCAATATATCTCTTGCATTATATAATGTGCCAGTTCATAAAATGTAAGTTACCAGAATCCTCAATTTAACATTTTCAAAGACGATATTGAAGTCAACAGTTTTACATCTACTGATGCACATTTAGAATGGTATAAATCTGAAGCCTTCCCCCCAAAGAATCTTACAAATTTTAAAGTATTCAAAAAAAGCTTTTATAGTTATATTCAATAAGTATTGCATCCTAATGCATCACAAATCTGTGCCTTTCATTTATCCTACTACAAACTTTATCTTCCCTATACCTTGCCATTTGTCAATGTTAACCTTTTTAAGGAAGGGGAGAACTGGAAAGAAATACTGCATAACTCTTGATCATGTACAGAAATTATTGCTACTATAGTACACTACAAAGCAGAAGTCTATACAATAGTATACGAGTTTTGATCATGAAAATCCAAAGGATATAATCTTTAGTGACATAAGCCTTACGATCATGTAGGACATTCACATAGCAATATTAGCTCACCACTTGTCAGTTAACCTATTGTTCACTGATGAACATCCATTTAAATACACTCTCTTATGAAGAAGAATGTCAGCTTTCAAAGGCTTATCAAATAAGGATCTTCATGTTCAGTGGAACTATGCAAGATGAATTTTGATGCAGGTAGGGAGTTACCTGGAAGCTAGGCATGCCAGAGGTGTCTCATGCTAATAAAACCTAAAGCCAAGGTACCACATAATCAAGTTACCAACTAATAGGCAATACCATTTTTGTCCTATCTAAGTTAAATGAAGTGCCATAGCACAGTGTAATGTCAATAATTTAAAACAGTGTAGTGCACAAATTCATTYTGTGGCAGTTTAAGTTAAAAAGTCAAGACAGGTTTTTCTGTCTCAATTTATGTTGGCTGTCAAGCTGTCCAGTCCAGGCATTTTGGACTTAGTTTGCCTTTTAATCACTACCATACTATAAACTTTGTATTACAATGGGGCACACATTTGGGCAACAATATTATTAACAGGGGGTAAGGGGGAGGATAAGAAGAGATCACTGGCTGTTCTAAAAAGCCCCTTATTTCAATTCCAAAAAAAGAGCCAGGGAATATGACTAGATACCATATTCGCATCATTCTAGCTACAAAAAAACAAAGTAAAAGCAATCAGCAACAATAAGACCACATTACACAAATGGAACATCATGCTCTCATCTGGTTTAACTATTACATCAAGTTTTAACTGGGATGTTGGTCAACTTTAAAAATCGTGGTAAGTGTGAATATGTAGTTGCAATAGTTTTTTTTTTAATTTTTTTTTTTAAACTTTATGCTGGATATTAGAACTTGGAGCTATACTTGTTACAATACAGTGTCGCACATCTTTCTACTAGAAAAAAATTAATAAAGATCCTTTACCCGTCTCTTTAAGTTAAACGTGTGACATCATAAAGGGTGTCAAATGGCTGGATGGTTTTACAGTGCACACTTATTATATACTGTAATATGGAGTTTTGTCCTTGACAGATCTGATGGTGTTTCTACGTTACTCCTTTCTTCACCTCTTCTTCGGTGGATTAGCTGTGCGAGGTGGAGTGACTGGGCGCCCAGAATTCAGTCCACCATACTGGTACTTGGCTTTCTTTTCAGATGGTTTCAATATCTTAGGGAAAATAAAGAAGTTCTTTTGAGTCAGTGCCAGCTGAGAATACGTCAGATACTCTTAAGCCAACATGAAGTCTCATTCAGTAGAAACAAGAGTGGGAGGGAAAAAAGCACATTACCATCCTACAGATTTCTTAATCTGCCTGCATCACTTCATGTACAAAGGCAACAGGTTATGTTACTTCTAAATCTTTCTGGTTCTGCTGCTGTACATTAGGGATGGAAGGGGGAAGAAAGGTGCTGAAAGCATCATGTCCAAGGTGAAGGAGGGAATAAAATCTGAGCAGAGGAACTTAAGTAAAAGGATGCCCTTAGACTGAGTAATCATGTATTCTGACTACTAGGTAGGACTAAAAAAAATTTCCAGTTAAAAAGTTTGAATTAACCATTTGAATAGAGGGAATAACTTAGTATTCAGGAGTTTGGAAAATGGCAAACCCCACATGGTTCTCTGAAGAATAGCTGGTTTGCAGCTGTATTTTTTATCTCCCTAGACACCAGCCTGCTGTGCAGCATTTTCTGTAGCTCAAGTATTTTAACTTAGACTGACCATAAGCACATCAACAAGTAAACTAAATCAGTTCATATATTCCAGCATCTTTAGTGTACAACTTTGTACACATTTAGTGTGCAAATATATCATACCTGAAAGGAACACATCAGAGTTTCATCCACACTCATCATGCCCCCAGCATTGTCAAACTCTCCACAATAATTTGGGGCTGAGAATAGGGTGACCAACTGTCGTTTAGCAAAAAATTCATATCCATCTTCAACCACCTGTTAACACCAGAGAAATCAATATAGCTCACAGAAAAAACAACAAAGAAAAGATGCATTTTGCCAAAAAAGGCCAATCTTAAGGCAAACAGGATTTATATTAAAGAGATGACAAGAACACATCAAAAAAGTATTTAATGTTTTGACTTTCAGACAGGACTGGTTCAGTCATTTTGTCTATCTGGATGCTCAATGCCAAATCAAGTAGCTTAACCTGTGACATTTCCAATGTTAAATATGCATCAGTTTGACTGCTTAATACTTTCACACTAAGTCTGATTACACACTGCCAGTTTGACTATTCCCAGTATTTTATGGCTTATATACAGAATTTGGATACGTTTGAACTATTAGCTCCCAGCACACAAGGTCTGGGTAATCTACTTTATCACAATTGTAACATTTAATTTTCATTTGCAGTCTGGTGTTAATCAGACAACCCTCTGAAGTGTAAGGCTTTTTACAATTCTGATGCTCTAAAAGGAAAGTGGTTCTCCCATATTTTCTAAGAACACAATTTAGCTTGTAAAATAGTGAAAGTAGAATGATGCGTCAGCTCAGAATAATCCCTCTTCCCCTCATGTTATAATGTAGCAAAATCAGTGTACAACAGGAAACTGCTTTAGTTTAGTCACCACATTATCTTCTAAAGATGCCATACAACTTCTTTTATAAAGGACTAAGGCAATTGCGTGAATACAGGAACATTGGTAGCAATCAAGAAATCTTAACATCCATTCCACACACTGACTAATATTGTCTAATATTTAAAACAGTAAATGGCAAGGAGAAACACTGAAGTGTTCTGAAGAAGTACCCATGCCAAACAATAACACACAAGAAAGTATTTTTGTTTCACAGCAGGCCAGAGCTTCTAAAATAAAGAAACAAAGAAACTGAAATGTTTTACAGGAAATTGAAACCTGATGATCACCTAACTAGGAGACTTGCTTAAAATAACTTCATAAAAACTGCAAACAAAAACGTGTACTTAAAAGATTCTGTTCATGCCAAAGGTAATCTTTTCTGCACATTTCAGTAAGTCAAACAAATCTGTGCCAAAGCACTCTAGATAGCTGAACCAAAACATAGGCAGCAGTGAAAGATTTTAYGCACAAACTTGTTTGTAAAAACATTCAAAAAGCACTGAATGTATGCAAGAAGTCAAGCAGAGAATTTAAGCCAGAACTATCAAATGAAACTAATACGGAAATAGAAAGACTCTGAAGCCTCGGCCTAAGTCTTGACTTTAAGTCACCATGCCGCTTTAGATCTTGACACTTCACTTTTAATGTTCTTATATACAGTAGTCTAACAGTGAAGAGATATTACAAAAGGAAAAGATCAGGTCAGATGGGAATCTAATGTTAATATTTTACTTCACTGATATTAGATGCTCAATAAGAGTCAATAGAAGAAAACAGCGCACAACAGCAAGCTTTAGAGTCCCTTTACAAGTAACCTTTTTCTTAAGATAAAGCTGCACAACATAAATTTTAAATGCATCACGAGCAACACCAACGAAGAGGCAGAAAGTCTAGAAGCAGAGGTTTTAAGAAGCAACAGCAGTATAACTCATACCTGGTGAGCTCGACAGATCAAATCCAGATCATGACGGTTCAGAAATTTGCTGACCACATCAGCACCAAAAGTGAAAGAGACACCACGATCATTTTCACCCCAACCTTGCACATCTTTGTCTGGGTCTGACCACAGCAGGTCACACAGCAAGCCTTTGAAAAATACAAGATGCTAGTCTTAGAAAGTATCATCCTATAATATAAAATAGTTAAAGATTACTGTATAATTACTGGACCAGCTCTCCTTTAGAAAATAAGCCTTGGCACCAAATTCTGCAATATTTAAACTGTGACTCAGATAAAAGATGCGGTCTGCATCAGCCCAGAGAACACAGCAAGATTATTTCCTCACAACTGACTGCATCTTGTGGAACAAATCAGAGACAAATATGACCTCTCTGAAGTATTACTTAGTTGGAATATTTAGTGTATTTACAATGATCTTTTGAGAAGTTTAAATATACTGTAGTGGATGCATTTTAAAAGACAGCCACCCGCATCATAGCTCATAGAGCAAAGTTCATTTGAAAACTATAATAAAACTTTAAAACCCTATGCAAGACTAGTCAGAAACAGGAAGCTTGTACCAAGAGCTTCTGGAAACTGATTCTTACCTGTGTATGTGAAAAGCCTTATATGACTAAATTGTAAAATTTAATATAAGGCAAAATTCTCAAATATTGTTTCAGCTAGCACTTTCAGCTTGGTTGGATGGCAGCTGACTTTCAAAAAGCCTTGTGCCATCCAGTTTGGATTCTAATAAGAACAATTGACTTCTTTGGCTTTTTAGAACTGGTAAAGGCCTTTTGCTGCTACAACAAAAGGTCAGCTAACCGAGGAGTTAAAAACAGGTACTAAAAAAGACCCTTTAATTTAATAGCTATGCCTTTAGATTTAGAACCTTCTGATGATTTTGACACCAGAAAGAACCTAGTCAATTCAGCTACAATTAAAAAAAATCCTTCAAAATGTATTTCAGTTTTCCATGAAATTGTACTTTTTGCAACTATGATTATCTCATAAGTATTTAAGTACTTCAGGGCACTGTTTCAGAACCTAAAAGAGATCCCAGTAGGATTCTTTATCTAGCACTCAAGTTCAACTTCCAATTACATCTGATTATTTACTAACAAAATGCTGAAGACATTATTTCCTAAACAACAGATCATACAGGTTGCGATCTAGTAAAATTAATGCCCAAAACTGTCAGGCAAATCTGTTCTATGACCTTTAACAAAACTCTGCAACAAATTTGTTCCATTTATGCATGTAAAATAAAACCATGACATGTATGTTTAGATTTCAGACATGCGATGTCCACCATTGCAATGGCTCAGGTTGCCCTTTAGTGTATCAAAACAGTTGACACAAGGAATTCAAGATAACACAAAAGAGGGAGCTATAATTTCCTGAAGAGTGAATAACTGGTAATGCTCACCAAAATAAAAAATTCATACCTTGGCCTCACATAATGCAAATATTAGAAAGTTACTAGAGGCAAGTGGTTTAAGTTAGAATACAGAGTTAAACTTGAGCAAATGGCTTTCAAAACCCATAAAAATACCACCAAATAAAAGAACTTTTAAAATTGCAATTGAGGTTGCAATGGCTTTTCTCTAAAGTACATCAGGCCTGAAGAAAACAGCATAACAATCTAATCTCCTCAGCACAAGCCTCCTAACAATTTCTGTATCAACACAAGTGTTTGCCAATTGACACCCCTCCACAAATGGATACCTTCTAAGAAATCAGCCTTTCCAGCATGCAACACTTCAGATTATTTTTTYCTTTTCCAGAAGATTTACTTCCATTCTCTAATTCTAGCTGCCTTCAGTAGATCCAAAAGGCCCCGTCCTTCTATGTCACTGTACCACATGCACACTTGCCTCTCAAGGCACATTTCATTTTACCACTGCTGAAGACAGCAAACCACACAGTGGATCAAAAAGTCTATTTATCTCTATACTTAATTTTATTATTATTTTAGTATTAGGAGCACATATGATTTCAGTGGTGCATCCACAGAAACTAGACTAGATTCTGAAAGGGCGTTGCTGAAGAGGGATTGGCTCAAGTTGCAATATTAGCCTGTTGAGTAAAACTACCTTTTCTGAAAGCTCTGATAAAGTTTGACTAAAGTTTGTATTCTGAAATTTTGATATGCACATGTCAATTAAAAATGCACAAAAAGAAAGAAATTAACGCAGTCATTTATATTGCAGAAATACCCATTTACCAGTCTAGTAATGCTTCTCAGTGTCAATTATGTATACACTAGCTTGCACAGTAATATTGTTTATTAAGGGACAATAGATATTAGCCCCTGAATTACAGCTACAGATGAGCACCAAGAAACATTACAGGAAGCATAATCATTCTATTCCGAGGTTTAACTGTAACAGTGTTTCAAAAAATGGTTTAAATGTGATAGTCCTTTTAAAAGGCAAGTGAACTTCAGACCACCGTTGAAAGCAATGCCTTAAAAAAATACCGCACTGTGCTGTTTGACAGTTTTCTCAAAACACTAATAACAAAATCTGGAATAACTGGGACCCTAAGGAAGGTGATTACTTAAAACCATCATTAAAGAGTATTGTACACACACACACACACACACACACCCTGCCCCAACAATTAGCATTCAACTACCATACACAAAGTATTAATACATCAGCAGAAGAACATTTCAGGACTAGCACATTGATATAAGCAAATTTAAATCCTGATCACAGCAAAGTAATTGGAGAAAGAATTATACTTTACAAGCTAAAAGAGGAATGAGACATGTTCCTACACGGGGTCAGCAGTAACATGTGAAGAGAGGCCCAAATACCTCAGCAAGCTCTAAACTGCTGTGTTCTCTGATAGTGTAAAAGGTTTGGATGTACCTAACCAAGGCAAGAAAAAGAACTAGCTGTTTAGTTTCATCTGATCTTTCACTAGATTTCTAAGTTCATTTTAAGGCATGCTTGGATGACCCATCTTAGTTTGTTATGACAAGCAATAACAACACGGGCAATAATCCCTGAGAGTATCAGATAAGTGAGTTAAAGAAATACAAGACTAATGCCCTGCACAGAAGTCAGAGGGACAAACAGGGAATATTGTACTGCGAACAGAGATTGCCTTAAGTAACTGAAATGCCTGTACAGAAACGGATATCTGTTTCATCATCATTATTTTTAATGCCCATTTAGAGGAAATTCCATGAGATTCACCTGTGTCAGGAACATCTGTAGGTCTCATAATTCTCCGGATCTGCTCCATTGATTGAAGATCTGGAGACAGTCCTGTAAATACAAGGAAACAAGCAACTTATCTACATATTTTACTTGTAGAAAGGGTTCCAGTGAACACACAATTAGAAGTTCAAAGTAATACAGCATTCATTGCTCTCACTGTAATATAAACAAATGACAGTTTTCTATAAAACAGTGAAGTTCCTGAACACAAAGGGACACAATAACACAAGCAAAAATAGTAAGGGTCTTTATTTTCATACCATCTTCTTAGTCACACAGCACAGTTATGTCTGTTCTTAAATTACTATAGAAGTACCCTGTGAAGAATGGCATTTCCATTATATTATCTTTAGCTTAGCTGGTTGCACAGGAAAAAACCCACCCAGCTCTCAAAGACCACATGCTAAAGTAGCCTGTGGTTATGACTGCAATCATGAGCAAGTCGCACTGTTGTATTTCAGTGTGTACCACACACCAGTTGAGCTGCAGTCAACAGGATGTTTTAAATTAATACTTGACTTTGCACCTGCAATAGATCAGGAACACAAAGATGGTCCACTATCACGGCTCAACTGTCTAGTCATTTGTAAAAAAATCACAGTAGCTTGATTACTCATAAAAATTATTTTACCACAGATACAGTTTTTATGCATCGTTTTTCCATATTAACATGTAATTACAGTTGAAGTGTGGGATACCAAAGCCACTCTTAGAAAGTTAAAATACATGCTCCAGAACTTTTTTTTTTTTTTTAAAAACACACTTGAAGCATATGGACATGAAGAGCCTACTTGATGCTCTAGCATCTTTACATGACCTTAATTAAAGGTCACGGCACACTATCAAAAACAAAATTAGGTGATCTTGGCCTAAGTCATTTAAGTGAGTGGCAAATTTTAAATTTTTTTTAAAGTGAAAATGGAACATGAAGTCATAAGTTGTAATGGAACATACTCCATATTAGCAAGTCACACCTCTTTTACTCAGTCCAGAACTTTAAACATGGCAGAAGCAAACCTGTCACTGGAGAGGAGTCACTGTGCAAAATAATTTCAGCTGACATCCTAGTTTGGACAGTGGCAGTGTTACATATCAAATGYAATGGAGTCATTGTTCATAAATTCTTCAAATATTAAGTTTTCAGACTGTGTTAAAGTGGTCTCATTATAAAAGCCTTCTATTCTGAGCAGGTTGTTTTACTCAAGGTGATAATGAAGTTAGGTTTAAGTTGTGAAGGATGGCAGAAATTAGATATTTAATATGATATTAGCTATTAAAACATTAGATACTGTATCAAAGGAGTTTTAGTCAGTTCTACTCATTAATGAATAGTATACATGTTGGTATAATCAGTAGATTATCAGTTTTAACTTTGACCAACCTATCACTTATTCTTCCTCAAATCTGACCCATTTGCACATAGATTACATTAGCATGAGTGTTCCTGGATTCTACTCTGATTCTGCTGAGCACTGTAGCCTGAGATACAGTAATGGGCAGCCTCAGCAACATACAGTTTGTGACCTTTTCAGACAAGAGCTCACAGCATTTCAGGTTACATCCAAAACATGAAGTTCTTTAAAAGAAAAATACACTATTGCAAACAGTGTCTCAATCTCACAGCAGTTACAATTACTGCACTATTTTCACAGCTGCAAAATACTAACCCCCCCACAAAATTACCTGCATGTTTGCAGACCTATCTTTCTGTAGCATAAGAGCACCTCTTCCCCAAGAGAAAACAGGAAATGAGTTGTCCTTACTACTGACAGGTTCAAATTCAGGCCCTACATCTGAACCACACTCTGATCAAGCAGAATTGGTGAAATAGAAGCAATTGTTACATATTAATGTAGGAAGCTCCTCAGGTCTCTTTAGACGCTATGCGAGAGTATCAAGCAGACACTTCCCCTTCAAACAAGATCCTAGCATACTTTTCATGTCAGTAATGTCACACAAAAAACAGAATCTGAGCACTTGCAAATGCTACATGTATCTACTGTTCTACTAAACTAACATGACTCCCATCTCGGAGCTTAAACCTAAYGTGAGCAGACCAATGTGTTCCATCAACGTGACACAACATGAGCTTAATTTGTAAAAATATGAAAGTAATCACAGCAAGCCTCTAAGGATCAGAGCCACAGAGTGCTGTCATGGACAAAAGGAAAAATATCTTGATCTCAAAGAAACTGCACTGTACAGAATACAAAATAAAGCAAAAAGGGGAAGTTAGGAATGGTTATAGAGCAAACTTTAACGATGCAAGTTGAAGGGCAGAGTCAGAAGTAAGCTGAGAGGACAGTTTAAAAAAAAAAAAGGCCAAAATACTGAGCTGGATGAGTAATATGTTAAGATAGGAACAAGATTTGGCAGGGAGAGGAGGGCAGGAAGAGTACAGTGAAAGATCCTTTCAGCAGCTTAAACAATTTGGAGACAGTGTTGGCAGGGGAGGTTTGATTTGAGTTGAGGTGATCAAAACGAGATGCCCCAAAAGTCTACATTTAGGAAAAAAAATTTGAATGAGGATTTTAGCCATTGTAGATAGCCTAATGGGGTAAGTTAGGTGCCTTTTGTTTACTATGTTATGCGGTTTTGCAAAGTTTTATTATATATCCCAGAGGACAATATTTTTAAAATAAACTATGCAAAAATGCGCAATATAGTAAAAAGGCACCTACCTTATTTCTATATGCTGGCTTCAACCTCCAGCAGAGTTGTACGGTTTGTGTTGCTGCCTCAGTGTTTATTATGGTAGTAACACCATGAAAAGACGTTGGTAATCCATGACTCCAGGGAATCTGGAATGCAGTTTGCATAGTGTTGGAGAACAGGGGAAAAAGGGTAAAACTTATCTAGATGTGCTGAACATCCATTTTCATTTCTTATGAGGCACACACTGCACATTCATAAGCTTTCCAGTTTATTTCACAGCTGCAAATCAGTTTTAAGTGTTAGTAATTTCAGTTATAGCCAAAAGCTTTGCAAGTTTCAGGGACAATCAATATTCATTAAAGAAATAAATGCTACTTTTCATATGGAGATCCTTAAAGCATACTATGCATAAAATAAAGTTTTTGTACTTCATTAAAGGAGAGGTTAATCCCCACCCCCATTACATTTATAATGAATCTCTTGGAAAAAAAATGCGGAAAAAATAGTCTTCTAGGCTTCTTGTTCATAACTCTCGGGTCCTAAGTGCACATACACACAGAAGTATCAATTTTGTTTCAGAACACAGTATTCTACTCTACCTGTTAAGCATCTCTGATGACTTCCCACCACCTGTTTGCCTGAAACATCCTAATATTTTATCATTTATCCTCTACTGTATTTTGTTTTCTTTGGGAGACAAGAAACTGTATAAGAAGGATAAGCAAAGAAATATTTCCTTTAGCCAATTTTGGGGGAAACAAAAACTCATTATATGGTTTTAGCCACTGATAATTTTTGTATCCTTACTGCAGAAGTGATTTCTTATTTTACATTAAAATTATGAAATCTAGCTTCTATGACAGGTACCAGTCCTAAAGACACCCACATACACTGAATGAGCTCAAGGGATACCCCGTGAGAAAGTATTTTCTCTAACATGCCAGTGCTACTTAAAGACTGGCACTGATTCAACTATCTACCACTGCATTAATTCTGTATTTACAGCAACAAGATACTTCAGAGGATGCTACCAGTCTTAAGCATAGTTTACACTAGTATGCACTGAAGGCAGAAGTTTTCAATACAAGACACAAGAAAAGCCAGAATCAGTTTTACTGCACAGCATTCCATACAGGCAGAGCTCTTATGAAGATGCTTGTAAACAGCAAAGGCAGGATGACAGCCATCAATACAGCCTCATGGGCAGGAAGAGTCTGCTCAGGTCTTTGAGTAAGAACTATTTCGAATTCCAAACGGAGCTGTTCAGTCAAACTAGGAGCAGTGCTCATTTCCACCGATCTCCAATCATCTCTCACAGCCAATGCAGATATGACACTTAACAGACCATCTCTGGATAACTCAGTGCAAAGCAGCAGGCTACTTAAGAATGGAGGCAGTTGCAAAGACAGCTGCAAGAAGGCAGGATGGCTATGACTTCTACTACAAAAGGAATTTGCAATTAATATGACAGGACTCTGCCATGTCCTGAAAAGCCTGTGAGCATTGCTGCCTGGAAAAGCATGGGGAGTCCTTTCTACAAAGGAGGACTCCTGAGTAAGTTCCAATACGTGGAGAAGTCACAAAAGCCTCCGGCAGATCAACACCAAACATCTTTTTCACTACAAGATTAGTGCAGCACTGGCACAGGTCGCCCAGAGACTGCAGATCTTCCATCTGTGAAGGTCTTCCAGATTCAGATCCACAGAGCCACGGCTGACCTGATCTAATGTTAACCGTCCTGTTCCAGTCCAGCAGGAAGCCAGACTAGGTGACCTCAGAGGTACCTTCCACCAACATCTTATGAAACCAGCTAAAGGGGCCAAGATTACAGATTTGGAGTACTTGCAAAGACTATTCTTTGACTTCACCAGTAGAAATCCTAACATTAGCTAGGACTACACTGATGGATGTTAGTTGGACCTGCACTGAGGCAAGAATTCTAGCATTCAGTATCCCTTAGAGAGGGATATAAGGATGGAAATATTTATAGATGCACTTGCCCCTCTGGCACAGTGGGCATATATATCACAGAAGAACATCTGCTTCCAGGTGCATACGGAAGTACAAGGCATAACAGTGACCTTTACAGACATCAGGATAAACATCTCCAGCTAAATATCAGGTATGTATGCTCACACTGCACTGGATATAATATTAAACTCCAAGAGCCATTTAGATACAGCCTTTAAAAGCAGTTATCAGCTTACCTCCATGGCAGCAGAAAATCTTCTCATCCACAATGGCTGCAATAGGCAGACAGTTAAAACAGTCTGTGAAGGTCTTCCAGAGCTTAATATTAAATCTCCGCTTGCCTAGAAGAATAGTGTGACATTAGGAACAAAAGCTTGTTTTTTAAAAACAGCCAGCCTGCAATACATATCACAACCCGACCAAAGATGTTTGCAAACTTTGTCTTCATAAGGCTTTATTTCTTTGAAATACGCTCAGGTTTCAACCTTCTGCTACATCATTTCAAGGACATAAGCACAAATAGTAATACTCTACAGTGACTTTAACCTCATTTTGAGATGTACTTTTAGAAAGTTTCAAAAGTGAATCCACAAAACACTGAAATCCTTGCAGTATAGGAGTCACACCTAGAAGTGCTTGCAAAACACATTATAATATTACTAAGATGAAGTCATTCAGAACAAGTAGGTTTTGCTTACATTCATCATAGAATCCATAGATCCGATTGATGCTAGCACACTCATGATTCCCTCTTAAGAGAAAGAAGTTTTCCGGGTACTTGATTTTATATGCCAGTAGTAGGCAAATTGTTTCCAGAGACTGTTTGCCTCTGTCCACATAATCTCCAAGGAAAAGATAATTAGCTTCCGGTGGGAATCCTCCATATTCAAATAATCGAAGCAAGTCTGTATACTGACCGTGAATATCACCTGAATAAGAAAATGTTTACCAAGGATTAGTGCAACAGTGTAAAAAGTAGACAAACCAAAACATTAAGCTAATCACTTTTTATTACTGGGTATTTTAAGGAAAGTGTTAACATTTCCTTTAAAAACAGACTTGCAGTAGGCATCTGATGGGTGACAGTCACATTAACAATTCAAACTGAAACACTCACTACAAGGAAATAACTCACACAATCTTTGCAGAACTGCCATGTCAGTTATGAAAACAGTCTGAAAACTAAAGGCTACAGAAGTTCCAATTGAGCTGAAGCTTTCTAACGAAGTCCTAATTTGTTCAAACTAAAACAAGGGCAGAAAGACGATCTGTAACCAAACTGTTACATGGTAAGGAAACCAATGTATTATAAGAAGTTAAGTCACATTACTTACTGCAAAAGCAGAGCAGTAAAGAATCTAGACAGACTAGAGAGGAGCTGAACATTGTGCTGGCTGGGAATGCTTACTTAAAAGGTCAGCTGCTTGTCCTCCCGTAACATTGCAGCACTATGATTCCCATCCCCTAACATTTAGGGCAACTCCTCCTTTGAAGGAATTATTTATATAAGAACAGTACAGAGACTAGAAGACTGGTGTTCCTTACAAGTTACTCAATCCTGCAAGTAGATCTTAGGAAAAATAACTGTCATTCATATTACTCCACATGAATTTTTGCAGTGCTTTCCAAACAGATTCACCTGCTACCACTCATCATACTGCCACCTTTCAAATTAAGTAAGCTTTCCATGAAAGAGCTCTGTGTAGCAATTGTGACACCAGAGCATATCATATCAGACTAACCAAAAGTAACCATCTGTGAGCTGCATGTAAGGACAAAGAATATTCTAAAGCTACTTTACAGTAACTTGTACAGTAATGCTATGTATTCCTGCTGCCTGTGGAATTCTTTACCAAAATGACTGAGTGCCAAAAGACTACTCAAAAAACCTACAATACACGCTGTACCCTGTTTAAATTTACTACCTCTCGGTCCTTTAGACGAAGTGTTCTACAAGTGCATTTTCACTTTTGCTACTTGTTCAGTGATAAAATATCTGTCTTTGTTAAACGCAGCTATCCTCCAGCAGAAAGCTAGCTTCCACAGCCTCTTAAAGAATCCCTACAACTTTTTTCATAATCTAAAAAGAAAAAAAAATCGTTCCCAGAACTGTGTTCCCTCTGGTTCAAAGGTGAAAGCATAAGGTGGTAACAGGTGTACATAGCTACACTCCTCCTTATTCTATCCATGAAAAATTCAATACTTCCTTCTTTAGACAACATTCYTCCATAACCATTTCTCGCTCAGCAGAGAATCACTTCCCAACTTTCTGTTTCTAACTGGAAAGATTATCTACTACCCAATTCCAGACAGTCACTGAAGTCTGGCTGGCTAAAACCATTTCTGTATATGTGGCAAAAAGGACAACTGCTATTCTACTTCATATTTAGAGATATCCAGGTCATGACATGAAGACAATAAGGAAGACTCATCAACAAGTCACCTTTGAGTCCAGTTCTCCAAAACTACACTATCAATATTCCCAGAGTTAATCACCACCAGAATTAGCTACCAAGTAAACATATTACAGAAAGATTACTACAGTTATTCTGTTCATTGTCTGGAATTAGTTTCAGTTACACACATGAGCCAGAGAGACCAAAGTCCTTAAAGGCTAAACAGACATTTTGTAGAAGCAATTTTGTAAAGGAATCAAAGCATTTAACATTCTATTCAAGGTACCTAGAATTTAAAATACTGCTTCATATAAGCACAAGCTGGATTGAAGTCCATCAGATACAAAGCCTTACAGCAAAAACTGCAGTTATTTTTAAATGGAAGTTTACATAAGAACATCTTTCATCTTATGTTAAAACACAGCATTCAAGATGTAAAAGCTTATTTTGAACTGACTTGATTATAAGAAAAGACAATCCTATAATGGTTCTTCAGGCATTGCCTCACACTAAAATAGTAGTTCAAAGCAGTACAGCTGCATATTTTGCTTTTGGTGCAAGTGATCCTCTCCCCCTCCATACCCCTTTTATCCAAATGTTTTTGACAACTGCTCCAATATTAAATTTGGATGTATCTGACAGTTCCTGGTGCTACCACTGTGTTTGAAAGCTAACTTAACAACAAATGCCTAATTTCACTGTACATTTGCTACAGCGTTATTGTGCATCTAACAGTCCTTTCAACTGTCTGGATGTAAACGAGTGAGAATGTGAGAATCTAGCTTTGTTTGAAGGAGTCTAAATATACTTTGCAGACCTTGATTTTGAACAATCTAAACATTTTGAGCTTTCATTTTTCTTTATCTAGGAATACGATGAGACCATTGTAGTCTTTTTTCAGTGTAGCATAAACACAGAAAGTGGTAAAGCTGGATTTTACCTTCAGCTTCATTCTTTAGGCAAGCTGGTCTTTTTTTCCCTCCCCACTTCACTGATCAATTAGTCATATAAAATGACTTTGCCATTAGTAAAGTTCTTTTTTTTTAAATTGGTAATATCCTCTCACTGTAAAAAACATTGCTACGTTAGGTCTGCCAGGAAGCTAACCTATCTTTGGGCACACTGATATGAGCAAATTCAAAGACTGCTTCAGTTCTAAGACTATGAAAGTTTAAGCAACCTAACTTAAGAAATTTTATGTTTTCTAAGAATGCATCTGCTGTTAATAACTTGAAGGATGATTGCAAACCAGTATTTGCAAAACTCTTGCAAGTTTTCAACAAGCTTGCATACTAATTAACGGTATACTTTAAGCTCTATAACATGCTAGATGTCTTCAAAACAAGTAAGGAAGAAGTAGAGTTTAGGTTTATCCATATTTAATCCTAGTTTTAGAGTCCACATCCAATTTTTTTTTTTTTAGTTAAAAGACTAACAGCAAGTGCTGGCTATTCATTTTTTAAAATTAGCTGCTTACAGAAATAATGATCTGAAGTAGGAATAACTGCCCTTGCAAATAGTCCCTAGGGATGTACAAGGGGCAGGTTGTGAAATTTGCACTAGAAGAGACCACAAGCAACTCTTACTGCCAAGAAAACTTAGTCCTAAACACTGCTGAGAGCATCAGAAATCCACCATTAGCTGCCTTTTCTTGACTTAAACCCAAGTTGAAGACTACATTGAGGTTGGGGAGACCTCAATCACTAATCTGTTATCATTCAAGTCAAGATCATTCCCCTATTCCCAAAGTCTTCTTCACTGACCTTTTCCTTCGTACCCAACTACATACAATTAAATAAATAAAAAATCCCAAACATAGAACACATACATATGAAGTCTACATACCACAGATTTTCAGAGGTGCCTCTAGTTCCAAGAGAATAGGTTGGCTAAGAAAGATTTCCCGTGATTTTATGCACAAACCCCGAACTTCTGCTTCTGTCATTTGAACAATCTTCCCAGGACGACATCCTCGTACTGAAACGAGACGTATAACAATTGAAGAGAAAATACACAGCAACAGACAAGTGCGGATGATCTGTATTTGACAAAATGCCAGCAACACACTCCAACATCCAAGTGTTGTGGAGGTATTCCAATAAATTTCAAAATTACAATCTGATGCTGTGGTAACCAGTGTTTAAAGGTTTGTGTGCATTCCTGTTAAATCAACTTCTCAGAAGATAACAATTTGAGCTTTGCTTTAGTCTATATTTGTATAAATAGCAACTTTAAGTGTTTAAATCAGCAGTCACATTGTTATTCACAATAAACAAAATCCTGAGAATATAAAACCTGAAAACACTTTCACACTACAAAAGCACATCTTTAGGCCTGCTGAGTTCCACATGACTAGCTAAAGACAATGAAAAGACAGAGATATGCTTGCGCTCCTAGCAGATGAAATTGCTCACATTAGGAACTTCACACTAAAAACAATTATGATTTCAGTGTTGATGAAATTTCATCTCTATATAATGGATCTAGAGTTATTGGAACCTTTACATCCAAAGACATTCTAATTAGTGTAAAACTCTATTCTTAAATCCACAAATCAGGTACTCAGATCTATATTTAGCACTCTAAGTTTTGAGAGCATTCAGATGTCATTGCACTCCAACCAACATCCTCTGGCAAGTCTATCTGCAGCTGTTTCTTTCCACAAATATCTATACAATTCCTCTGTCAGAGGTTTTAACGTATACATGAAGCTGCAAAAGAGAACAAACATGTCTGCACTTTGGCTGATCCAGTTCAGTCTAACATCTCAGCATAAATCAGTCTTCCAAGTTCAAACTAATAAACCAGAACAGTGTCTAAAACAGGTGAACATCCTGTTCTGCCATCTGCTTAGGTGTGGTAACATTCAGCATTAAACTATGGTAGTAACTACAAGAGAAGATATATGAACCTGCAGCAGTCTGAATCCAAATGATTTCAAACTCAAACACAGTAAGATATCACCTTGTAAAAATTTTAGCAGCACCTTCAGAAGTCTAATAAGATAGTTGCTGACAGAACAGCAAAAATTAGTTAACAGCTAGGAGAAGTTCCTGGACACTCTGCTTTCCCCCTCCAAAATAGAAGATTACCTTGCAACCTTAATTAGTTAAATTGGGGGGGGGGGCAGGGAAGAGTTAAAGAAATGAATGTAAACTCCACCCCCCCCTTTTCTTTTTATTTCAGCTTAGCTCCTAGACAGCTCAAGATACTTTGCATGGGAGATCAGTATCATTAGCAATATTTTACAAAGGGGAAAAGAGTATATGAGAGGAAACAACTTGCCCTAGGTCATCTTGTACTGCAGTACAAAATGTTATGCTCAAAAAGCTCTGCTCTGGTATCATTGCATACTTTTCCCAGTGTAACTGTACATCTGATCATTTCAACACTGCTCTATCAAATACCAAGGTTTAACATCCTTGTTTAGAACTGCTTTTACTGAAGAAAAAAACTAAAAAAAAAATCACTTCATCAGCTTGTCAAGCTGAGGTTAGGAAGCAGTCACAGGAACAGCTGAAAGGCAGAAATGTAGAATGGTTATCTCTAGCAGTGAAGAAAAGATTTGAAACTAGATCCTGGGACAGCCAGTGAGTGCCACAATAGCAGGAGGACTAGACTATCTGCAGTGAGGCTATACAAAGGAGACGCTCTGCTCACTACAATCCCACAAGAGCAAGGCCTTTTTAAAGTGGCATAGTGAAACTCCAAATTAATGCCAGGTGATATTTACCATATGATAAATCACATATCTTTTGCTAATTAAGTTTTCAACTATATTAAAAAAATGCAGCTATTTAGTAACACTTTTTTGTTGTCATTCTTAATACATTAGCATGTTGACTAACACATTGAAAGAATACAAGGCCAGACGTTAGACACAACTAAAGGGGCTGGAGAATAAATGCCTACAGGCTTCCATGTCACATCTCAAATGTTTGCTAGATGATGCACTTAGATATGTCTTCAGCCCCAATGGGATTTCTGGTGAAGAATATCAGACTCAATAGCTTTGCACAAGATTTTATCCGATTTGTGGACTCCAATCCCTACCTTTTCAAGCCCTAGTATTCTGGTAGTTTACAGACATCCCATTCGTAGATCAGAACCTCATTATGCTGGGCACAACAGACAGTCACTATACACAGAGTTCCCACCTGAAAGAGCACAGTCTAAATAATTGTTTCAATAAAAAAAATAGTCATTGAAGGTCTGTAAAGTTACATTTTAAACTCATAGCTGTGAGATGCTTATAACATCAAGGTCTCCTTGAAGAGGCATACTCTACATACCTAGCTTTTCAATCACATTTTTCTGCTAAAAATTCTCTCAACCTGTTTCAATAAACAATTAAAGTTTCCACCATATTTAATTACTGGCATAATGTTTTGCTGTTTTAAGCTGCTTTATGTAGTTTAAAACCAAGAAATGAACGTAGATTTGCACACATCTTGCATCCATACTAGTTCTGGAATTCAAATCTAGGAAAGCCCACCATATACAAAAAGACGTTAATGTAAGTAGTACTAGACCAGGCACAGAGCCCAAACCCACGAGACAGCAGTTCAAGGAGGGCTCCCATAATACTTAGAATAACTTTGACCCAGTCAGCATTTCTTAAAACACAAGTCTTCAGCTATGGCCAAAGGGAGCTTTAAGCCTGGGACAATTGCTTCAGGAGAAAAGGATTGAGGCTTTAAGTGCTGCTGGATTTTTACACTAGAAAACATAGTGAAGATGCAGCTTATCCCTTGAAATTCAGCTGCTGCCATAGTTGCTGCACCCAGTCTCTGGATACTGGTTCTTTCCTTTTTACACTACATTGCAAACCCATAACAGGCAGACCAACAACTCATTACAACACTTCGGATTCTCTAGATAAGAGAAGTTTCTAGAACTATGGCAAGTATGTCACCCTCAGAAGGGGGGACAAAATATACCTAATGTTTGCAGTTACTTCCAACTGTTGGGGAGGGAACAGATGTGGGGTACTATACCTATATAGTACCCCCTTGGGGTACTATACCCTACCCCATCTGAACCAGTCAGCAGCTCCACACTGCAGACAGGTAAGGTCAGTTATGTTTGAAGAGGTTTAAAGCCTGTAATTTCATAAGGAACCATCATCAGTGATGAAGAGAAAAGAACTTTCTCCCACAATCTTCTGGTCATCCCTAACGGTACTACTACATATTGAAGAATAAGAAACTACCATGACCATGGAAGCCTCAGCACTTAACTGGATTCACTTTCAAATGGACTGGAAGGTTAGTCAACTACTCATTAAAAACAGCTGTGCCATAGCTGTGGCTAATAGTACATAAGTAAGAATAAGCACATCTTTCGCCAGCTTGCACTACAACTAGAATTTCATCTGAGTTTTCTTGACTCAGCTGGGTATTCTAAGGACAGCAAAAGAACATCTCCCACCATATCTAGTTTTTCAAAAGAAACAGATTTAAGAAGAGGTTATAAAAAACAGAAAAAGAGTGTAAGTAGTATTTTTCAGATTTGCAACAGTTTGCTATAGCAAAACTGTTCTTTACTGTTCTTAACTGTTAACTGTTCTTAAGGCATGCAAGTCATAGCTGCATGCACTGTAAAAACTGAAGCTCACAAAAAGCCTTGAATAGCATCAGGAAAACCATTTACTTCTAACAGTTACCACTTACCCAGGGCAGGAACAGCATCTCAACATTAGATATAAATTAATTCTCTTTTGTCCAAGATACAGATACTGTAAACAAGCTTCAATTTACACAAAGGTCTTGGGTAAGGACAGCAACTCCTATTGTAACACCATCCCACGTGTGCAGTGCTATGCCAGAACAGATCTTTGCTGCAAGGAGCTTATAACAGAGTGGCACAGCAGGGAACAAAGTGATTTAAAAGTAACTATATGCGCTGTACTGTCAGGGTATTATTTTAGGACAGTAGTTCTGAGAATAATCCAAGAACTGCTCTAATCAATATTAAAATAGTCTCAGCATCTTCATGACCTTTGATAAGCAACCTTAACACGTCTGCTAAGAACAACCAGCAATCTAAGACATGAGTTACACAGTAGTCAGAAGGAAAAACTTCACAGAAAAATAGATTTTTATTCCTCTAAATTCATGCCACAGAGTAGTAGATTATGTAAGGCAATCCTGGAGAGGAAGAATAATACTAAAAAGTCAGGAACTGGCTGTTGGTAGTTCTATGAACATTACTCCTTTTGCCATACTCTTTCATGAACTGGAGGAGAACACGTATTTAACTATGCTGTCATACTATTTCTGTTACATCTCCCACTAAGTAACTAGCCTCTTATTTTGTGGCTTCATAATAGAAGTAACTTCAATTATTAAATCAACTGAGGCATGCACAGCTGTCCTAAGCATTTATACCATGTTTTCTGATACCACTTATATCCCATTTACTGGGCAAAACACTTGCAGTTTTAGCATAACATTTAAACCCAGAGAGACTTCTCTGAAGTTTCATAAATAATTTGGGCCAGTATTATTGCTAAGTAGCAGCCTCTTTCTTCCCCCAACTCTTTTGTTCACATACACATTTGCATGACCACAGAATAAGCTGTATTAGGGAATCAATCTTATTTCTAGCATGAAGACACAAAAAAAGAATTTAATCTAGAGAGTCTCCCAAGCTGGTGAATGCATTCACAGTGAAGGTGGGCTAGTACCAGTGAAGGGGAGGGGGGGAATGGGACAAAAAAATCTGTGACTGCAAGCATGCTCCCCATAGCATTCCCTGCAATGTTTAACAATCGACTATTAACTATGACACTTAACTATTTCTTTCTTGTATTTACAAGTACTTATGAGTAAGCCTCTCAATAGCAGGAATAGAATGGGTCTGGAAAGCAGAGGTGGTATTACCTATGCTCTGGAAAGTCTTTTTTATATTTTGGGTTTTAGAAACATGTTCTGACAATACCTACTTCCAGCATCTTGGAAATTTAAGAGATACGCTTTCACAATTTTAAGTTAGGAATCCAGGGTTGGATTTAAACGGCATCCTCCATTTTGGAATGCAAAGCTTCTACCCCTTTAAAATATTTTCTGGGGGGTTTTTTGTTTGTTTTGTTTTTTTAAGTTGTACAGCTGTCATCCAGAAGTAACCACTCTCCCTATTTTACAGCAAAATATTAAAAGCTAAGCCAGCAATAATAGTTTTTGAAGTTTCAGAATAGCTGTAACAAAACTGACCTTAAAATGGCTCTCATTCATGTGTGACACTACTGGACAATAATATAAAAAAGATGGAAACAAACCCCTGACAGAGCTTTGCTCAATCTAGTAAGAAGCTGAACATGCAACATAGAATTTCAGCTTCTTTCTCAAAGTTTAATTTCCTTTTCATCTAATGCATTGCTAACAAAACTCCTAAGACTGGAGAAAGGGAAGGGCAAATTACAAAGTTACTTCATAGCTCCTGCAAAGTAACAAGGAGAAAAGTTAAAGTTGTAATACAAAAAAGCTAGGGGTTTAACATGACTTTTGCACCTCTTCAATTTCTTAGGCATTGAAGTTGACTAATATGCTTGTTATGTTGGATATATACATACAAAAGCTTTATACCAAGCTTGCTATTAAATTGTCCAAAAAACCCCCATAAATTGGCACTGTAAAACTAAGATGACCCACCCTATGTTATCAAGACAAATCATATGACAAGAGTATGAGAAGGCAATAAACAGGGTTATTTCTATGTTAAAATTATGAACAAGATGTACATTGCATTAGAAGTACTCTGGATTGCAGTTATGCTTAGACTCTGCCATACACACACTCTTCATGGTGTACAGCATCTGACCTGACTGAGCAATAGCCAAATATAGTATGCTTGACTGTTGGACGTAGCAGTGCTCAACCACATATGGCTTTTTTTTAATTAAAGTTAATACATACATTTGTAATGGTCATTGACAAGTGTTTCACTGCAACTACAAAAGAATTAAAAAGCATCTCACATTAAATAAAAGCAGTGCTTTCTTTTATACTATGATTTAGCTGTACTCTGAGCAAGACACCAAAAGAGTCAAGTCAAAAATGCTCTTTATGTGCTGCAGAATATCTAAATGAAACAGTTACTGAACCCTTTAGGTTTTAAAGTAGCAAAATAAGTGGACAAAATAAAGGAACACCAATACATTGCCTGACACTGGGCTCCTGGCCTTTGGTACAACTTTTTCAGCCAACTATCCAATTCGTCCTACATTTCTAAAGCCAAGGATGAACTGGCTGATCTCTGCAGTGCTGTGCAAACCAGAAACAAATGACATTCTTCCATCTCTTTTTCCTGTTTAATACAATACCTACCCTCCTAGCAACATACAATGAAAACTACTAATTCTTTTCTCTCTCCAAAATAAAAGATTCAGAATATTGCAAGTATACATCTTTTTCCAGAAACTCCTTGTTAAATTACTCTTGTTTATTTTACTAGTAGCATGTTATCCAGTGATTCCATACTAAACCAGGTGACAATCTTTGTTTCTTGCAAGGTTCATTTCTATGGTTTATTTTTTTCATTGTCCTGCAATGGACCATTAAAGTCTATTTTTCTTCTCTACATCTCTCTCTCCTTTTCAATATCGGTTTTGAAGCTTGTAACTGCATGCACTACTACTGTAGTATACCAGGCCACCAGACTGGCTAGGTAGGTTTCTGTTTTTAAGACACACTAACCAAATCAGAAACAAATTAATCAGCCATAATACATTAGCCCAGTAACTCTGTAGCAGCTAAAACTAATAAGGAAAATCACAATTATTTCATTAGCATTTCAAATTCAACTTCATTCTTCACTTTAAAACTATTCTAATTTCAGTCTTTATCACAACTTGAATCTCCAATACCTCTGAAATCAGAAGGCACTGAAGGGTGGGGGTTTTGTTTGTTTTTTTAAAAAAAGGACATCACAACACAACCAGCTTTTATTAAGGCAAGCATAAAAAAAAAAAATCATGTATCCTTTGCTATGTTTAATGAAAGTCTGGCAATTCTCTTCGTGGTTAAGTGTTTCCCAACTTTCTTGGTGGATTAGTATTATCACCACTAGCAGCCATCCTAGCCTCACTGAAAATAGCTTAGTTTTAGAGCAGATCCAAATTAAGTTCCATCAACGGAATTCAAGTTGTTAATTTTAAATAGGTTCAGCCAGACCTAGGCAAGCAAGGGGCCTTCTCTGGACAAGGTGAGTTTGTACAGCTACATAAGCAGACTGTCATCACAAAAATCTAGCTTGTATTTAAGGCTGCTACATATCTACGTTTCCCCAAGTACGTCCTCTCTTCCATATAGTAATTTCCTCAGCGTTTAGCAGGATAGATTCAGATACCTATATTTCTGGAAAYGCAATCCAGCTCATCTGAGCTGCCTGATACTCAGAAATTTTAGGAGACCTTTACAGCATGCAAACAGGAAGTCCGACACCCAGTCAGAAATACGGTAGTCTTATTTAACACCATCAAGAGCATTCTGCACAAGAGAAGGTGCACGTATTCCAGCATCCTTGTAGTGATACAGACAGACCATTCCCACACATCACCAAAGCTTAAATTAGCTAAAATTGAATTAGCCATTTATTGGCCTAGACTTGGGCCAGTTTACCTCAGCAGACTCAATGTGCCTTGCTGGGGCAAAATCACAGCATATTCCACATCTGTTTTCTTAATACTCCATATGCATACTTCTATGCTGTCCACAGCTAGGATGGACTGGGAAGATCTATCCACCAGATGGCATAACTGGAAAGGTAGGAAGAAAAAAAAGGTTTGACTAGAAAAGAGTCAGAACACTGAATGAAGCTAAAAAGAACCAATAACCTTTTTGTAAAGTGTAATGCAACCATGGCTGACCCACTACTAAGAATTCTGCATACGTACGAAGGAAACAGTCTTAAGTGTAATCCAGTTTATTCACTTGTGTGGTCACATCAGTCTAAGAGTATTTTACCTACAGTTACGAAACTTTGTGCTTATATGTCCCCTAAATCTTTGCAATTCATTTACGAGTGATTTCTATATCAAATGAGATCTTACTATCCGCAAAAAGTATCTCCAAGATCAGTCAAGCATACATTTAAAAGCACCAGTATCTCTTCCAGTAAAGAAGCATGAATGGGAATTTAAGTCTAGAGGTCGAAAAAACAAAAAGGAGAAAGCATTGTTATGTTCAGACTCTAAGCATACACTGCTCAGTTTTATTTTCTCCAACTAGAAGTTATTTATAGGGTACCAATATCTAAAAACCATTTACCAGACATTACAAAAGAAAGTAAATTCCAAACAAGCTCTTATCATTGCTAAGTTCACCACTCACATAATAAAGAAAAAGTATATGAATTTTGTTTACGTGAGAACACAGAAATTAAAAGTTAATGCCTTAAGAGACTCATCATGCATTAGACTATGGCTCAACTGAGGCTTTCTGAAACTTGTCTCCAGTTTCAACTCCAGTGTTAATAAATCTGGCTTCTAGCACTCAAACGATCTCTTCTAAAATAAGAACACATTTAGGATAAGCATGCATTCACATGTACTGAGGGTCGGAAGGATATTTCCAATGAGTTCTCCTAAGTGGCCTTGTTATAGGCCTCCTTATACTGATAACTAGGAAAAAAAGTGTGTGCATGCGTGCACACACACTCACTCACAGGGTAAGATGATCTAAGTAGGTAATTCTGATCAAAAGGCAAGTTAGTGTGTCATATAACCCAAATTGTAAGTGGTCTTGAGCAACAAGGGTAAAACAGTTAGAGTAACCTAATTAAAGTAGGAGCAAAAGGACTCATGACAGCTAGTATCACACATAGCCTAGAAACAGGTGTCCCCAAACAGCAACCCAAGAGCAGTAAGGAAATTTCCTGTCACTGTGGCTTTCGATATGCATTTGCTACACTTTAAAGTTTTACAAGCAGCAGCAACTGAGACACAATCGTGGACTGATGTTTAAACTTAAAGCCATCCATTTAACACTACCAAAAGGACTAAATATATATCGCATCCCAACATTTCATAAAAATATCTTTTGAATATTTTATACAGCTCAAAAGCCACAATTCCTCAGCATTTAAGTCAAAACTGAAGTGGGGGAAATGCAGCCAAAAACTTATTTTAAATTAATTAATTGCTCCAGAGTAACGGTTGATGGAAAATTTTCCAGGCTACTGGGGGGGGGGGGGTGCATGCACTGACAGGAGCAATTTCTACTCGCTTTACCAGAACAAGTCAACTAAGCAAAAGCATGAACTCCAGAATGTGAACTGTCCAACTGTACAAAAAGCTTCACTGTGAAGACTAATATTTGAATCACAGCTTAAGCTACAATACACCAGCAGTACAGGAAATAAAAGATGTTAAGTGCAAGCAAAACAAATTCATATAGAATGCATATATTCTTTTAATAGTTTCTCAAATACAACCTAGGAGAATCTGTTCCCTTTCTGAGATGATGAGGTGTTGTAAGAGGCACTCCTATCAGTTAGTAGGTGACAAGCAGAGAAGAAACATGTCCTGTTTTCCTTAAGAATCTTCCTAATCTCTGCTCAGAGAGAGAAAGAGACTGAGAAACAGAGACACAAAATTAAAAGAAAACTTGATTCAGAAGTTGCACATACATATCTTTAAAGTACTACGGAATAAAAAGTGCAGATTAGGTTGCTCAGATTCAAGGTACCCAACCATAACTCAAAAATGTTAGATACAGCAACACAAAGCATTATGGTGCATACAAAAGGCAAGGAATAAGTATTTCCAAACTCTTTCATTAAAAAAAAAAAAAAGATAAGCAGTGTAGCATTTACAACAACTGACAGCAGAAGAATACAACAAATTGCACAGCAAAAAAATGCAGAACCACTTATTCTTAAAGCAGTCTTTATTTAAATATCTACACAGATGAGCAAAGAGAAAAAGAGAGGGAACGGTACCCTTCAAAGATTTTTCAAGCCTCTCTCTTTTTATAAAGACATACAGATACACACATTCTGAAAGCCTGAAAAAAAATACGCATTAGGAAGTCAATATTTACTAGGTTACTATGTGGTTTGTCCTGAAAAACTACACTCATTACTAACCTGGGTTTTGAGGTCCAAAAAAGGTGAGGTTTATCGGTATTAGTGAACAGAGATGCATTTTGCTGACTGATGATACCTGCAGGGTCTCTTTGCATTATACTACACTGCATACCTTTCTTAAAACACAAACATGAGCACAACTGGCCAGAGCCTCATGTATTTTTAAAATACTGACTTTTATCGTTTAAGTTAATTAGCAGTTTCACTTAAAAAAAAGTGATTATCAAAAAAAAAACCCCAAAAGCCACAAACACACTACAGTAACTCAGTTAAACAAAACATTCAGAGTTTTTCTGTCCCAGAACTGCACATGCTCCATAAGTTACTTTCTGAAAGCCTTCTGCTAAGTGATCCAAATATCCAAGTACAGCAACTAAATAAGTGGATAATCACTGCCAACATACTAGGTATTTGTTGAATGTGGAATGGAAGATTAACGTGAGAAGAGGCCTGAGACCAGATATTCAAGACATCATTTGTATAGAAAAAAGATACTAGGAATAATTCCTCAGCTTCTCCAAAAGCTGAGAGGTGGTCAATTTTCTCCTTATTTTAAAGGAAAGCATCACTATTTAGCACACACAAATCCCTCATAGCTACTAGCCTTCCACAAGAGCAGACTCACAGCTATCCGGCCACCCGAGAGCCACCTCTAGAGCCGGGCGCACAGGCAGCCAGAGCAATGCCAGTACACTCAACCCCTCTGCTTCCCCGGCACACACAGAGGCGCAGCTCCACACCTCATCTCGCTTACACGTACAGTGGCACGCACGGGGGACGGGCAGCAAGCTCACTGAGGAGGGAAGGGATGAGGCCGCCCGCGAGGCTGCCCTAGCTCCCCCCTCACCCGGGCAGCTGTCGCGGGGGGA
Organism: Apteryx rowi; assembly: GCF_003343035.1. Lineage (NCBI taxonomy): Eukaryota > Metazoa > Chordata > Aves > Apterygiformes > Apterygidae > Apteryx > Apteryx rowi. Next base: position 574,136 of record NW_020447841.1, on the reverse strand, counting down.
AGAGCGCTAGCAGGGCTTAAAAAATAAAAACCAAATAAATAAATAAATAAAAGCCGCCACTTCCCCCCTCCCCCCCCCCCACCGAGGCCCCGGCGGCCGCGGGCCCGGCCGCGCCGAGCCCCTCTCCACCGCCCTCCGGGGCCGGGGCTGAGGCCAGGCGCGGGGGAGGCGCTGCCGCTGCCCCTGCCGGGGCCGCCCCGTCCGCTCCCCCCGCCCCGCGGGGAGGCGGCGGCGGCCCGCTCCGGTCCCGCGGTGGGCGCAGCCCCGACGGGCGGCCCGCTCACCTTCCAGCAGGCGGGTGATGAGGCTGTCCACGTTCAGCTCCCCGTCCGCCATTTTGTGGCCACCAGGCTCGGTCCCGGGCGGGGAGAGGGCGGGGTGGAGGGCGCCTCACAGAGGAGGAGGAGCGGGGAGCGCGGGCGGCGGTCGCGGCACGACTGGCTCCCCCCGCTCCAAGGGTCCCCTCGGGCCGCCCGGCTTCTCCCGCGCCGGCACCCGAAAGCGCCGCGCCCGCTCCCTCAGCGCTAAATGGGGGGAAGCGCCTACCCCTCCTCCCCGCGCCGCCTCCCCGCCTCTGAAGCCGCCAGGGCGCATGCGCCCCCTCGCCCCTCCCGCCGCCGCTGCCCCCCCGCGCCGCGCTCCAGCCACTGCGCAGGCGCTGCGCGGGCTGGCGGCGGCGAGTGCGCATGCGCGGAGCGTCAGAGGTCTTCCCGCCGCCCGCCAGCCCGCGGGTCTCCTAGTAACCGCCGGGCCCGCGCCGCGGCGCTGGCGGTGGCGCGCGGCCTGCGGGGTGCCGGGCCGCTCTACAGCCGCCTCGTCCCCCGGCGGGCGGCGTCAAAGCAGCGTCTCCGCCGCTGCCCGGGCCGGAGGGGCTGCCCAGCAGCGCCAGGCAGGCCGCGGCGGCCTGCGCGTCCCTGCCGCCCTGGCTCTCGCTCAGTCCCGTCCCGAGCAAGGAGCAGGGCGAGGAGGCCTTCCTTCCCTGCCGCGGCGTCGGCCCGGGCGCTTAGCCAGCCTGGCCGGCGTCCGCTCCGAGAGTTTTACCGCGGCGGCAGGGATGTTTGGTGCTCCTCGTGGTCCCCCACCACCCTGTAACATGTCACTGCAGGAGACGGTGTTTTTACCTCAAGGAGAGGTTATGTTTCCAGGCATCAGTTACAGGGGCGGGAGGAAAAAAAAGGGCAAGAAAATGAGTCCTAGTAGGCTGCATGTAACCTGTGTATCACCTGTTCTGCTGCTGAAACTGCCTGTGAAAGCTTKCGGTTTATTAACAAAAAGTCCATGCGAACTGGGATTACAAGCTTTGCTCTTTGTAGCCATGTTTTAACACAGCTGTCAGGAAGAATCTCCTAACTAAGATGGTTTATGTTTCATCGTGGCTGGAACTGCTAAAACTACTTTTTTTCTGAAAGATCGTTTCTGAATGATTTCTGAAACTCTTTAAGAGTGCTCAAGAGCATGTTAGCTTACATGCTTTTGTCAGTAGATGCTTGCCTAGATGAACAGAAAAGTGCTTTAAAAAGTGGTTGATGAAAGCTGCTTGTGAACTGGGACGGCAGATTCAAATATACATATGCTGACAGAATATAGCCAGTCGTCATCCCTTTTGCCAAAGACACTGCAGATGTTCTAGAAAAATCAGGCCACTTATTTGTATGCCTAAATATAGATGTTGATTTAGAAACATCTCTAAGAGCTCAAATTTGAATTTTTCCATTGGCCTATACAAGCCAGCAAAATCCTCTCACCTTAAATAATTTCTAAACCCAGTTTTTATCTCATGATTAGGAGAAAATGTGTATGAGCAAAATGTAAGTAATTAGGACAAGGTGAGGCAATGATTAGGCGTCAGATGATGCTAAGTGGCCGGATAGTCCGGTACAAGAACACTCTTTTGAAATACCTAGGCAATGATAATACAGTTTCACTGGATACATTGAAGGAAGAGGAAGAACCTCTGAAAAAAAAAAAAAAAAGATGTTGTATCCCCATTTGTTGCCAGCATATATGAAAATAATTCCGACTCATCTGCTGAAAGGATATTCTTTTTTATTTTTCAATTTTTGCCAGTAGTGAAAATCTAAATAATGCTTTAAATCTTTTCTTCATTTTTTGTCAAACTAGGAAAAGTAATTATTCAGCTTTTAAAAGGATATTCTTTATATTAGCTGTTTTATTGCTGCCAAATTTAGTGGAGGTGCAGTCCCGCTTGAGTTTTTAAGAATTGTCCCATTTTCATTTCATATAAGCAAACTGCCCTGAAAGTTATTTTAAGCCAACATAACATCAAGTTCAGACATAATATACAGTCACAGAACATTCTGTATTGACAACAAAATGGGAATATGCAAGAATCTTTTGCTATGTCATAAAGATACAATTACATCATCTCCAAGAACTGTGGAAGATATTAAACTTTGAGATATGTTGAGCAAAACATAATCCTGTAATAACTTTTTACTAGGCGTGTCAGCATGTTCCAGAAACAATTCAGTGGCATATCATAATATCAAAATAATTTAATAAGCAGAGATGCTGTGGAACAGAACACACTGCACAAGGGTTGAAAAAAATACCTTACTTTTTCCTTTCTAGATTCTGTGCCAGTGTCTTATTTAATTTTACCACATCACATCTGAACCCCCACTGACGTACATAACTCATGCCCTTCCATTCTTGAGGGACTCTGGTAAATACATTGTTTGGTTTTCTACTCTGTTTCACTGATTTTCAGTTTTCTCAATATTCTTGCRTGAATGAGGTGTAGTATTACACTGGGTCATAGGATGAAGAAAGACCACTCACGCCACTCAAGATACTGGAAGAATGAAACCTTACAGGACTCCTTCCAGTTCCTGCCACTGCTGCATCTCAGCTGTCACACCCCGCCAAGGCTTCTTTCCTTCTCCGTTAACTCATGCAATAGGAGCCTAGCTGGATTGCAGAGTTCCTCCCCAGCTGTATTTGGATTGTGAAAAGGGAGGGTGGCCACCACGCTGTGCTGCGTAACTCTGTGAAGTCTGCCCCTATGTGCTTCAGAGCTTGAGCAGGGAAACGAGTATGTGAGTCTCTTACTCAGCGAGGAGAACTTGACAGATCTTGTGTTTTATACCAGCATAATTCCATTACAACAAATAGAATTAAAAGATCAGAGAATGAGGCCCATTGTGTCTTATGATTCAGAAAGAAATATTTAGTGGACTGAATGCATTTTCTTTGATCAAGGAGAAACGTTAAGTAACTTTTGACATTATAGCATACACAGATACAGACCAAAGATATCTAGCTGGTGATTTAAGTAGCAGGAGAAGCTGAACAYTGCAATGCCTTTGGCAAATTCTCATAAAAAATGCTCATCTTTCTAAACTTCCTTTCAGTTATTTTGAAATTTCCTGTTACATCCACAAACATGTCTTTGTTTCTAACTTTCCCCTGCTTGGTTTCAGTGCCATTTACCCTAAATACTCCATGTGTCAACTTACCTCTCCTTACCCACATGCTGTCCTGAGGTGTCCTTTAATTTGCAGTGGCGTTCTGTAGAATTTTTAAGACTTGAAGGACAGAGATTTCCAAAGGAGGTGGCAAAAAATTGTATGTTAGTAAGTGACATTCTCAAAAATGTGGCTCTCTACACAAGTTCGGAACTTGCTCTGCTACCAAGGCTGTTTCATCCCCAACTGCAGAGCACTGTTTCAGCATCTCTGATGTTATCTGCTCTTTCCTGGACATGCTTCAGCCAGTATGTCCACTACTACTGGCACCAACTATGTGCTTTTTTAAGTTACCTGCTATGCCATTGTAACTGCAGTTTTCAAAAATCATGGCCCCAGCTACATCATCCTCCTAGCTCTATCATCAGTTCTCTTAGAGAAAACACACAGCAGTACTTTACAGCGTTATTGAAGCACTGTGGCTTGTTTCTAAACTACTGTATCACTTTTGCTGAGTGTATCTTATGGCTGACTGCAGCTTTTATGCAGATGGGAGAAGGAAGCAGGGAGAAGTCATATGGCCTGTGGTTAGTTTTCCGTCATGTAATTAGGAGCATGTTCTCACTGGGCAGCAGTAGCTGGAGCCCTGCTGCATCCTCAGTCTCCCTGTCTGTCCAGTAACTGAGCCACTGCAAGAGGATTTTGAATGCCTTGCTCAGTTTCCCACTCGACTTAGTGATCAGAATCTGTAAAGCTGTGTATTTCCTTAGGATAATTTATGTACACAATGTTCACAGGTCCTATTTCTTTGTAAAGAAATGGTAGGAAATTGCATCAAGGTAATCTCAGAGTATGCAAAGACTGCAGATGAATTATAACTATTTTTTTCCAAAAGTTTAGATTCAGAGACAGGTGCAGAAAACCAAACAGATTCCACGCTTTAACACTTTATGTCTCTTTTTCCTTGCTCAGTATTTGCACTAAAGCTGGGTAGAGACTAGGTTTCTTTATATATTTTTAAAGATTTTTTAAAAACACTACTGCTCCACACTGAGCTGAAACTAGGATTTTTATCAAATTTCCTGAGAAATTAAAGGAAAACGAATCCAAAATAGCCAGTGGTTTGGGTTTGGAGGCAGTTACCTAGGATGTGGGAAACTCTCCTCTGAATGGCTGCATCCTAGGCAGGTCTCCCACTATCGCTTTTTGAACTGCCACACTTTGTATAAATAACTAAATATCCGTTGGAGCAAATATTTGAGTTTGGATCTGTTACATGTCAGATGCATGCCCTAATCATTCAGCCATAGAGCTGGTCCATCTCTCTTGATGTAGCAATTACAGTTTCTATAAATAATTAAATATTAATAGAACCAAAGAGAGGCTATTATTAAAGTAATACACTGTAAATATTCTACTTACATTTTACACTTACTCTTTCCACTTCAAACAGCTCATAGGTAACTCAGATTCAGACGCTCCAGATTCTTGTCATACATTCGCTCATGATTACCTCGGCAACTTCAGTGAGCTCTCAGTTTTAATTCCCACATTTCTAAAATGGCAATAATAACATATGTGAATCTCTCCCAGGAGTCAAGAGACGTAACGGAACTATTTAAAAAACATTATGAGATCTTCGGTTGATATACAAATGTGTCTGCTATAATCATCGTAGCTTTAGTAATGATATTTTGGGGAGAAGAAGAATTTTTTGTAGATTAGTACTACCCCTTGATTCCTGTGAATGGCATATGTACTGTTTGCCTTTAAAGGATATTTAAAAAGCAGGGTAGGTCTAAATGTTCCATTATTTTCTCTGGAATTAAAACAAGAAAAGAGATTGTTACTGTCAAGGACCAGCAATGAAAAGTTAAAAAAAAACAGAATAGAAATTTCAATGCAGTAAGAACATCTTGTGTTGACAAGGGCAGCTACCCCTGCCCTGTACCAGGAGTTCTCAATAGGTTGGAGAGACCGGACAAAAGACCAGCACCTCAAAGACATGGTAGAGAGTTTCCCAGGGACCCCATACAAAGCAAGGAGAAGACAAGGCATATACTGTGATATATATCACAGATTACTTCATCTGTCAGTATCAGAACTATTTAAAAGTGTGAGGATTTTTTTTTATTATTATTTTTATTAGCATATGATACAATCTCAGTTCCTCTGTCAGCCTGTCCTACTGCCCACAAACTATCAGAAATATGCAGCACCTGCTGTGGCGTTACTCCCTGTGTGAGGAAGGGGGAAGGACTTTTGAAGCAAAACAAGGCAAATAATTTGGGCCTGCAGAATCGGCAGATTTCAAGTTTCTGGAATGTCAATCAAGCTTACTATTCCTTTGCGTTGGAAGAAAAAAATGTTCTTATCCTCCTGTTTCCCAGGAAGGAACAGCTGTGAGAACTGAAACGTCTGCATCCATTTTCCTAAGTAAACACAGGAATATTTAGTTTCAGCAAAAACAGATGGTTTGTGCCCTGTGAATATGCTGGCATTTGACACTAGCAGCCAGAGYTTCACAGACATAAAATGTGTGCAGAGCATTGGAAAGAACTCTTTTAAGCTCAGGAACTGAACACAAGAAGCGTAAGCTATGAAGATAATAATAACACTTACAAAAATCAGTCTTTATCCAGCAATCTCAAAATGTTCTCCAAATATTATTAATTAGACTACATAACAGTCCGTGAAGTAATTAGATTTTGTTACACCTTTCTCACAGAGGGATAACTAAACAAGGGAAGGTAAATGAGTTCCTTGGTTATGGTTATGCAGTGAGTCACGGTCTAGTCTCCAGGATTATTAGCCTCTATTCTCTGACCATCTTCCTTTTTCTTGCTCCTCACCCACATTCCCAGGACATAATTTTTGAATGCAAAGACATTAATGTTAATAGCACAGTGACAGGATTGTAGTGTATGCAGCAAGTATTGCCCTATTTGGGACATCTGAGTGCTCCATAGGGAATTTATAATATGCTGAAGAGATTTGTGAACTACCCTCAAACCTCTTGCTAATGGCAGTTGCAATGGGTATTAAGGCTCTGAAGATGTCTAATTATTTGGTGATTTTTATTGATTCATATTGTTATTGCTTAATATATCTCTGTTCCAATAAAGCATCTCTCTTCTAGCAATCTGAAAATGTTTAACAAATAGTAAATAATCGAACCGTACAATCTGGATAGGTACACTGTTCTACTGGGCAACTCGGTGCTTTATATGATTTGCTCAGAGTCAAGCATAGCTTTAAGGGTGAGGCTACGGGGGATTTAGACCTCATGGTCACTGATGGGCGCAGCACGTGCTCCCAAGTCAGATCCAAAAATGCTGCTTGTAAAAATAGGCTTGAGAAGGATTTCTTATTACTTGTACTTTCAGAGTGAAGAAAGCATTCAAAAGCATGTCCATTTTCTGGATCACTTAATGTAATGCATACTAGCTGTGGAGCACTAGGCACTGCTTTCAAGTCCCCAAATACAGATGTGAACACTCTGTGTGTGCCGGCTGCAGGACACAGCCCTGAGCTAAGCTGTCTCCCGTGGGTTCTTGCTTCCTTCGGCTTCCARGGGAGAAGCCACGCTACGCTCTGGTTTCTCCCATGGTCTGAGGGACCGAGGGTGTGTCACAGAGCACACCTGCCCTGCAGTTTAGGCAGTGCTGTAATTTAGTGTGCTTCATGATCAGCATTTTGAGAGTTTGAACTTGCTATTTCTGCATTATGTAATTACATAATAATAATAATAGTTTAACAAAACACAACGTATGTGCCTGGAGTTTTGCTGTTGCTTCATATGTAAATTAGGAGATATTTAGCAATATGTTACCAAATGGATGCATGTATTTCAATCTGTTAGATGTAAGGAGTTATTTTGATTCAGGGGAAGAAAGGGAGCTGTTGGGAAAACCTATTTCATAAGAAGAAATATTTAGTTGTATCTCTTCATCCTGTGGCTCATTCACTAATGTGGAAACTGCAGCGCTTCAAGCTATTGAAATAAAAAAACTCACAGTATTTTCTGTCTTTTCAGAGAAACTTAGATATTTAATTTAGATTCAAAAACTGAATTGATATGCATGTGAGGAGTTTGAGGCTGAATTTAGGAAAAGTAACTGTATGAATCACTGTAATAAAAAATTGATGACATATCTAATCTTTAGGTACAAAAGAACATTTATTTTAACCATTAATCTGCTTATAAGAAGTGGACATTCTTTATATTTAAAGTACACTTCAGAAGAATTAACAAGAAACTTAAAGTCAAATTTAGGTATCAAAATACATTAGATACCTTGGCTTATACCAAACTGCCAATGCGGGCTGGTCGTTCCTGTTGGCTTATTTATGTGGCTTTTTTATTGGCTATCAAATAATCTAATTTATGCTGGTTGTTCCAAAAATAGTTCCTCTGCATACAGTGAGACTCAAAAGAAGAGCAGCTGGGAGAGCCTGTGTTATCGTGACTATTAGAGATGTGTCATTGCTGACAGGTTTAAGCCCTGAGTCAGCAAAACATGCTCTTACTCTCGCAGCATGGGCATATACGTGCCCAACGTCAGTCCAAGGGCTTGGGCGCAGTCTCACCCGCCTTGCTAAGCCCATTCGCTGTAGTGAGGGGGGGCGATGCTGCAGCCCCCGAAAGCAGGGCCCAGGCCCCCGCGGTTCAGCCCAGCGCAAGCGTTGGTGAGGCTGTGCTGCAAGCCAGGCGTCTGCGCTGATCCACATTGTAACAGCTCACTCCCCAAAAATGCCCTGAAAAGTTGTGTCACCTCGAGCGAGGTGGTATGCAGCGCACGCCCCAAACACATGGGTCTCAGCCCGGCTGCGAGCGCAGAGGACTGTGGCATGAGGACGAGGAAAATGAGTTGCGAACAGGGGAGGGGACCGGCTGCGCAGGGCCCCGGAGCGGTGCGCTCGTGTCCCGCGTTGTCGTCGTACAGCTCCGGATAAGCCATGAGCTTTCTCRTGCCGCAGCCTGCCACCTGTAACTCAGCGATAACAGAATTTAAATACTTCCGAAGAATGCTGCAAGGCTTATTTGGGGTTGATAACGTATTTTGGACTCCTTACTTGATAGAGGAGCGCAGCATTTAAGGTATTGCCACTATGGAGCACGTTGCTAGTAGTGCTATCTTCCTTTGATAGTCTCTGCAAACTCGCTGGCTTCCTGCAATGCTTACTTTCATTATCAGTACTCAACTTTGGTGTCATTGTGTTGCTTGGACACCTTCTAATTTAAATTTCATATTTTGATTCCTGGGTGATAACTTCAAACACCAATTTTCTTCTGCTACACTGTACAGCTTTTTTCTTTTTTTAATGAAACCTAGCAACCATAATGTAGATTGGAAATAACTACAGCCCATTAGACTATTGAAATCCCTAAAGACTTGAATTATTCACTATTAACAGAACTTGTATAATTATAGGTTAAGATATCCCTTAGGCATTTAGCATACATCATCTCCACTGTTAATTTTTAGCTCTTGATCTGTATTAGTAACCTCAGCTTGCTAAATTAAAGGATATGCCTCCAATTAGCCTAAATTTAACATTCAAGAACACATCTCTGGTGGGGTGATGCTTGTAAGTTTAGAACATCCAGACGGTCTCAGCTGAGCAATTGAGGCTTTATCACAACTGGAAAATAAGATACTTGATTACAAATGCTGCCATGATTTTCTCGGTGGCAGAAGTAAAAGAGTAAAGCTGCATTTTGCGTAAGGCCCAGAGGCACAAGGGATGCAAGCACTGCAGTCTTCTGCCCCTAGACTGTACCCAGCGCACAGGCAGCTGGGTCGTTGAATGAGATCCACAGAAACCAAAATACTCAGTCTGGAACTGTCTGGCCCAGTCAACAAGAAACCATTGAGATATATATGGAGAGAGAGAGAGATGATGTAGTTAGCAAAAAATAAATAAATATTACCTTCCCTAAGACCCTTGCCTTGGTTTAATATACCGGGGTTAGGACTCTTCTGTTTGTCCCTTTAGGCACATACAACAATGTGGGAAACCAAGGCACCGGTGCAGGGCATGGTCCCCTCCGAGTGTGGTGATTTGTAAACATTGCCCTTCGCAAGAGGAGTTTTGGAGTTAAGTGGTGTAAACTCACCTTCGAAGCTGAGCTCCTTTTTAGGGCTGTCCCCAGGAGTTTCAAAAATTAATGACTGCTGAGTATCTTAATTCCAACTAAATGACCAGAAAAGCTGGAGAGACAGATAGTTGTAATTTCACATAATCACACATTAAAATATGAGCACTTCCTAATCGGAAGAAACTTTCATTGGCTGATCAGTGATCTTGGCAGCAGGCTTTCAGCAAGGATTGAGTAGTTTAACTTTTTCATGGGGGTCAAAAATACCACTCCAAATTCTTTGATATGACTCAGCTTTGTCCTTTTCTTCAGAGAACAGTTAGCTGACTTTGTTTGCTAAAGTATACGATAAACTCTTCTCTTTTCTCTCTTATTCAACTAGGAAGGGAAGATTCCCACTAGCCAACTGTATATTTGTTATAGCTTTTGATACCTGCTGTAGATGATTAGCTCACTCGGCATAATCGTAGGTAATCACATTTTCAATTTGGCAAGCCCTTTAAAAACCCGTAGCTAGGAAGATGTTTTAAGGTTTTGTGCAGATAATTATGAGTCCATTCCCAGGTGCTAATCAGAAGTGGAACTGTAAGTTTAAAGTTTTTTGGTCTTGACCAGCACTGAGAAAAGATAACAGCTTTGACAGTGCCCTCTCATATATGCATAAATCCAATAAAATAAATTTCAGTAAATATCAGTGAGCTTGTTAATGAAGAGAGATGCAGTACATTTGGTAGCTGCATAATTGTATCAAAAATACAATTCTAAAATCAATTGCTCATATCACCAAGTATCTCCATAGGAAAGCCCTGGGCAGTAAGAAATCCTCTTGCCAGGAAATCTGCTTATAAATTTATAATGGTAACCACAACAGAGAAGGGAGAAAGCACTAAACTGGAAAATGCTATTAAAAACCGTAGCAGAATACAAATTATTCAAAGCTTAGTCATGACTCATACAGCAAAGCTTGTTGCAAAGTGTGGATTTTACTGAAAACAATCAGAATCAAAAGACTACACTACTAATACCTTACTTTCTGTTGAACCCAGAACAAATAACAAAAGGCAAACACAGAAAAAAAGGGCATTTTCAGACTACAGTGCACTGAAGATTTTTTTTTTCAAATTTCTTTCATCTAGGAGATTGAACTCTATCATATAAAACCCTTTGTCATATAAAACAGTCACTGTAGTGTGTATATGCTTATAGTTAGACCTCCAAAAATATGCAGGTGCCTCAGTCTTACTCTGTTTCATGGGAATCCACGAATTTGTCGTTCCTCTATCTGTATTGCTTGTTCCTGCTGCCAGGATTATTTCTGCATCTTATATAAAGAATATGCTGTCTGATATAAAATCCACAAACAGCTCTGAGAGTAAGGGCCAAAACCTAACCGCTAACGCAAGCCCCGCAATTCTGGCAGCCCCAGCTGCCTCTGGGCCAGCTTTACTAGAAGGAGGAAATGTTTCCGTCTTTCCCAGACTATACTACAGGTTGGGGATTAAAGCATGCTCCAGGCAACGTCACGTATCTTGATCCCAAATCCCATTTCCTGAGTGCATGCTTTAAGTGGTAGGTTGTTCTGCAAAACTGGCTGTCACCACCATAGCCTTGTTCTAAAGGGTAAATCCTCCTCCTGGGAAATACTTAACTATGGAGAGGATCATAGATTTAGCATGCAAAGGGAGAGACACGCAGCCTCCTGAGCAGGGCAAGCATTCACACAAGGTGCTGAGCTACCTGGTCGCAGCCGGCCCTGTTCTGAGGTGGGATGGACCTGCTGACCTCCAGCGGTGCCAGCCAGCCTAAATTGTACACCTCCGCATAGTACTTCCTATAGACTAATTCAAGGCAGCTCCCTGGTTAGCAAGTGGGATTTTTCGTCACCCCTTGGAGGATCCTTATGCTATGCTTTGATTGCAGAGGATGCCCGTGTGCCCAGCTCTGGTGCTCTGAAGCACCCAACGTGGGCAGGGACCTAATCTTCAGCCTCTGCAATGTCTCGGTTGGAGCTGTGTAAGCCGGCAAGCTGGCTTCATCCTCAGCTCTTGTTTTTTAATAACAGGCATGAACACTTTCTCTCCTTGTTCAGTCTTATCTCTGAAGCCTTGCAGATTTCTCTTTAGAGCTGTCAGATGTTTAAAGGAATTAGGATTTCTCTCATCTACTCTGGAATTTTAACTTCAGTTATTCAGAACAAAGACTTTTTGCACTCTAATTAAACATTTTTTGCCTAAAGTTTTGACTATCTGTCTTTGCATGATCATTTACTTCAGAGATTGTAAAAGCCTTTTCTTTGAATGCTCCAGCTGACTTGCGAGTGACAATCATTCATGCATTTAGTTCTTCTCTCTCATTAAACCTAAGGATTTCCAAAACACTAATGGAACATATAGTCTGAAAGAGCTCTCTTATTTTACCTGCCTACTTTATCCCAAATGCTTGTTTTTTAATACAGAAGAAGCACAAGTTAGGTATTTCCATGTTTGATTTGCATTTTTGGGGGGAGAGGTAAATGTAGAGCTCATTGAAATAGTAGTGGCTACAGTCCAAAATATAATAGACAGATACTGTGCAAGCCCTACTGCCTGATTGCTGTAACCCTTTGAATCTGGCCTTCTGTCCATGGTTTCCTTGGGTATGTCTGCACTGTGAAATGGAAAAATGATCCAAGCTGCCAACAGCCGAGGCTGACGAAGGCATCGGCATCACGCAGAGGCACTCCTGCTGCACTAGCYGGCCTTGGAGCACATCGGCTTCCTCCGGTGCGCTGTGGCAGCCAGAAGTGCCAGCTGTGGAGCGCAAAGGAGAGCCCGCCTTGCGCGGGGCGCAATGTGTGCGGCTAGTGGGCTTGCACCGTTTTCTTAACTCCCTTTTGTCCCAGCTACACCCGTACACTGGTTAGTGAGGAAGCTGGAGCTGGGACGTGTTGGAAGAAGTCGTATGGATGTGTAAATAAAAGCAGGACAAGGATTACTCTTTGCATGTTTTTATACTTCCCTGTGTGTTGCTTTTCTCGTTATACCGCTCTCTTCTAGCTAACTGGCGTCTGAATTGCATCAGTTTAATCTTCTCTGCGGAAGGCCTAACCCTCCCGCGCTAGTACACCAGCCTACCTCTGCCGACTCCCGGAGCAGGTGGGAATCAGGCCCAGTGTGTAAATGGGGAAGGGGAGGTTTTGGAAAACAAATTTTACTTTCTTGAGTGATTAGAAGACATACTGACTTATTTAAATAACAACTTAGCTCCTGTTTACACTTGAAAGTTTTGTCATGCTGGTGGAGTTACACCAGTAAACTCCTCCTACATAATTAGAGTGCTTATTGCCTGGAAAACGTATTCCGGTTTGGCAAGCAATATAAGCCATAACATCAAAAACAATTTTTGCTGGCATAATTGTGCCTACACTAGGGCTTTTGTTGAAGTAGTTATGTCATAAAAATCACTTGACACAACACACAGGCTTGAAGTGTAAAATGAAATCTTAAATCTTGTCTACCCAGCCAGATGTTACTGTGCTTTAATATAATTATGGAAAATCCAGGTAGATTTGTTAGAATGTGCTGACCACAATTAAGTAGTCAGCATAGATAAAGATGAATCCCATTCTGCATCATATTAGTTAACCATGTATCTGGTGTGGTATAATCTAATTTGATTTTTGCATAGCTGTGGTTGAATAGGGACCATTCTATCAGCCTTAAAATATACCATATAATAATAGGGTCAGGGTGAAATCTGCTTCATTTCAGACTATTTTTCACTGGGCCTTACCTGCATATTTCTTCCAATATATATTATGTGGTTGCCATCTCTCAGTTCAACTTAATGGATTGAATTGAACTATTTGCAAGCATTAACACAGCAAATTATTTAAAAATATATCTTCTTAGTAGAGAATCAGTTGCTAAGGGATATCATTAGCCACACACAGAATAGTTTTCCCCAGTAGACCATAATTCAGTCTTGGAATTCTAATAGTCTACTACATTTTAATTATTTTTCTTTTACATGACTGTTGCTAGGTTTCCTCAAAAATGCAAATGCTCCCCATCCAGAAAACAATGACCCAAGTTTTTAAAATTGACAAGGCTAGGACCTGAAGGAAGTTACTTATTGGATCATATATAAAAACAATATTATCTTACTCTTATAGTGCAGTTTACCCACTGAAGTCCAAAGCACATCTGCTAATGAAGGACTGAAACCAGATTTGCCCTGGAATCAGTGACAATTTGTTATTGAATTCAGAGGAAGCAGATTTCAGCTTTTCACTGAGTAAAGGAGAAGCTTCATCTCCAAGCTGCAACTAATTTTGCCATGTAATGTGGACCTGTTCAATTGGCTCTGCTTATTTTGCAGATTTTGAAAGTGTCCTTCATCATGCTTTAAGCACTGCTGAACAGTTTGACAGCAACGGCAGTAAATGGAGAACAGTCTATCTTGGTGATACCACTGGCAAATATGAATAGACAATGTAATTACCCAGGTTGGAATTAAGTTAGGGCACCGTATCTTTATTACAGAAAAGATCAGGGGATTCCTAATTACCACAGATTGGGTTTGTGTCTCATCCAAGGCAGGTACAGTAGCTCATGATGTGTTCGTGCAGTACCTAGCAAAGAGCCTTGGTAATGTTACGATGACCTCTGTAGAACTGTGAATGAAAATAATCGTCTGAGAAATCACCTCCACCAGCACGGAACGCTACAACAYGGACACACCTGCAGGCCAAACCAGGGGCCAGATGTGCAATGAAGCCTTGGCAGGTGCTTTAGATCATGGGACATGCAGTAGACACAGTGCATGATGAGGCTTTCAGAGAGAAGAAAGACATATTGCTATATTTTAGTATTGGTTTTTTTGACCACAGGAACAGTAAAGGAGTGGCTGGTATTCCACTCCAGGCCTCAGAATCTCATATTAAATAATGAAATTCTTGCTTCACTGCTCAAGCAAACAGACCCAAGAGCATTTTTATAAAAACAAACAAAAGTGATGCAAATGCAAGTTTAATGCTAGCACTCAGCCTACATGCATACTGCACCCATTGCCTTTGCTTTGATGGCAGGCTGAAATCAGAATATAAATAGGCCCACACAGCTGTTTAAGGTCAATCCTGCTAGCCTAACAGGGGGGTTTTCTCTGACCATGTATTTACCATTTATCAGTGTCAATCAATATCACCACAGGAGAATATCATCTCATCTTTGCTGTAAGTGTTTGTTGTTATCCTCAGCAGCACCAACTGATTTCCCAGTAGAGAAAATAATAAATAACACTCATAGCAGTGATATAATGCATCTGCAGTTTTCTAAGAGGGGACATAAAGAATGATGCCTATGAAAGGCAGGAACTTGCTTATTAAAAGAATGCTGTGTGTTTCTGGAAATAACTTTAAACAGCATAATTTAGATGAAGAAGTGGGAACTAGACGATTCAAATGATTCATTAGTGGTTACATACCTTTCACCTCCAGGCTACTGTTTGAGTCTAGAGCAGGGGAATAGCGACTGAAGGTTGCTACTATCTGACAGCCAAGGAGAGAAGAGGTGGTTTTCAGATTTTTCATGAACTGCTGACCACAATAGAAAGATCCAGGACTGAGCACTACATGTGGATTAAATATCTCTTTCAACTCTCACCTGGAGATAAGCCCTTTTGATCTGGATGGAGAAACAATCGCGCTGCATGGGAAGTTTGCCCATTCTGTAGCTGTCTTATGAAAAATGTGTATGGGCAGATCCTCTGCTTGGGTAAATTGTCAGAGTTTGGGTCATCAATTTCAGAGTAATTACCCTCATTTACCCTGCAGAGTCTACCCAACAGAGCTTATATACACTGATGTCAGTCTGAAGCTTTTGTGAGCACCATATATATTTCTTAAACATGACTTTACTGCAGATTAATTGTTCCATCTTTTAAAATTACAAAATGTGCTTCTCAAATGAATTGCATTGGATTTTTTCCACTCTCACACTATACCAGACTTCAAATTGACACATTCATTTTATAGTTTCATGTMTTGGAACAAAGCACATCATAGATTTATTTTTTTACAGCTCTTTATGTCATTTGTGCTAGAAAAATACTTTTAAAGGGTCTTTTTTTACTATTTTCCTGAGCCTGTATTCACTAATACAGTCTCAAATTCTGATATTTTGTCCTTTTCAACCTTTGGTAGGTATGAAAAGAATGTATCACAGTAGACAGAGAATTCCCATTTAACTGTAAACCTGTAACTTTCATCTACAAAATCATCCATCCTCCTGAAAGGGTAAGATATATTCCCCCAATAAATGATATACCGGATTTTAAATTGTATTAAACTCTAAGGCAAAAACCTAATTAAAAAATATACGTCATTGCATGTTACAAGACATGGACAGAACACCTGTTTTTAAGTAACTCAGAAACACTGTTGCAATCTTGTTGCAAAATTATAAACTCTTCTGTTGCTCCACAGCAGGTAAGCAATGAACAGGCTTTGTGATTACTGAAATTAACTAATTAAAACCTTCTCCAACCTGATATGAACATTTAGTTAATCAAACGAGTTGCTTACTTTTCATGCTACAAAGCTTCAAGGGCTACTGTAGTTAATTAAAAAGTAGTAGTAAATAGTTTTGAGAGTCTGGGTTTTACATATATTCCTTGAACGTTTAAAGAGTAGATTGAAAAAACCCTCCTCCAAATCTGAAGGAACCCTGCTGCCTCCCTGCCCTCAGTCTCTGAAGCATCCCCTCCCCGCCAGCCGAATCATCTGTGCGCGGCCCCTCCGCAGCGGCCCAGCAGCAGCGCCTGCGGGTCTCCGTGCTGGAGGTATCCGAGGAAAAGCTGGGGAAGCGCCTGGGACAGCGGAGGCTTTGCTTCTGCCCACGGAGCAGGCGAGGCCGAGGCAAGGACCTGGCGAGCCCCACGGTCCCTGCTGGCATCGCTCTGAGCACCACAAACCAGAGCAGGGAGCAGCCACCACATTCGCCTTTCCGTAGCCTTTGTCACGGCGCTCCACGCTCCCTTCTACATCTCTGCAACTGCCACTGATGTTTCATATGAATGYGGTGCCACATACCTTTGCCTCTGCCCCGAGTCTTTAACACATAAAACATATTAAAAAAAGTAAAACCCCAAAGCATCTCATCTTAACCACAGTGGTAAGTGGTTTCTTGTCATTTGCCTGGCTTTTTTTCAGCAAATAAATATTTCTTTTGGGGAGAGAGAGGGGGACCTATTGATCTACAGACTTTAATGTCAAACAATCTGACTGATCACACTAACCTCCCCAAAGCTTCTCTATTGCTGACTGCCCTACTTTTCCAGTAGCTTAGCAACCTGCACTCCTGGTAGCAGATTTACTGAAGTAACACGCAACTTTTTCAAGTAGCCAGTTCTTTCACAAACGCCTATCTTGATAATTAGAAATTCCATGCTCCTTGGCGCCCCTGGCTTCACAGTGGACCAAATATACGTTTATATACTTTAGGAAGATTTGGTGCTTGTAACTGCAAAGCTGGGAATGAAACTGGCTGAAACAAAGAGCTGACTTTGGCTTCAAGGAAGAAAGTTCACTCAGCCAAAAGTCTGGTGATCATAATGGAGAGGAAAGTAAATTTTACCTGGGTTGAATTTTGGCTTTGAAGAAAGGAAAATATAAAATATGCTTAGGCTTGAAGAGTAATTCCATAATCTGTACTAAGTAAAGCTGCTTCATCAGATAAGCATGCACTTTAATTTTTTCATCCAGTCTCATACAAAAGAAGTTAATTTCTTTTGTACTGACCAGATTATGTTAAGATCAGCTCCGAATCTTTGGAGAGAGTTGTTGTGCTTGGCTGTCTCTCTTTCTGACCCACGACTGAATTCACAATGAGGAAAAAAAAGACAAAAGCGCCTTTCTGTAGCACAGCAGCACATGTGTTAAGAGCCCACACTTCTGCTGAGCAGGTCTGAGAGGGGGGCAGAGGCACAGGAGACGCTAAGGCATCGCCCGTAGTCTGGCAGGGCAGAGGGGCAGTAGAGGAAGAACAGATATTTCTTTTAATGTTCGATATGAACAGAAGAGCCTTACAGTTAGCTGGCAAAGTGCCTGGTTCTCTTCCAGAATCAGGGTCCTAGATGTGGCTCTATTATAAAAAATACCTGAATAAATAACAACAGTAATGGGGAATATACATGGGGATAGGGAGGGAGAGCTGTGATATAATTCCCATTAACCTGACATTTTATTCTATTTTTTCCTTTGTTCCTTTTTCCCTCAAGTTCTCCATTCTTTTTCCTTCCCTCTGTCTCCCACTCGGACTGTGTTTAAAACAGCATTCCTTTCCATGGACTTTGGATCAAGTCCTACAATACACTTGTATTTCTTTAAACTTTTAAATGTACTTGCTCCACAATCTTTGTGCTGTATTTTTCTTGTTCAGATGAAACAATGACAAAATTTGGTTATTTGGTCTAATTCCAAAGAAGGTCTAATACTCTGACCTTGCCAGAAGAAGCCTGCCAGCTCCGCTCTTTAGCCCTTTAGAAAGCTGGGTCCCTCTGAGCACAGTTTTTCACTGCTGTTATGCAGCCACATCATTATACAGTACAACAAATTTCTTGTTCCTAGAGGGAACTGTGATCACAGAAATATGGTGAACTCTCTGCTTTCTCAGGAAGCTGTGTCTGGAAAAAACATTTTGCAGAACTTGATGTGCCTGATTCGGTACTATTTTGTGGCAATATATGGGTTCTGTATATTGACTAGATTTTAGGAATGTTTACTTTCTGAACTGTGTTCACTATATTTTCAGTTTAATCCGGGCAAGATAAACCTGTGGCTCACAGCCCCTGCCCACATGAGTCCCAATGCCGGTATGTTGAAAGCATTAGGGGAATCTAAATTTATGGCTCATAGACAGTATTTGAAAAGCCCATTCAACTTTCAGCAAGGAAAAGATTCTTCTCTCCTGGCTTAACCTAATAAGTAATAATAAAGAAACAAACAAGAGGAGAAAGAATGGCTCAGAATAAGTTTCTCCTCAGCAAACACTCAAAGATTGTTAAGAGACTCTGCCGGGATTATTGATTTGAAAATGAAGTTGGCATAAACAGGAAATATGAACTCGAGTGTGGCAAACAGTGAAAGTAAAAACCTGGAGCAAGGAACCTTGCCCGTACGTACAAGGTGATGGACTATTTTATCCTGAAAACCATGAGCTTGAAGAAGATTTGAGGTTGTAGTGGATAATCAGCCCCTGAGATGGTGCTTTGGCCGAAGAGATTTAATCAATGATTAGATTAGGAAAAAAATAAGTAAAGGAGGTTCTTTTTCTACTAAATTGATCAGTACTAAATTACTATACCCACCTTTAGACACCAAAAGAGCCTGACTTTCAGAGGAACTTAGTACCCACAGCTCTGCACATCAGCTGTTTCTATACCTCTGCAAAGGCAAGCTCACCGACAGGGACTAGGGGAGGCTCCAGCTCAGGGATTCTCCAGCTGGGGATTATAGCTAAATATACAGGGGCTCTGATACACCCACCTCACTTTCCCTCCCCATTTGACTTCTCATTTGCTTTGGTATCAAAGACCTTCATCCTGCAAGGCTTGTTACCTTGAACTAGTGAACAAATGCATGCAGGCCCCATGAATCCCAAGGGAGTGCTAGTCTCCCTTCCTCTTTACAACTATAACATTATTACTTTTGTCTCCTCTGATCCAGTTGCACTGGTGAAAGGCTGATTTCAGCATTTTCCAGAGAAGAATTAAAACTAGATGCTTCCCAATGATAATATTCTTAAAGTAGGATTCTCTAGGTCATTGCCTAAAAAACAAAACCAAACAGAAAATTCCCTACAAAGGGTAGAGTATTGTACCACAAGCAAGTTGGGTAAGCAGGGAAACGCTCATCCATGACAAATGAGTCTCATGACTGTAGCAATTCCTTCTAACTGTATGTGCACATCTGTCATGCAGTCTATCTCTTTATATTTGCTAGCAGCTTTATAAATATCTGAGCCACTAAGCAGATTTTCCCCTTCAAAACCTGTGGCCCAAATTCTTAAGGCCCTAAAATGGACAGATGTGTATGTGTGTGTGTGTTTGTCTTAAAGCAGAGCTGATGAGCTA
Organism: Apteryx rowi; assembly: GCF_003343035.1. Classification (NCBI taxonomy): domain Eukaryota; kingdom Metazoa; phylum Chordata; class Aves; order Apterygiformes; family Apterygidae; genus Apteryx; species Apteryx rowi. The sequence goes on along the minus strand of NW_020447841.1, from coordinate 554,495 downwards.
AATTGTGATGCCTTTGCATAAGGATCAGCGGAAATTTGCCTGAATAAGACCAACAGAAAAAGATGCTCCAACAGATTTCTTGTTTTGCTGACCAGAAGCTGTCATGCAGTCGATACCCTTTACGTTGGTTAATTCTGCCAAAAGTACCAATAACGTGGTGGGGGGTTATGCCTAGAATTCAGGCCAGCAGCCACGTCTCCAGCTCCTCAGGTCTAAGATGCCTCCAGTTATGGCAGACTGTAGCTCCACTTTTTGATTGTTTGAACACAAGAACTTTGTTAGCAATGCATAGAGTAGCTATCTTGCCCAAGGAAGCTTTCTCAGTGTGAACTTTTAGGCTCAAATGGCTATCAAATGTACATCACTGACTTAAGGCTCCAGTACAGTCTCTATGCTTCTTCAGTGGCTGTATGTATCAGTACTGCTATTATTGTTCCATCTACCCAGCACAACGAGTCGACTGATTATACTTAGGAACTCGCCATATGCCTGTAAATTATTATGCTGTCATCTCTGGAAGAAGTATTGCTGAAAAAGAATGACATGGTCCTTCCTTTTTAATTTATTGTCCTAATAAAATTAATTACCCAATATCCAGCTCCTGCAAAACTCCACAGAGGAAATAAAATTCTAAAGATGATCTATTCTTATCAGTGGTAAATGGAGTAAGGAGTGAGTCATTGCACAGGCTTCAATGCAAAATAAAAATGACCTTGGAATAGCAATCAAACTTTAAAAGTTCATTTTTCATAGAAACCATCAAAAKGAATAGTTGGAAGAGGCTGCATTGATTTGAAAGCATCCCCATGCTTTTAAGTATTTTCTGGTTTAATGTAGTTTGTGGTTGTTCCAGGATGCATGAAACAAGGAGTGTCTATCCAGGGCAGCTGCAGTTCTGATCTAAATAGAGAGCTGCACAGTTGCATGTCTMTGACTATTGTCACATGAATGAAAATGCAGAAAATCTAATACAGCATTTTCTTTGGGTTCACCCCTCATTAAAAAGTCAGTTCCCAAGGAAGTTTATGACACCAAGCCACGGCGTTGCATGGAATGGGGGGAAAATTCTCAATAAATCAAGGATTGCAATTGCTCTGCAAACTCAAGGCAGAATGCCACCACCGTGGTCATTGCAAGGTATCAGGTAAATGTAAAAAGGATGGTGAAGAGCCTTAGGCTCCTGGGCATAGCCATGAATACTAAGATGGTTTGTCTTAAACACTTCCACCCATGAAGCTCACTATACAAGGTTAGATTTCCCAGGACCTATAGGGAAGGACCATACTCCTTCCGGCACTATTAGCACTGCTCAGTGCAGCATGCACGCTCCCCGTGACATAACGGGGAAGCAGCCGCACCACTGAGCAGCTTTGCCAATCACTCCAGCAGGCAAAGATGTGCTTTACAAATACTGATGTGAAAAGCCTTCTAACTCAGATTTTATTCTATTTACTCCATCCAAGAGTGAGGAAATTAAGACGTGGAAACCAAACAGCCCTAAAATTTTCCAGTGCTTCACAGATAGTGTCAAAAAGTTTTGAAAGAAAAAAAATCAATGCCAGAAATTTGAAATCCCATTACATGCTACATCCGAGTCCATATCAGTACTGTACAACTCAGTGAATGAGGACTGCAATTTTTAGGAGTCTTTAGAGGATCTGTGGAAATCAAGAGCATCATCCTAGCTTTGCTACTAATTTGCTGTGGTTAAGTCACTTACACTCTCTGTTCTCCCTTACTCCTACAGGTAAAATGAGGACAATTCTAATGACTGCTCTTCCTACAGAAATACTGAAAGATTTAATGAGCTAATGTTTTTCCAACACTAGAGATATATATATAAACTACTCAACAAATGTTGTTTGTTATCCCGAGAGCAGGAGCAGTGGGGGATAGTGAGAGTACGAGCACTTATAGCAAAGGAGGGGACAGGATAAAGCTGTTTTATCAGAGATGGAGCTGACATTCAAATGCGTTCAATCTTACAAGCCAGTTATGGGCTCACAATTGCGTGTCCCAGCACTTGTCTAAAAACCCAGACATTGTGGAGTCGCACAGCGTGTTTGCTGCCTTTCAGAATCTAGGAGCGTGACTCCCTCATCTCCTCAAACACGTCTCATCCTTGCTTTTACGGCGTCTTCACACACAGCTTGCCATTACGTATTCTAAAATCTCTCTTCATGCCAGAGGCAATTAATGAGTTCAAATGTCTTACAGAGGAGAGATTTACAGACTTTGCTGGTAGATGCTGTGCTTCAGCCTAGGCTGGTTTTCCATGGCAGTTGAGCAGATAAAACCTACCAAAAATGATTATAAAACACAGGGCAAGAAACTCAAGTGGTGTAAAAGTAACTTCAGTTGGCCCAGGATTTATACTTTGAGGATCTGGCCATAAGAGAAAGCTTGCCAAGCATAGCTTTTCCTCACAATCTGTGTTCCTTACAGAAGTCGGTCCAATCCCAAGTAATTTCCTCTATTAAACCCCTCTTCCAGCTCAGGAGTTCCTTCCTTTTGCAACAGCAGTGGGAAAATGTGCCCAACAGCATCATATCCATCTATAAAAGCAAGTTAACTGCCCAGATCCATGATTATTATTTCAATTTGCGTAATGTGCTTATCAAAGAAGCTTGAGACCCATCTACAATTCATATGGAAACGCATTTTTCAAACCCATCTGAGCTGACATGTTTGCTAAAGAACACTTTCTGACTCACTGAAATCAAGATTCTCTTCAGCAATAAAAAACATGGGAAAATTAGGCTTCGCATCTTGCTCAGAACATTAATAAGCTTAGAACAATGATAATGCATGCACTGATCAGCAGCAGCCTAAACTCACAGCATGGCATGCATCAGCAGTTATTGGAAGTCTTATCCTTGTAGATGTTTTAAACACATTCATAACTTTGCTCATTTCATTAATTCCATTAAAATCAAACTATTCACATGAGTAAATGTACACATATGATCAAATAAACCTTTGTGGTAGGATCATGCACTGTACTGGAGTTTGCAAAACAGCACTGCTAGCTGTAGGTTTACCAGAATGTGTAACTCTATGCTGTTAACTGATATATATCTATTCACCCATTTTAACAAATAACTTTCTTAGCAGTGCTTATACCTGTACTCTAGTTTGAATTAACATAAAATAACATTGTGCATCATTAACATCCTTTCAGCTGAAACCCTTTATGTGTTTGCAGCAATTTAAAAAATAAGCATTAATTGGAAGAAGGTGCGGTTGATATGTTGGGGGTCTTTCCTTCCCTACAAACACACCTCATGCTTTCATCCATTGCACCCTGAAATATGTCATTTGCTCATCCCAGCACAAATTCACTTTCACCTGTCACACACACTTATTTTTTGGTCATATACACCTTTCCTTTTTTCCCATCCCTTCTTCCCTTCTCTGTCTATATACACAAGCCATGTTGCATGCTCCTCTCGCCTCCCCCCTGCCCACACACCACCTCTCCCCATGCTCACGTCCTTCGCGCGCAAGCCCTCCTCCCCGAGCTGGACTCGTCCTCTCCCACGTGCCACCTCCTCAGCCAGGCCCGCGGCCCTCTGCCTTCATTCCCACTGTGTGTGCACACATTAACCTTTCTCATTGGCACCCTGTCATAACACACAGGTCCCCAGGAAACCGGTAAGTGATGGCAACTGTCATGGGAAAATGCCTGAGGCACACACAAAAATAAATGCTGATGCTCAGCCACTAACAGAGCATAGCCCATGTTTATTGTTTGGCTTGTGGTCACTAAGGGGCCTAATGCAACAATATTTTTCTTATTATTCACTTCTTTGTACCATTTAATTTCATTAGGTTTATAGCTTTCATAGAAAAATAGAGTGCTAAACATGGATGAGAAAATATGTAGTATAATYTTTCAGGACCATTTCTAGGTACCATATTTTTCTGATTATAAGGCAGCCCCCATATCACCTCTGATCTATACATGAGGGTTTGGTCAATACTTGCAGCAACAGCAAATGTTCGTTTGGGGTATGGACTCCCCCCCCCCTGCAAGCCAGACCACCCAGCCCCGTCCACGTCAGTGGCATGGGAGCCACCCGTGGGCACAGGGGGAGGCTGGTGGAGGCCCCGCAGCAGGGGCAGGGTGGCGGGAGCAGCAGGCAGTGACAGCAGGGTTGGCAGCGTCCTGCTCCAGCAGAAGAGATGGCAGCAGCAGCAACAGGAGGAGTGATGACAACAACTCTCTCCCCCCGCCAAACAATCTATTTTATCTAATTAAAAAAGCACAGGGTCAATATCTGTTCAGGCTGATATGAGTACAATAGAGTAACATCAAGGTATTGACCTGCTCCCATCTTTCCTGACATGAGCTGTATAAGAGTCATTTACTTAAATGCAACTTTGGCATACAAGTATTTTGACCTCAAGTACTTTTAACCAGCTCCAGGCAAACTTCTCTCAGGACCGGGTAAGTATAGCCCAATTTCTACTGTGGCATGAGGAATAATGTCATTTGATCTGTCTTTTTACTTTTTCTAATGCTTTTGTCTCTCTTGCCTACTCCTCCTGTTACCCAGTATGCAATATGCTCCTTAAGATATCTAGGATGCATTATCTCAGGAAAATAGCAATTAATTATTAAACTTGAACCTACAACAGCCTTCCAGGTGTTGAGACAATCTGTAAGCTAAGCACTGATGTTTATCTCTGTAACATGGCACTACTCCATGAAACGTGACAGGTGAACTACTGCACAAGCCACTTTTTTTTTGGAACTCTTACAGTGAAAAGGTGCCTTTCTGCAGGGGGAAAAAAAAAAAAAGAGAGAGAGAGAATTAACCTTGCACTGATTTTCAATACTGTACTTATCTCTTTTGCTCTGTATGCCATCAGGAGCCAGAAACTTTGAGCCAAGTTTAGATCTATCACCTGCCATTTGCAAGCCAGTTGATTTTCAATGGGGTTACCCATGATTACATGTCATCTAACTACTTTGAAGAATTTGTCCCCGGAACAGGAACAGGGTAAGGGAGAGCTGGGAATCTGGCACCAGCAAAAAATGAAAAGCTAGGAGAAAGGTTTGTCTTCCAGGGATTTGCAAGCGCTGCAAAGGTCCAATGAGCTTATGGATGATCAGGTCTCCTCAGATTCACAGACCTGGATAAGAGACAGCCAGAGAAGATGGCTATTCCCAGACTGTCATTTTGGTGGATCCCAATGATACAGCACTGAAATTGCCCTTAGCCTCTAGGATCTAAGTTGTAAAGGGGTAGCAGGAACATTGAAGAAAGCCCAAATGTCCTTCTGAGCCCTGTTATGCCACCATTTGAAATGAAACATAGATAAAATTAGAGCACTGAGACGGAACAAGATTTTTACAAGGCAGTGCCAGAGAAATCTATAGAGAAGTGCCAAGCCCAGCAGGACTGCAGAAAGATGCTGCCCTGAAAATACCCTCTTGGATGGAAAACACTCATAGTACAATTTGCCTTTATTACTATTATTAATATTATTTCGTAGTCCACAGTAACAAATCTAAAAAGTCCAGGTTTCTTATGGATTTGTGTCTTGTGGTCATTTGCAGGTACAAATTGAGGTGCTTTTTTGACATTTATGATGTCTCTTCCTTATGAATTCTTTGGTATCTAATAAGATGCAAATTTATCTTCTGCCTTTCTTTCTGTTGTGTGACTGAAGGGTTGCTCTTTCCCTCCAGCTAGCTGCCTACTTGCATAAAACTTGTAGGAATTCAATTATCTTTGAGTCCTCTCTCCATCAGCCAAATTACACCAACCAGTGTATTCAACAGTTATTTGAGGACATACATAGCATTATCACGTAAGCCTCATTTCCTGAGGAAACCAGACTAGTAATTCCTGCTTCTAAGAGCTAATGACTTGCAATGGATGCATGAAATAAATGGGAAAATATGAAGAGAAGAAGATGGCAGAAAGGCTGAAGTTGGGTAATAACAAACTAAGTATACTGTTGTGCAATAAAATGAACATTAGTCACAGTCCATCGCTGACAGCTGGCATCAGTGTAGCATCCTGGAGAGGCATGTAAATGAAGGATAGGAAGTCAGGAGGGAGGGGGCAAGGTGGATTTTTGTCCCAGATTTTCTAATAGGTGTAAGGCAGCATGTAAAACACCAGAAGTACTTGATGGAAAAGTTAGCTAGTAAGAGTGAGAGTGGTTATGTCAAATCAGCAGCGGCCGGCTGTTTACCTCTGCATTCAGCCGTGCTGATACAAGGAGGCTGGCCTCCCTCCAGCCTTGCCCCTGTAGCTTCTAGTTCATCCCTGGGTTTCTCTGCCCTCTGATCCTCCAGCTGAGTGGCTCATACAAACCTTCCTCCCGCTCCAGCTGAAGCGGAGCAAGGGGGACATGTACCTCTTTGGTCCAGCTTGTCCTTGTGTGGACAGGCTGAGAGTGCTCCTGCCGGACAAGAGGTGCAGTCACCTTTTTCAGCCCCATAGCTGCCGGCAGAATGGGTGTCTGTCCACAGCCTGCACAGAGCACTTGGTCAGCGTGGAGCTGTGTTTTCAAAAGCCTTCATTATGAAAGCACAAAGCTTGGGTTTTAATGTGTGGAAGGGGAACGGAGACAGCCATGTATTGAGAAACATCCCAACATGTTCGTGGCGTTATTTTTGTGATGGGAGACATCTAGGCTCTCACCTTCCCTTGTGAGCACTGGGAGTTTGGATGGAAAGAAAAAGGTGAATTTAAAGAAACATGCTAAGCCTGAGACATGTTTTGGCTGACATGGGTCTAGTGAGAAGAAGCAGGCTACCAGTGCTGGTGTTCAAATGGTGGGATATATAGGCCACAGTGACAAAGAAAGGCGGGAGACAGGCTAGATTACAGGGGAATATCAGACTGTGATGCTAGGACTACTCACCAGTTTGACTGTAAGTTTCAGTTAACCATAAGGCAAGGTGAAGTTTTACATTTGGTCATTTGGAGGCAAGCCTGAAACAGATAAATCTGCGAATTATTAGCTGAAGCTATGAAGAATCAGACACATGCTCTGCCTCTAGAAAACCTTCTGCTCTCCTTCCTCTGCTTGTATCAAGAGCAGGAGATGGCAGACTGATCAGAGAGCCACTTTCCAGCTTCCTCCTGGCAGAGCTACCTTGTTGCAGGAGATTTTTTTCCACTGGCTAAGCCCAATGCTTTAAGGSCCATGAAGGCTTTAAAGCTATTTACAGATTGCAAAGTGACCTTTTTAGACTGGAGAATCTGAGACCTGCTCAATTGAACTGAGAAACGCTGAAAATAGAGAGCAAATTTGCTTTCATATTTCTAAACTGTCATACATCCAACCTATTTAAGAATACTCAATGCTTATGAAAAGCTTTCTATCTTAAAATATTTTTGGTCTCAACCAATGTCTCCAGCCCAGGACCACCTATGTGTGAGAAGGAAAGAGAACGACAAATACAATACATTATACTCTTCCCTGTGAAAACGAGACACAGGGTAAGCCAAGACAAACCTTGGATGAGGATTCAGAGCAGATGCGGACAGACTCATGCGCGCAGTGCCCGCAGCGATGAGTCAGGACTCTGTGGAAAGGCCCTGCTTGCCAGGCAGCTGCTTGCCCGAGGCTGCACAGGACATTTAGCCAGGATCACTCCTGCAAACTCTGTCCTCACCAGCCTGGTGGCAGCTCTGCTTCCAGCCACCGTGCCAGGTAGGCTAGGCAGCTGCGTGGGTCTCTGCTCTCTCCCACTGCAACTGCACAGCCCTTCTGAGCCCCAGCGCTGACTGCCGTGCAAGCTGGGGCCATGCGTTTTGCCTCGGGAGAGGGTCCTCGGCGGGGAGTCAGGCAGAAAGGGTCCTGCTACCTCCCATGCTCTGCAATGTAGGACAGAAATAGGCTGTGCCACAGGCCGTGCGCTCTGCCGGCCTCCCCATCTGCAAAGCACAGCAAAGAACACATAGCTGGGCGCTGGGGGGACAAAAAACAGTTCCTCTCTCCTTACCAGCTCACTAAATTCACGTTTACTGTGCCCCTGCTAGTGCAGTTGAGTCTAAACCTGTGTATTCATATAGCTGAGTTTGTTTACTTTCTTTTAGAAAGTTTATTTAACAGCTCCTTACTAATGAGTTTGGCTTTTTCTGTGATCTGCCAGACATCAGTATTGCAGGCATACAAGGGCCTGAAGCACAAAAATCAAGCACTGTGTATTTCAAATGGCAAGTGTTTTGTTAACAAAAACAAATAAATAAATTCAGGAGCAGCCCAAGTGCTGAGATTGTGACTAAGAACAAAGAACGCAAAGGTTAACTGGCAAAACGTCGCTGGAGCCATCCTGCAGTGGGCACTTAGGATTTACAAGCATTTTGGTAGAAGACTGCTTCAATCACTAGATTGCACAAAGTACTTGCAAACTTAATACCAATATTTTCCCTACTTTAGAGTCAAAAAATACTCCCTTTTGAAATGTAGAAATATGTAATCAGATTCTTACGAATGACAATTTTTCCAGGAAAAGCATTAGTGCTATGAATAACACTGTAGGCATCTCCAAGAAATAGATGAAGAAGAGCAAGGGGGAAGCATCCACCTTTCTTTTTCTCCTTGCTTTTTGTGCCTTCCATAATGAATTCCCTGGAGGCACTTTCCCCGTTTTTCCTCTGCTCCTCTTTGGTCTGTTTCCTCCTCTTCTTGAGAGGAAGCAGACATTACCCCCCCACACACAACATGCGCTTTTCGGCCGACTCCTGGCACTGCTGGCTGGGCGGGATGCTCGGCAGTGCATGCCAGCGATGCCCCAGGGCAGCCAGGGCCAGCCGCTGGCTACGGACGCCCTGGCGCTGCCCCAGCCCGCAGCTCTGCCCCCCAGGGGCTGGCGCGGGACTCGTCTGCTGCTCTTGCTGGTGCCCAGGGACCTGCGCTGCCCTGCGGCCAGCGGGACGCCTCTGCCACAGCAGGTCCGACTGGGAGCCTGTCAAAATAGTACCGTACATATTCTGTTGTGTGCTTACACTGCATTTATAGAAACCATCAGTTACCCAGGCCCTAAAGGTGTTAAATCCAGATTCATTTAAAGACTAGTGTTCTCCTGGACTCCTGCAAAGGAAAATCAAGTTGTTACAGTCCTCAACTAAATCTTGTAGATTCAATTAGGTCTCTAATGTTCAGCAGGGCAAAATCTATATTCACAGTCAGTCTATACTGTTTATATTAATCACAAAGGTAGACAGATGCAATAGGAAGTGAATCTCAGGTTGACCTTTTATGTTATACTAAACAGGCCTCACAGTAACCCTACCTTTATAAATCAAGATTCAGTGGAGTGACATCAGTATGGAGCTAACATAAAATAAGACAGAAGTAGCCTCAGAACTGGTAAAAAATCAAAGCACAGGGAAAAGACTTAGCTCCTTCTCCAAGCTAGAGTGAACGACTGAACTGTTACACCACTTTTAAACTCTAACCTCCATGCATCTCTGACCATAATTGGTCACAGCTGGGCTCCCTCTGGTTGCCTTCAGCTAGAAGGAAGTCTGGAGCACAAAACGGAAAACATATGTGAACTACAGACCTTGTTAAATGAGCTGTAAGCAGCATTTTTCATTCTTGATGTGGTGGCATTTTAAGGAGCGTTAGAGTGTTTTTATCAGGACTGCAGCTTCTCGGGCAAACACTTTCTTTATAGTCATCCAAACATAATTTATGCAGCCATAGCACATACCTTATAGGCTAGGACATAGGGATAACAACAGGCAGTACTGGTAAACAAACTAACAGTGCAAAAAGTGATAGGCACGGTACCGCCACGGTCAATGGATGCATGTACAGTCATCCTGATTTTGACTCTTAGGCCTGAGGTGAGTTATTTATCCTCTGAGCTTGGGTTTCCCAAGCTGTCAGAGTTTTCATTTGAATTTACCAATTCATCAATGATATTTGCAAAAGTAAGGTACTATGTGTAAGACATTCTCAAGATAAGCATTTTACATTCTGAATTTTACTAGAGCAATGGTGCTAGAAACAGAAGTTAGGCATAAGACAGTATGACGTGTCGCAGGAATGCTGCTGCTTATTCCCTGTATAACTGACTTACAAGGGCAGAGCAATGTTAAGCACCACATAGTCCATAGATTTGCTTATGCATGCAAAACCACCTCTGCAAATTTAAGCAGTGTCTATACCTATTGTGCAACAGGGTAAGCTGTGATGCAGTTTGCTTTTTCTTTAGAATTGCAATTAGATCCCATCTTTTCCCCCCTTTCTTCATTAACTATTCTACAGAAAGCCAAACCACAGGCAGCTTTCTTCTACAAACCAATCTAATTAGCAAAGATTGTGGACAGATTAAGATTTCAGACTCCACAGAGAAGCCCGGATGAAAATTCTTTAGGTTACTTTTTATTCAAAAAGCAAACAAACAAACAGGAAAGAAGCGAGGATTGCAGCACATTTAACTTAGAGATTGGTGGGTGGAGACCCCTCCCCTGAGAATTAAAGGTCTCTCCTTTATTATCACCCTTAGAAAAGGGAGAGTCATATACGCCAAGCTATAACCAATTACAAGCAAGGACAGGTATGTAGGTTGCTGTGTCATAGAGAAAGATGCAGAGCAGAACCTGAGCAGCAGCCCGCACGCAGTGCCCCAGGACCAAAGGAGGATGCTGAGACACCTGCAAGAAGACCCCTGGCCCTGGATCAGGGACCACAATGGGGCCCCGCCATCCAAAGGAAAACCCTGAGCACAGCCTGCTTCTGCCTCTGGACTAAAGGGTGGCCACCTTGGCCACTGTCAGGAGGGAGCTGATGAAAAAAATCTTTGATGAAGAATTCTTAGGATTTTGGAGAGCCAACAACAGGGGGTGCAAACAGGTGCAGGCTGTATGCAGGCAGTTGCATATACAGCATGAGTGATTTCTCCTACTTGGTCCTACTCTTTGTTGTGTTCTTTCATCCAGAAAACTGGAGTCAAAGAAAGGAGAAAGGAACAAAGACCTCTCTCCTAAGGCCTAAAATACAAATTAGGCAGAGAGCAGGGTGGATACAAAGGTTTCAGACATTCATTTCTGGGAATGGGTTAGGAGAGCTCTGAATACAGCTTCAAGGGAAGTGAGTCATCAGCTAGTCTGTAGCTCAGGTTGAATAAYTTCTATATCTCTTAGAAATGAAAGTTGTCAGCATACAAAATGGGCACAGTAGGCTTAGAAATGAGTGTGTGATATCATCCTGCAGGTCCAGCTACCCAGCAGGAGTCAGTAGGGTCAGAAATGCAGTTTCTCTGCTGCTTTCCAGTGAGAGGTGTTTAGATCCACGTGATTGCAGAAGGTGCCACCGCTGTTGTTACCTGTGAGGCAGCTTCCTTGATTGTACTGTGTCACAGAGAAATAATATATGACTATTTCRCTGGAACATGAGGTGGGTATTTCAGGGCACAATATTTTAAATAACTGTTTATGCATAAACAGTGCACTGCAATGGAACCATCATGTGTTCCTCAGGTTGCTTGGTACCATAGAAAAATAGAACGAGATGCCAGCTGAGGTCCCTAAGCTCTGGCCTGGGTGCTATGAGGGGGCCATAAACCCCACAGAAGTGGCAAGGGCCCAGCACAGCACTAGGAGCTGCTTTGGCTGCCCACAATGCATGTGCTAGACTTTGGCAACCTTTAAGCTAAATAGCTTCAGTATGAAGGGACAACAGTAACACTACAAACATCTCCGTTGCGTCAGGTCTTCTGTCATCCTCAGAGCAGTGTTATGGTACCAAGTACTTCTTTCACTACCAGGCCTGAACAAAAAGGTACCAGTGTATCAGAAATATTTGCCATCAATAGGGCTATCTTCTAACTAAGAGTTCTATTGTGTGATGAATTGTGTATTTGAAATTTGCCTTCATTTAATCCTGGAACAAAATCTGAATGCTGCAAAACTCTGAAAAATATATTTTTAGAATTGTTCATAATGTTTCAGCTGAATGAAGTTTTTTTTAATCTGCCTTCTGAGTTTTTACGTCATTATGAAAACAAACATTTCACCTAGAAAATTGAAATGTTTATTCCAAAAAAGTCCCCAAAAGTTAGATTAGGACACTTCATCACTGTCCAAAATTTGCAAAACATGTGGACTTCTGTGGAACTGTATTTTCTGCTGGACTGTAGCAGCTACAATTGGTTATTGTTTTTCTGTCCGGTTCTAATCAATATAGCAATAGCCAGTAAAAGTGTAATGAAAAATCGTATCACATTTCTGTATCAGTAGAAACCCTACTGTTGAGGTATTTATAACGACAAAAGAATGTRTTTACTAATGTGAGATAGTGGCAAAAAGCTGGTTTGCATTAGCTGAGCCTTGGCTAGAAGTAGTGCTGGAAGATCTATACCATCAAATCTTTCCTAGTGAGCAGCAGGCTATAACAAAATTCTAAACTGGAGCATATTGGTCATTTTGAGCAACCTGCCGTTTAAAAAAGACAGGACAAGTGGCAGGTTTAGAGAGACCAGGAAAACAGAGTCAGGGTTCCATTATTAGCAAGTCAAATTGTGAACTGACATCAGCAACAATGTGATGATTATATCATGAATTTCACAATATTTGGTGTTGTTTATACAGCCCTAGCTTCTGCAACTCTGATTACATGAAAATTGCTATTCTCATCTAAAAGTAAAAAATGTTTCCAGCCTTGAAAGTTTAAAACCATTAAGCAAGCATTCCAAATGCAAAAAAGCAAATAAAAAAGCACCTCAAGCTAGTTATTAAAAAAACCAAAAACCCTCAGCATTCCAGGGGACAGCTTGTTCTGTGTGGTGGTCTGAGTTCAGCTGATAGCTGCCAGCTGTTTGACTCCTGGAGTAATTTTGGTTTCCTTAAGGGGGGAGACAACTAAGAGGAAGTATCTGTTTTTATAAGATAAGACAGTAAAATGTGGTGGCTCCGTGGTTGGTGTTCTGCAGGATCATCCATGGTTTTTATGTTTTTGGTGTGAGCCATGGAGCTGGGAGAAAGACTAAGAGTGGAGTCTAGCTAAATCTCTAATGACAGTCTTTGCAGTTGCTCCCTCTCTGTCTTTCTTACCCACCACCCCAGAATTTTTCATGTGTTTGGGAAATGCATCACTAACTGGGAGAGAGAGGTATATATTTATATATGCATTTGTGTGTATGCATGCATGCATACGTGTGTGTATTTTTTAAATGCCTGCAAGCCTCTTTTAGCCAAGTAAGGCCTTGTAAGAGGCAACAGCCACAACATACAGGAACCATGAAGTAGAAATATATCTGCCACAAATCCATCTCTAATCCTCCTTTAATTACACTGGTGAGCAGGGCATTAATGCTGAGACAGCTCCATGCTGCAGTGTGCTCCAACAGGCATAAAGGAAGCAGCAGCACCTGATGACGCATGACAGTACAGTATGGAGGGTAAAGTGAAGGCTATAATTAGGAAACCACTTTATTGTGAAGCAGGCGGTCTAATGAAAGCAGCTGAAGGGGGCCAGCTAACTGCATTTACATTGACAATAGCCTGCYAGCATCATTAGTATCTGTCATCCTTCCCCTCTTCCCGGTACAGCTCTGTTTGGAGTGAGGTAATCTCCCTGCACAATGAAGACTGAAATCTTTCTTTAAATTGCTCCACTGAGATCTCTCCTAGCTCACGCATTATGGCAGCCATTATACCAGTAGGGAGAATTTCACATATAGGCACACCTATGGCAAATAGCCAAGGCAGGGTGGATCCACCATACTCTTGCTTCCCACATGCTCACTCACAACATAAAGGATATGTAGAGAATATAACTACTCAGAGTAGATGAAGAGAAACAGATTAGGCTAAGTCCCAGCAGAAAGTTAGATAACAACAAATACAAGGCACTTATACAGAACTCTTCACCAAGGAGTTCAAAATGCCTTTATGCACTTAATTTATGAATTAATCACTCTGACTCTTGTGAGAAGGTTGTTGAAATTCACTTATCTGTTCTCTAGACAGGAAGATGGGGGTAGAAGAAGAGATCAAGTTACTTGTTCAAGGCCTGAGACAGTAACAGAAACCAGGTCTGCTAATTTTCAGTGTTTTGCTCTTAAAAATTGTGCTTACATGCCTCAAAGACCTTCAGAGGTCCCCAGTCCATCTGTCCCTCATGTCTGCTACCCTATACTTTTTTCCAGAGTATTTTGCCCAGTCTGGGCTAGAGAGACTATCAGTGTTACTGCATATGGTGACTGGACTAGCCTCTTGTCTTCAGCTTTCAGTGCGGGTGGAAATATATACGGGAAGACACTGGCCCTTTCGCTGTCCTGGATGTACCTAGTCTGAGCCTACAGGATTTCAGGTCTCCAGGACTCTCAGTCTAGCAACTTGTAAAAGCATTACCAATTTACTACTCTTTTAACCAGTAAAGAAAAYAAATCCTTCTTGCCATAAATGCTAATGTTTTCACACCAAGAAATTCTACGTGAGGCCACAGAGAGCCGGAGAAACATTCCCCCTGTGATGATTAAAGTGCCAGTTCATGAAAGCTGACGTCAGCATGTGCTTTTGGGGAGGCAGAGCCCTTTGCATTTATCCTCTCCTTGTTTGTGCTCCATCTGGACGGGCTCCAGTGGAAAAAAGGAGGAAAGGAGAAGCTAATGCCTTTCTAATACATTTCTGAATTTCTTCAGCTTCACGCAGGGAAAAGGTCCTGAAGCACCTCGCTTTGATTGCCTGGGTCCATTAGATAAAAGAAACCAAAGGCAGCTAGTGCCAGTGGCCAAACTAAATTATAATTAGACTGCAATAGCAAACAGTCAGTTGGTACAGCTCCAGGGATGACTGAAGGAAAGCACGTGGGCAAATCACATAATCCCGAGATTCAATAATTTGCAGAGGCAAACCTGTTTCCTGTCACCCTGAGTCATTCCAGCTCACAATTGCTTTCATATAAAGTCATGATCATTCAAGAAATAAAGAGTTAAGAAGCGAGTACGAAGTTTCTGCTAAACATGGTCCGACAGGAAGATGGGAGGAAGCCCCTGAGCAGCTCCCTGACCCCGAGCTGTTGCTTGGAGGTCAGAGGGTAGCTGGGGTCAGTGTGAGGTGAGGAGTCAATGTGGGTCTCCCTGCCCTTGCAGGGAGCAGTGCAGGGAGGGCTTCACGATCCCAGCAGTGGCACCACGCACCGGGTCACCCCRAGCAGTTTGCTGGCAAGAGCTGCTGGACCTTGTACTAACAAACAAAGAAGGACTAGTTGAAGATGTGAAGGTCGGGGGCAGCCTTGGCTGCAGTGACCACGAGATGGTGGAATTCAGGATCCTGCGAGGCAGCAGGGCACCAAGTAGGATCGCAACCCTGGATTTGAGGAGAGCAAACTTTGKCCTCTTCAGGGACCTACTTGGAGGAATCCCATGGGTTAGGGCCCTAGAAGGAAGGGGTGTTCAAGAAAGCTGGTTAATATTCAAACATCACCTCCTCCAGGCTCAAGAGCGGTGCATCCCTATGAGTAGGAAGTCAAGCAAAGGAGGCCGGAGACCTGCATGGATGAGCAAGGAGCTCCTGGCAAAACTCAACCAGAAGAAGGAAGTATACAGAAAGTGGAAAGGGGGACAGGCCACTTGGGAGGAATATAGGAACATTGTCAGAGTATGCAGGGATGTGACGAGGAAGGCTAAGGCCCGTTTGGAATTAAATCTGGCTAGAGATGTCAAGGACAGCAAGAAGGGCTTCTTCAAATACATCAGTAGCAAGAGGAAGACTAGGGAAAATGTGGGCCCTTTGCTGAATGGGGTGGGTGCCCTGGTGACGAAGGATGCAGAGAAGGCAGAGTTACTGAATGCCTTCTTTGCTTCAGTCTTTACTGCTCAGGCCAGCCCTCAGGAACCCCAGACCCTGGAGGCAAGAGAGAAAGGCTGGAGGAAGGAAGACTTTCCCTTGGTGGAGGAGGAGTGGGTTAGAGATCATTTAAGCAAACTTGACACCCACAAATCCATGGGCCCTGATGGGATGCACCCACAAGTGCTGAGGGAGCTGGCGGATGTCATTGCTAAGCCACTCTCCATCATCTTTGAAAGGTCCTGGAGAACAGGAGAGGTGCCCGAGGACTGGAAGAAAGCCAATGTCACCCCAGTCTTCAAAAAGGGCAAGAAGGAGGACCCAGGGAACTACAGGCCAGTCAGCCTCACCTGCATCCCTGGAAAGGTGATGGAGCAGCTCATCCTGGAGGCCATCTCCAAGCATGTGGAGGACAAGAAGGTGATCAGGAGTAGTCAGCATGGCTTCACCAAGGGGAAATCATGCCTAACCAATCTGATAGCCTTCTATGATGGAATGACTGGCTGGGYAGATGAGGGGAGAGCAGTGGATGTTGTCTACCTAGACTTCAGCAAGGCTTTTGACACTGTCTCCCATAGCATCCTCATAGACAAGCTCAGGAAGTGTGGGYTRGATGAGTGGACAGTGAGGTGGATTGAGAACTGGCTGAATGGCAGAGCTCAGAGGGTTGTGATCAGCGGCGCAGAGTCTAGTTGGAGGCCTGTAGCTAGCGGTGTCCCCCAGGGGTCAGTMCTGGGTCCAGTCTTGTTCAACTTCTTCATCAATGACCTGGATGAAGGCACAGAGTGCACCCTCAGCAAGTTTGCTGACGATACAAAACTGGGAGGAGTGGCTGATACGCCAGAGGGCTGTGCTGCCATTCAGAGAGACCCGGACAGGCTGGAGAGGTGGGCAGAGAGGAACCTCATGAAGTTCAACAAAGGCAAGTGCAGGGTCCTGCACCTGGGGAGGAATAACCCCATGCGCCAGGACAGGTTGGGGGCTGACCTGCTGGAAAGCAGCTCTGCGGAGAAGGACCTGGGAGTGCTGGTGGACACCAAGTTAAGCATGAGGCAGCAATGTGCCCTTGTGGCCAAGAAGGCCAATGGTATCCTGGGGTGCATCAGGAAGAGTGTTGCCAGCAGGTCGAGGGAGGTGATCCTSCCCCTCTACTCAGCCCTGGTGAGGCCACATCTGGAGTACTGCGTCCAGTTCTGGGCTCCCCAGCACAAGAGGGATGTGGCGCTACTGAAGCAAGTCCAGCGGAGGGCTACAAAGATGATTAGGGGATTGGAGCATCTCTCTTATGAGGAAAGGCTGAGAGAGCTTGGCCTGTTTAGCTTGGAGAAGAGAAGGCTGAGAGGAGATCTTATCAATGTGCACAAGTATCTGAAGGGAGGGTGTCGAGAGGATGGGACCAGACTCTTTTCAGTGGTGCCCAGTGACAGGACGCGAGGCAACGGGCACAAACCGAAACACAGACAATTCCATCTGAATATGAGGAAAAACTTCTTCACTGTGAGGGTGACAGAGAACTGGAACAGGTTGCCCAGAGAGGTTGTGGAGTCTCCTTCTCTGGAGATATTCAAAATGCGCCTGGATGCAATCCTGTGCAATGTGCTCTAGGTGACCCTGCTTGAGCAGGGGGGCTGGACTAGATGATCTCCAGAGGTCCCTTCCAACCTCAGCGATTCTGTGATTCTGTGATTCTAATCAATATGGTCATACGAATGCTGCAGCTGATACAGTAATTATATTGCAGGGTTTCTTACTGAAAACACCTAGGGATAATTTAGCTTTGGAAAGGTACTTGGACCATGAGGCAGTAGCAGGAGCCCAGATAGAAGTGGAGGGAAAAACTCTGTAAAAGGGCAATATTGCACTTACTGCTCGTCACGATCCCTTTACCAGGGGAGAGAAGAGGATCAGGAACTGCATCATTGCCACCACTTGACACAGGCCCTTATAAAAGTAAATTCCCTGCCTTGGCACTGACAGAAAGCTGCAGACTTTCCAAGCCAGAACTGGTTGCCTGTAATGAGTTGTCATGCTAATTCATTTTCACCCACATACCAAGAAAGCAGACAAAACTGTAAGGGCAAATACCCATGAAACTCAGGCTCATTGCCAGCACTCAGGCTGGGGGAGCACATCTGGAGCTACACGTTGACATCACTGAGCTGTGCGGATGCTGTGCACGACAGTGGTTTTGCTCTGCGGTCTTTGATGATAACTTTGAATTTAGTTGAACTATTCAGAAGAAAGAAAATTTTCCTTCTCCTTGCACACACTGACATTTTAAAATTAGCTCCCATTTCAAAATCAGGATGGCAATACAAAAAAAATCAAAAGTTTCCAAATCAGTAACATTTTTCAACTGTATGTTTTAAATTGGAAAAATAAATTCAAAGGCAAACATCCTATGCTTCTAAATATTCTGAAACTAAATAGTCTTTGAAATAACATTCTGAAATGAAAAATTTCACTTCAGATCAACTTTTCCTCACCATTTTTCTTCCACAAAATAAAAAAAGACAGACCAATAACCTTCTACAAGAAAAAATGTCATCCCTTTCAACAGCATCATTTTTTCCCCAATAGAATACTTTTCTGAGAAAAATTCAATCCCACAGGATATACCTTCCCCATGCAAAATAGATCTGAGATCAAATCGCAGAAAATCCTGACCCTTCCTACTCTACATGGCACGCAAGGATCCCCTGAGAGCGAAGCAACGCGACRGTGCAGCCTGCAGCCCTGCCTCTCGCAGGCAGGAGGTGGAACCTGGCAGGCTGATTACTGGGTGTGGGAAATGCAAGTGGGAGCATGACGGGAGACCAGTGAATTTCTCTCTCCTCTCTGTTCCCCACCCTGTAATCATTACAGGTTTGTGCTCTGCCAAAGCACTGCCGCGCACCCAGTGCCCCGGTGCGGAAATGGGGCATCAGGGCAGGTTCTTGGGGACCTGCACACAGCACAGCTTGTAGCACCCCATGCAGACTAGCRATGTTTTGCTGCATTTGCATTTAAGCTAAGGGGCAAACAGGCGTAGAATTGGTACAGCTACCAATGTAGCTACATTAGTGATAGAGTGATAAGTTATGTAGTGGTTACACAACTGGGCTGTGTCTGTGGAGCCAGGACTTCTGGGTTTAATTTCCTGCTCAGTCACTGACTCATCACACAGCCTGGGGCACATCACTTCACCTCTCTGTGCATAAATTTCATCGTCTTTAGTGTGGGGGTAATAAGACTATCTCACAGGAATGTTAGGACACACAAATTACCCTCATAAACATTCGCAAAATGCTTTAGATGATGCTTCAACAAAGGCATCAAGTATTTCACTATTGAATAAGTAACAGCCAGGGGAATGTCCTAATTGCGAGGATGGCTTATTTACTTACCTTGCACCATAGATTTCTGGCAGCCCTAAAGGATGTCTCAGGTAGGGGAAAGGGTGAAGAGGTTGTGCAACTAGTGCAGTATGAGCAGCAGCAGAAAAAGTTCGGCTCATGCCACAGAACAAGTGAGTAACGGATAAACGTTATATGGAAGGGTAAGAGGCATTTGCGTGATATTCAGACAAGAGTCAGAAAAAAAACCTTATATAGTAGACTTTCAACAATGACGGGATTTAGACATCTAATCCTAATAAGTGTGGTTCACAAAAGTCTAYGTAACTTTTTCAGACTCAATAGACATTACTGTTTTCAGGTTTAAAAAGTATTAAGACATTTCAAGTTCTGCTACTGCACATTACCGTCTTGCTCACAGTGAGCATCTCACTGTCTGTCTTCCACCTGAGGCTGTCTGGGATTCACAGCCTAGGTGTGTCAGCGCCTCAGATCCCCAGAGAATCTAAACAGGGAGGGATATTCAGATTGTATCTGAAATACAATGCTAGCATTAAGTCTAATCCAAAATCAGGAGTCCGTGACCTTTGTTCAGGAACAGGATGGGTAGTTTCTACAGTCCAGCAGTTGGAGCATTTTCCCAGGAGGTAAGGAATCCACATGCAATGTTCAATTTAATGCAGATTCACAGTGACATTTCCTACCTGTTAGAAGAACACCCTAGATATCAGGCTAGGCTGAGGTGGTGGTGGTGTTTGGAAACCAAGACACTGTGCAGAAACAAATGTAAAACACATTAGGGAGGGGAGAAACAGGGGCTATGGGTTCATGGGATTTTTTTCTGTTTCTACTGATCAGAGGGTATTGCTAGGTTCTATGACCTGTTCCTAACATTTCTATATTTTAACCTTAATATATAATACTTAAGCAGTCCTAGAAGCACACCAGTCATCTTCTGGTTGTGCTTCAAAGGAGGTATTCTAGGCCTGCAACTCCATCAATAGCCTATCACCTATCATTTCCCTCATCCTGTTCTCTGGATTTTGCAGGGATCAAGGCTCAGCTCTGTAACCTGCAAAGTTTCCCTGGTGTTTCAAATGGTTCCAATACTTTTCCTTGCCTCACTCCATATAATCATATAGTTTTGCTGTGGGATGGTAGAGTTGCAGCACTCCTGCCCCTAGAGGCTGTATTTGCACAGGTGAGCTTTCTGGTAGCCCTATGCCAGCACTGAAGTGATAAAGGTCATCGCTGAAAGGAGAGCGCTATGTAGAGAGCCAGCCTGAGAAACCTTCAGAAGATACTTGACTTCTGCTGTCTAATCTGTCTTGACTGTGTCTTCCCCACTATTTGTAACTTCTATGCTTTACTTTGATCCAAAAGCTGATTCAGAGGATACTTGTGGGGCAACTTGGCAAGTGCGTATAAATCTCTGGCGGGTGCTGGCTGAACTGGCCAGTTCCTGTGACTTTAGCAGAAAGCACTGACCACAGAACCRAGTTGGTTTAAGAGCGCTGAAAGTACATTCTGCTTCATTCACCCACTGTGAAGCCGTTAAACATATTTTTCTGAAATGCCCAAGGCCCTCTTTTCCTGCTGCTCCTAAACTGAAGCACTGCTGAGCAGCTCTGGCAGCAGTTTTGCTTTGGGGATTTTATCTTATTGCAACCTGAGCCCACTCAGGGCCTACAGGTGGTGCTTCCATTCACGCCTAGTCTCTAGTGCAGTAGCCATAGTGTTAAAAAGGACATAAAAGGAATTTTTAAAAATCCTTGATAGTTATAATACAGACACTTTAAAGGTAACAGGGCACTTACTTTCTTCCCATCAATAATCAGTTTATACAGGTGAGAAAGCAGTATTAGATATTCGGAAGCAGCCGGTTTCTCTTACTGAAATAACTCATGCCAGGATCAGCCCATGGATCAATAGCAGAATACTCTTTTGGTGCTCACTGACCCACATCCACACAACACTGCTAGTCCAAAGGGCCTAATAAATCCTTCTTGTAAGGAAAGTATATTCATAAGCTACAGAATGACAGATTCTCCCCTTTGAAGCAGAAGGCCTGGAGAACACAAGAACCCAGCCACAGAAACACATTCACGGATCCCATACTCCTGACAGAGCTCACCAGCACATTTTCATGCCTGACTTTTACAAATCCTGCTAAAGGACTGCAATCAGACAAGAAAGCGCAGGTCACTGAATCAGTAAGTACCTGACCTCCAGAAAGATGAACTTTCTCACTAAAATCCACATAAGTGCTTAATAACTTAATCTAGCACAACTTTCATTAGTGACAGTTACATAGATCACAGAAGAGGAAGAGACATAAGCACACTTCTTCTGCCCTCTGACCAGTGCAGTTTCAACCACCCCTTATACATGCTCTCCTGTATTTTATCTGATTCATTTCTAAAAATCCCTCAAGCCATGGGCTTTCTGTCTTTTCCCTTGAGTAACTGTTCTCTCTGATGGTCAAAAACAGGACAGTTTTTGCTTTGTGCTGGGAGGTTCATCACTAGCAGCTAAGTTAATAAGCTTTTTTTCTCCCCTGCCCTGTCAAGCATGTGTTGATAGCACTGGGTTTCAAAATGTATCAGAGAAACTTACTGAATTCAGACAGGAATTCAATGGGCAAAAGATGGTGTCACATGTGGTATCCAGAAAAGTTAAATTGTGGCAAGGCTGGTCATTTACAGTTAAACCAAAGATGCTCAGCATGTGCTAAGCTAAAGCATGCCAACCTCTCTCCTCTCTTCCATCCTCTTTTTTTGGATACAGACTACTGCTGTTACAAATATTTCTCCATTCCCTTGTTTCATTCCAGTAACTTGTGAGTCACTTTTGGAAAGACTTTTGTCTCGCTCCTTCCAAAATCCCAGACATCTTCCTTCCAAAAAAAAAAAAAAAAAAAGGGACTAAAAATGAGCAAGCATTGCAAACCTGTGGTCCTCCAACAGCAAATTCTTTAAATCCTTCAAGAAACATCAATCACCTGATTGCAGAGCTGTGAAAATCTAGGGCTCTTCTATGCCTGAGTGGCAAGATTCCCCAAGCCCCTCTCTTGAGGGTGCAGGGGGTTGTTTCACCACTTTTTAGCTAAATGCCCATCAAAGCAACACAACTCCTGCCCAGATGTCCCAACCTATAACACACTGATAAACTGTTAAAATGGAATTATCTGTAATCATTATGTTTGTATTTAACCAGCTAGAATGGGTTGTTATCTAGGTGGGGGAAACATCAGCAATCTCCAAAGCCACACAAAATTTTTCTGTGCAGCTGCTTTTCAGAGTTTTTCTTCTCTCCTCTAAGTTCACTGTGCACCTAAACTGGACTTTGGGACAAACTGATGCTAGGTGAAACTCTTTTGTACCATTTGATCATACAAAACAAAATGCAGATGCTGCACCATGACAACAGTGAGGTCCATCAGCAATGAAAAGGAGGCTAGAAATTGAATTCAACTGTTAACCTCAGCTGTAAGCAAGCTATTTGCAAACATCTGTTAGGCTCCATGACTTCCCTATTTGAAGACCAGACTACTTCCCAAGGCAAAACAAGAGCATAACACTTACCCCACCAGCCCTTCATAATGAGCTGAGTCAGGCAGCAAGGCCCATACCCCCAAATGTCTTGGGGACAGTTAATGCTCCCAAGAACTGAGCTGTAAGTCTCCTCCAAAGGAAGAATCTGTAAAGCATGTTTTCACAGGTGATTATGAAATCACTGATCACTCAGAAGAGATACTTTCCAGTGGTAGGCAAGATCACAAATGACCAAAGCAAAATCCTGGGCTAATATAGCAGCTGTTTAATGCATTTTTCCATACAGACTTGGAAGTTCCTTCTAAGCACTTCTTATTTTGCTTCAATAGGCAATGTGGACTACATTAGAGGTCCAGTGAGGGAAAATGCCATAGGGCAATTGAAACCAAAGGCAAGCTATTAAAGAAAAAAAGAAGAAACAGAGAACTGACAAATCAGGAGGCAAAGATAATTCTGATTTAATGCTACACTGAATGCAGTTGGACTAAGATCGAGACCTAATAATTTGTCATTCATTCCATTTTAACGTTACCTCTACTTAACGAGCACAGAGGGAATGCTCTGCATTAATATTTTCAAGAAAACAATTTTGCTTGTGCAGCAGCTGCAAACTGTATGACTCTTGATTTTTTTTTAAATGTCAGTGCAGTTCATCACGTACTTCAGTCTATACATGAAAAGTGCCAGGAGGTATTTCTGGAGACTAAATTAAGGGGCCCACCAAGCTTCAGCTCCTATGTGGGGCTGTAGTGCAGTAGGGCTATGCCACAGCTACAGAAACTAAAGGAAAAGTCTTGCGTTGCAGGAGAAGCACAGAGCAAATACAAGTTAAACTCTATAGTCTCTCTATTCCTGAAAGCTTCAGTAGTGAAAACATTCATTACAGAGCTGAGTGCTGAAGGGAACTAAGTACCTACAGTCCTGAAGCAGAGCCACCCAAACTCCCACACAGGAATTATTTCCACTCTGGGAGGAATCTGGACTTCAGGATGCTAGGGGAGCCAAGCACCATCTTTTCTCTTCACTTCCCAACAGGCTTCATCTCTGATGTTTTGGCTTTCAGAAGCTGAGAACAAAATATAGCCTCCTAAGTGAGGAAACAGGCTATGCAGTTATTCTAGTGAGGGACACCAGCATGAAAACTAAGATACTTTTGTACCTGTCTCCAGGCAGTAAGAACCCAATGTGAGAAACTGTACAGTATTTTGTAGCTCCGACTCATGCTCTAGGACCCGCATCCCACTCCCTGCACACACAAACACATCATTTAGAAGGGTAAATCAACACTGAACAGTTTGAGCTTCCTTTAAGATGCCTAGTATTGATGAAAGGTTCTGCAGAGAATGGTATCTTTTTTTTTCTCCCAAGCCAAGGGCAACTTAAATCGTGGCTATCCAGGGTCCCAGGAAAGAAGGGGACTTGCAAAAACAACATTTAGGGATAAGAGGAGATTTTAGCCTTCATGGTCCACTTGGATATTTGCTGAGGTTGCTCGCTAGCGAGGATGATACTTTACAATGTGTCTGAGGTAAGGAAGGAGTAGAATGCAGTGACCGCGGTAAATCTTGTCTCCTGCATCACAGATTTGAGGCTGTGTTTGCTTCCATTTACTCAGCTAAATAAATGTCAACAGTTGGGATATCAGACAGACAGCTGGTGATCCAGAGGGAAATGGGGACAGAAAGAGCAGAAGAGATGGGTTGTCTGAGCTTATGCCCAAGTTGCACACAGCTGCTTCTGTTTTGCATTCCAAATATTTCCCCATTGGGGGCTTCATATAGAGCTCACAATGGAACTCAAACACACATCTCTGGCTAACATTTAAACAAAAAAAATTCTACCAGCAATAACCCAAGCTGTGAGAACAGATCAAACGAATGGTGAATGGAACCACAGTTCCTGAAACCTGACTATACCATCTGCATTTTACACACTTTTTTTTTTTTATTTCAACAAAGACAATGATGGGAGTGAAATGGAAGAATGGTAGAGTTTGAATACCTTCTGTGTGCATAATGAGCAGATTTAGGAACCCCAGAACAGGTTTTTCCCTAAAACCATTTAATTTTCGGTTCATTTGCATTTCTGAAGTGGGAAAGTAGCATGCCTCACAAAAATCACACCAGTACAAAGCACACTTTGGCTTCAATTAAAAAAAAGGAAAAAAAAAGCACAATATTTATTAAAATGTTTGACACAGGAAATTACAATGATATGGAAAACAAGACCACAGAGAACCTATCAACCTGCAAGTATAAGACAAGGAATGTCTAATTTCCAGGAAAGAGCTTTTCCAAAGTCCTGATTGGAATCTTGAAAGAACTCAACAAATTCTTTCCTGGAGAACAACCACGGAGACTCCAGTTTGGGGGCCCTGAAAACACTACAGGTCCTATGAGAAGGGTTAAGCAGTTTAGGCTGCCAGTCAGATACTTTACGCTTGTTTAGATCCCATAGCCACATGCTTGCACAGAAATTCATTCTGGAACCAGTCACAGTACAGCCATGGCCAAGATGATACTGGACTACCTTGGGCTATTTAGCCCTAGGGAAGAAGCTGTGAGCATGGCACAGCTTCATTCTAATCCCAGATAGATAGTGCCCAGAGTCCAAGATAGTATTCCTGCCCAGCACTGCTCTATGGATGCCACATGGTTCTAGGTTGCTCAGAAGTTGGCTTGAAGATCTTGCCATGGCATTGTATTTCTCAGTGTAAAATGACCTTAGCACCTCCAACTCAATGGTCTTGCTGGAACCTAATGCATAAAATTGTGGCTTTTCTTTTCCTCTCACCTCACTTACCTTGCTTTTGAGGAACACCAGGCAATAATCATGGACTCTTTTCTAACATTTTATATCCAGTGTTTCATAAGAAAAAGGAACAGATGTGCAAGTAAGGTGGCAACATGCATGAACAAGTTTTCTCATTTCATGCAAGCAACTGACATCCTGGGTAATTCTCATGAAATGGAGAAATGTATCCCAGAATGAAAAATGTTTTAATGCTTTCAACTTCTTCCTCCACCTGACTGATCTGCAGAAGTTTATGCTATAGTATGTTTCTGATTAAGATGCTGGGCCCAAAAATCACTGGCCAACAAAGTTTGATTAATATTCAACAGTTTGGGKTTTTTTTTCCTGCTGCTCTCTGCATAACACTAGAGCAACCTCAGTGGAGATAGATATTTGTTCCACTTGCTTCAGGTTTACAGAGATGTTGATTTCAAATTCATTGCTGTGTCCATCTCATGTTGGCATTTCTTGGCTCTTCTTACTGACACAACCCAGATGAACAGAGAACCTGCCAGGACTCCAGCTATTGCTGCCACAATGACAGCCCAGTAGGGGACTGAAGGTTCGTTTTTCTCCAAGATGGGAGACGAATTTCTGAATCCACTGTTTCTTACTGTGAAAAGAAAGGGTTTCTCCTACAAAGGGAGATCAAAGGGTTTTACTGACCACAGATGACTCAACAGGCAGCATTCAGACAATATGCCATCACCCCTTCCCAGAGAAGAAATGTCAATCTTTAGCTAGATTATCAACCATTTCTCCCTTCTGTCTATTTTAGTCCAAAAGAATTAAAGACTATTTTCTGCCTTATGGCCTGAAAGTTCTTAGAAGAACAAAAGAGGACCCGTTTCAGAATCAGCAGTGGTGGCATCAATTCCCAATTTGTTTGTTGCAGACAGCCAAATGGAAACATGTAGACTAGTTAAAACTGGCTTAAGTGAGAGGCTTTCCACTACAGGGAGGATGATATTTTTGCATTAAGTCTTAAGTAGATTTTCCTGAAGACCTGCCGTGTGATCACCTGTTACAGAACAGGAGGATATTTTTGCTGTTTAAAACCTTCAAAAAGATACTCTTTTAATGAACATCACCAACAAGAAGAAAGGAGAAAAACAAAAGTAGTTCAAAGGAGAGTATGGGCATCTTCATCTTTACTTACTGCAGTTGGACACTTGAGTTTTGATCTGTCACGGGTAAAGTTGTTGTAACTCTGCTTCTCACCAACTGGCTCCAGCTGAAGAAGAGAAAAGCAATAGTAAACATAATGACGAAGTTTGCTTCCTCAAACTCTCCTGGCTTGGGTAGTTACAACTTCTTATCTAATCTTTTGATGCTTKGAGCAATGAAAAAATGTAGGAGAAGATAGATCGCAGGAAAGTTTCCAAACATTTTAACACTCATGAACCAAAGACACTGAGAATCTGATGAACTGTCTCCTGAAATGCTCCCTAGGAGTGAGGGGCATGAGAAGCCTTTCCTTCTTTTTGCGCCAAGTGCAGGAGAAAATAACTCTGAATACCACATACATTAAATATTCTGCTAAAACAAAGAGGTTCAATATACACCCAGTTCTCCCCCCCACCCCCAACACACATCCCAAATGACAGTATAAGCCATTGGGAACAAACCACATGACAGATGTTAATCATGTTACTTAGCATGGTACTGAAAGAAAGTAGATGCCACAGTGGTGGCAGCGGCTTCAGGAAAGATACAGAGTTACAGAGACCGGACAAGATAGTACCAATCTTTGCAGTCTTCACTTGGACAAGAAATTCCCTGGGAGTTTTAGCTAAGGCTATGTTCACCAGATTGAAAGAACTGAGTTAAATAGAGCCTTTTACATTATCAACTAAGCTGCACTAAGGTGACCATAGGCTCACCCTGAGTGCATTTCAAATGCAGAATAAAGTACGTCCAGGCTAATGCCATAGCATTTGTGGTTGGCTAGGAGCGCCACATGCCATCAGTTACCATGGTTAAGCTAACAAGCAGAAGCTTGCTCAGTCATGTTAACTGAAGTGTTTACAACTGTGTATGAAAATGCCTGAAGTAAAGGCTTCAGGACTGGTCTATAGAGAATAGCAGAATTGTCATCCAACACTTCTGGGAATACAGTGCAGAGCAGTGCTGTTGCTTCTGCTGTTATCTATACAGGCATTTACTGTCCTCAAGAGATTAAAGTGTCACCTGTATGGTGAAGAGAAACAATACCTCAAGAAACCAAACACGGTGTGGAGAAAAGAAAAGAAATTCTACTAATAAGATTCCCATATGGAAACACTGGGAATACTTTTTCTCTATAGTTTGGTGATAAAAAGTGGAAGTACACACTGAAAACAAAATGAAAGCAATGAACCAAAACGAGATGCGGAAGGTAGCCTCTTTCATATTAAAAACATAAGTAGGGATGGAAAGAAAGCTAACAAATGTGGAAAAGTTGAGAAGCAAAACCACCAAATTGTAAGTTTTGCAGATTGTCATGGAGTTCTGCTGTTGGATAAAGGCAAATGTTGCATAAAAGTCTTAACCATTTGGCCTACCTGCAGGCAAATGTTGAGAAGATTGAATTTGGAAGTTTTGCTGTATCTTAAAGGGAACAGCCAAAATTCTGATGTTATTATTTGTAAGCTATGTGGCTTGTATCCTACAGTGTTCTGTCTGCAGTCCAGCTGGTTATTTGTAGATAATTGTAACACTTCCAGTGCCAAAGCACTTGGTAAGGAGTCTGGCGTGGAGCCCAGACAAGGATGATAAGGTGCAAAATTCTGTAGCCAGCAGTATTCACCTCATCTCTACGCAATCCCTACCTCAGAAGCATTAGTTTCTGAGCACTGAGGATAACCGCATCCCTGAGTCCACATGTGTAAAGGACAATTTTTGGAAGAGAGCAGCACACAGTTCCTGCAGAGCCTTGCAGCAGACATGGAGACAGAATACAAGCTAAATGCACTGTCCATGTGCTCTTCTCCTGCGCCAGTGGACTGAGGAGGTGGATTTGCAACCACTGGGGCCCCTTAAGACAACAGGGCCTTCTGACTTCAGAGAGTGTTTTGCAGTGTGTGAGGCAGGCAGGGCAAAGAGCATCAGGGGGAGAGAGAGGCTCCTTAAGCCATCCCCATCCCTGCATACCCACGCAACAGCCAGGCACAGTCTGGCCCTTCATCTGCACTGATGTGAATCCATGTCATTTGGCCATGAGTCTACAGCCTGCTGAGCTTTTCAGTGAACAAGAAAACAATACAGCCTTAGAGTAAGCTTGCACAACCTCTCTGTACAAGGATGGCAAGTGAAAAACAGAAATGTGCTACCAGAACTAGATTTAAATAATAAACAGCCAAACCTTCAGTTAACACAGATCAACAGAGCTCTATTGAAGTGAATAGTTTTGCTTTACATTAGTAAGAATCTGGTTCTCAGTATCCCAGTAGAAGGCTTTGTGTCAATATTCCTATGTGTGTAGAAAATGAGTGACAGCCTGGACAGAATAAAACTTGGGTGGCATAGAGAAAGGACTAATCATGATTCAGGAATGAGTAACGGCCAGCAGAAACACCATGTGGCAACAGAAATCCAACCTAAAGCTACCATATGCCCAAGTACGATCTTTTTTTTTTTCTTCTTGGAATCTACAGCCATGCACAATTTGAATGTTTTCTACATTTGTTTGGGGTTTTCAGGCCACTGTTAGTCCTACTGCACAATAAAGCTTATCAGGCTGCTGACATCTGGAAGCCCAGAGAGTGAAGCCTGGCATTGGAAAACAGGCAGATTTGCTATGTGTGCACAAATCAACGGTTTAGTGCAAGTGCATGCACTGTACACCTRTTGCTTCCTATAACTCTGGCCCTCAGCTCATATGCTATGCCGAGCAACTGCATGGGTTTCTGCCCTGAATTTCCCAGTCCTTGAGCTCATGTTCATTCCAGAGGATCCTGCAAGTTTCTTGTCTCACTCAAGCTTTTCATTAAAATGAAAAGCAATTTGCCTCCATTTATGTCTATTTCTTGTATAAACCAGGATGCAGGACCTATGCTAGCACAGTGTGTTTGGGAACTGGTGTTTATGAGACAAGAGGAAGAAATGTTGCTGCAGCATAAAAATGTCATAGTATTCCTTCCACAGTATTGCTTTGAAAGTGACGGCAACATTGGAATAACCAAGTTCATCATATGCCCTTTACACACTCTGCCAGCACTATTCAAAAGCTGCCATTTCCCCCCAAAATGACAGAAGGAATGTGGCTGCAGAGGAAGCCTAGGTGCGATTTCAGCTCACCATTAGTTTCAGTGACTCTACTAGAATTGCCTCAGATACTAGAGTAGGTGGTACAACATGTCCATACTATTAATGGCAGCAAAAATTCAATCACATGTATATTCTCCTAATAAATCTAACAATTCACTGTAGAAGGGCAAGCTAATTCAACATAGACATTTTTAGGAAACCTACAGGATTGAATGTTTAACTAGACTGAATTTGATTTAATGCAAAACATTTGCCAAATCAGAAGGGAGTTTTTCTTCAGAACTCATGGGACTCTCAGAATTTCTCATCTTGAATGAGCAAAGGCTTATACTGTTTTATACAACATGATTGCTTCGGACTGTGCTCCCAAACAATGCAACCTGAGAAGGACCTCTTCTTAGAGCTCAGGATTCCCCCTCCTGTTAGCCTACCCATTTTATTCCTCACTGTTTTATTTTGGACACCTTTCTCATGATTTTGTGTGGGGACTCCTACCACAAACACATAAGGATCTATTCCATAATCTCTTACCATATTATTCCAGAGAGCCATAGCCATCTCAGCATAGCCTCTTTCACTGAAATGAAAGCAATCTGCAGAGAAGAAACTCAGATCTGGCTTTCCATTCTGCAACAAAAAGCAAAATACTTTTCTCAGCACTTACTAAACTTTGAGATCTGACATACTGCATCTAAAAGTACACTATACTTGGCATATCCCCTTCATAATTTTGGAATTTTCTTAGAGGCGATATATTCTTATTTCAACACTATACACAAACTTAAGTACCGTCTAACCGCAAGTTGCGTACTGCATCTTGAGACCTTCTGTGTAATGTAGTCTGCTCAACTTCACACAGCACTTTCCATACTAAAACTAAACTTGTCATTAAACTGACAATCATAGCTCTTACATGGACACTGCTATTGACCCATAGCTCACCCTGCAAAGAACTGGTAGGAAACTGGATGCTTATTTTTGCTTGTCAAGTTTCTATAGCTCAGCCTCGGATTTATAATCTTTCAGGTTTTGAAATTTGTGCTGTATTTCAGGTGAATGTCCAAAATTGTGGGCTTATCCAGCTGTGGCAAATGCCTTTCTTAGGGAAAATTTGCCTTATCACTGCCAAAATGGTAACTAGTCAGTGAACTTGAAGACTGCCAGAACACAATGGTGATGATATGACAAAAGGATTATGCACAATTGGGTGCTTTAAACTAGGATTCACACTTAATCTTCATATTCTGAACTACACAGCGTACAAAATGCTAAGGCTCAAGAATGAGAGAATCAGCCTTTAGCTTCCAAAGTTGCTTTCTATTTCTATGCTGGGATAAACTGGACATACAGCATTTTCCAGTGAGTGATCTGGTCTCCACGTGAAGAAAACCTGAACGCATTTCATAACCTAGATCAGAAGGGAATTCTGGCATATGCCAGTTCTAGTCCCATACACAGGCAACAGGGGAACCAAAAGGGGACCAACATACAATCTAGATTAAGTCACAGGGTACTTATATTTAATGTATGCACACCTTGAATGTTTCCCAAAGCCACTTTAATTCACAGAAACTATGGTCTTTCCTATTTTTTCCTTTGTTACCCTTACTTCTGGCTCCACTCTGCACTGCTAGACTATGCAGACAGAAGCCAAGCCAATCCTTGTTCCACGGATCTTACTAACTTTGATACTCAAGATGCTGGTCCTTGAATGATGAGCAAGAAAAAACAGCACTCACGCTATCCAAGGGCACAAAGGCATTTCGGAAAAATGGTTGCATGACAACTGCAAAGTCCTCACGCTGTTCATATCGACCACTGTTGACCATCTGTAAGGCTTCAGCCTGTGTGGAATTGCATGGCCAAAAACAGAAAAGTAACTTACAGGGTTCATCCAACTTCTGTCAACAATCACAAAAACATGCATATTACACTTTTCTCACTGTAGTCAACCATAAATTATTAATATAAATCCAGCTGGATAGTGTAAAGCAGTCCAGAAAATGGCAAAGAAAATAAATCTGGTTCATGAAGAGATTTTTCATGAGAAAAATGCAAAGAGGCTAGGACAATTTATCTGAAATGTAAAGATGATAATTTTTTTTAAACATACTTCATACCTTATAAAAACAGTGCTACACAATTGCAACAAGACTTAAAGTTTACAGAGAATTAAAAAAAAGGAATAAGCCCCAACTTTTTAGGAGTGGCAAATGAGTTCAGAGTGCCAACCTGAGACATTAGAAATCTGCTTGCTTTTTCAGAAAGGTGTACTTGAAGCAAAATAAGACAGGCATTGAAAATCAGCTGCTACTTTTTAAAATTATGGCCATGGACATTCGTGTGTATAATGAAAACACCTCATTACTACTTGGCAGCTTATGGGTAAAAATTCTCATGCTTCTGGTCATATCTCAAAATATTCCTAACCCCATTTCCTCAGTTAAGAACCGCCCCCCCCAGTAGGTTTATATGAGTATTTTCTAGGATAGATTTTTTGAACGTTGTCAGACTCATCAGGCAACATCCTCTGCTAGAGACAGAATAGTAACTAGAGAACATAATTTGATCTGATACAGCAATTCCTATGTTCATAAGAATAATGATGGAAGATTCTTCTGCTCYGATAGCTATTTATAGCTTTTGTTAAATTGGAGTGAGTCTTATACCTTAGGCTATGAAAAGTTACTATCAGATTACAAGCTGACCCATGGTAAGATATCTGTGCACACAGATATCTTTACTTGTGGCAAAAGAAAGGAATATCAGGTTAGTTCGGTTTGTTTTCTTTACTAAGAGTTACCACAAAACAGCTGATGTGAGGTAATTTGTCACCCTTGCAGTGACATGTTAATTCATGTGAACTATTCATCGGATTCATAATGGACAAAAACACATAAAACAAAACAGACATCATAGTAACTCCTTTTCAGCTGTCCACACAGTAACTGGAAACAGAAGTGGTCTCAATCAGCCTCCAGCTCAGAACTGAGGTCAAATAATAAGGCAGCACGGAAAGACTTGTACTGCTGCTAACCAGGTAGCTGGCTAGGGTTTTAGATTGTAGCCACACTTAATCACCCCTATCTGTACTGCTAAGGGTATGTGTGAGAGAAACAGAAGTGAGGGAAGTAGTCAAGAAAAAGTAAATGGAGACAGAGGTGAAGATGACCARTTACAGAATTAAGGTATTACCTGAAAATCTCTGTTAACTCTTTTCATTTCTTGCAGTTCAGAAGAGCTTTCCTTGGGGGTTAAGAAACACGGGCAAACATTCCTTCAGAGAAAGAAATACTAAAATTAAAAGTTAGCATGGAACAGTCTATGTAGTTCTTTAGCAACATGTTTGTTTTCCAGAAGCTCAGAACAAGTGCTCAAAAGCTCAGATGGAGAAGGAGAGTCACCTCATTGGCTTAGAGATGGACAGGTACTTCAGAAAAATATCCCTATTGAACACCTATCATGTCCAGTTAAAGTCAATAAGAGCTGCAGCATTCAGAACCCTTGAAAGTCAGGGACAAAGTGTATATTGTGCCATACATTAGTAGTAAATCACATGTGTTAGAATTTAAAATCTATTCTGCTTACAGCAGAATTTCAGAAATCTTAGAGTTTAAAGACAGAAAAGACAAATTGTTCATGAAATCTGACTCCTCAGACTATTGTGTTTCATTCTGTTACCCCTGTATCTAGGGTAATGTCTGCTTGACTGAAATGTATACTCTGAAAAGGGTCTGGAATTAATATGAAGACATCAAGCAAGACAGTCAATTCACTATTTTCCTTTCTAGTGTATTTCAGTAGTTAATTGCTTTTATTATAAAACGTGCTAAACTTCATGAGGCATCAGCTCCCAGCCACTGGTCTTTGTTATACCTTCCTCTGTTAGACTAAAGAGCTTTTTCATATCCACACTGACTCCTGTGAAGTCACTTCTGCTCTCTAAATCATGTCTCTCAATCTTCTTTGAGTTAAGATTTTGGTCTCCTCCCTTGGGTGTGAAAAGCAGCTCCTGGTTCTGCATTCTGCCATACATAGCCCARCCTGCACCATAGGTTATGCAGCACTGAACGCAAGTAGAAACGTCAGGGATGCCAGCCTCTATTGCTGAGCTGTGAATGGCTAGGTGAACAGGCTTTGAAGTTCAGTAGTATGACAATTATATGGTGACTTGTGCTGTGACATGCTGCCTTAGTCAGAGCTGAGAAGAAAAGCAATGACTTAGACTGATATCTACAGGTGCATGCCTTTTAGCCAGAGTATTGGAAGAAGCGATAGTAAGTTGATGGGAATTAGTGCATTCATTTAAAGGCAGCAATGAAAGCAGCTTGAAAAGCTTGATGTGGATGTCCTACTGTAGCAGCAGTTTAGACTGATCCCAAAAAAAGCACTTTGAAAGGTGAAGATCTGTTCTACTCACTCACATTTCTGATATAGCACACTCTGAAGAGCTTGCTGCTATCTGACGCAGTCCAGAAAGCTCTAGTATCTCCACCATGTTGACAAAGACTCTCGGGAGCTGCAGGGTTTATAATAAACAGTCATACTGAGTCAGCGAACATGATACCACTACAAAGTGAGAAAGAAGTACGATCCATAGGTCAGAGAGTGAGTGCAAACTGCACTGACTGCAACCAATGGCATGTGCAAGGATAATGTATAAGGGAGAGGAGGGGGGTTAGGGAGGCACATAGTGGATGTCAGCCAAAAGATGAGTGGCAGCTTGTAAAAACTAGCTGAAATACGGCTTCACTCCCTGGGGCATTTCCATTTTCTCTAGGGTAAATAACACCTTGTGCAGTTGGTTTAGCCATCAAGATTGGCAGCAGGACTGTACTATATGTTTGGCTCACAGCAAAAACACCGTGAAACACACATTTTTTCTGAAACAGCAGCCCACTTTCTCAGGGCATTATCTAACATGGTCATTAGACTACTCCTCAGTGCTGCATTACAACTGYAGCTATTTGGAAGATGACCTTGGATGAAATACAATCACTGACAGTCTATCAGAGGTGAGAAAAACGTCACTCTGCTGCCAGGAACATAGCTTGCTAAGGTATCTTAAAACCTTACCTCCTCATAGAAAATATCCAAAGTGTCCTGAAGGTGCTTTATATACTTTTGTGCAGAATAGGTTTCCTGTGTAATTAAAAAAAAACAGATCAGTCTCCTTTCAGTAATCAAGGAGTTTACTGTTTTAACTGAACAAAGAGCCCCGTGAGAAGATACACTGACTCAATGCTCCTTTTTGCCTCTGATGGCACAGATGATATTTTTTGGATCAAGAGATTTATTGCCACACACACACAGAGGTTATATAGTGTTTGTTTTTCCACATAACTAATCTTCCCTTAATCTCTGTAGAACCACCCTCCCCAGGTATATAATAGTTCYTGGCAAAGTCTTTCCGTGATGAATGACTCCATAAATCACACYTCAGGATTTCATGGTGTCTTTCATGGGGCCCAGGCCGGGGGTATTTGGTTTATGAAGAGTGACACTTTTTTTTTTTTTAAACTGCCAATTTAGGGAAGTGGAGATGGAGGCAGTCAGGCTCCACAAAGCTCTTGGGCAAAACAACTTTGTGAGGGTAATTGTAGAGGTGTAGCTGTGGGGGCAGAGATGCGAGTTAGCGTCCTCTAAAGGAAAAAGAGCCAACCTGACCAAGCAGTACCCGTCATTTCCATGGGCTGGGGTCCAGGCCCACAGCCTGTGCTGTGGGAACCTTTCTAGAGAGGATGACTGTTGAGAGCTAGGCAAAAGACATCTTTTTCACTAGAAACTGATGTATTTCATTTGGTGTCACTCTGATGCAATAACCAGGCACCTCCAATAATTTTTGCATGGAGACACTTTCCAGAATAAAACCTCACCCATGTCTCTTTAGCAACACGCATAAGACACCATACTGTCTTGATTGCTCTGTCTAGTTAGACTGGGAGATGTCTTCAGTTTATACTCTGTGTTTTGTTCAGTATGGCGCAGATTGCTGGTTCTTAAATAATGCATTGGTCCAGAGCTACAGTGCCGCAACATTAAAAGCTATGCACTCCTTTCTCGTACAATACAGATGAAAGGAATGGCAGTTCTAAGTGCTTTTTAGACAAAGAGGAGCTTTGTCTGACTGAGAGAGAGAGGAAGGCAAAATTTCCAAGGCTGGTCACCTGCCAAGCACCCAGACTAGCATGCCTAATTCAGAGATACAAACCTTGTCCAAGCAGTACTGACACAGGTCGTTGCCTCCAACAAAGACAGTGATCAACTTCCAGTCCTCCTTGAAGTTAATGTTCTAGTGGCACATAAAATAAACAGATTGCAGTGTCCTACCAGCTCAGAATTGCTTAGTCACACAGAGGTAACGTTTACAACTAGGGCTAAACGGGCTACAGGCATCAGGTCAGAACAGCAGAAAGAAGGCTTTGAGCTAAGAAGGCAGAAGAAAACTGTCCGAGGGGAAAATGTGAACTGCTTGCTAGTCTGGCCACAGTTCACTTTTTCTTTCATAAAGAAATTCCCTTCAGTAGACAAAAATTGTCAGGGTGGCTAAGTAGGGAGATATGTTTCTGTGGCAGGAAGTGTGCCAGGATGGATGTTAGCTTCAGGACAGGGATGGACAGGCGAGATTTGCCAGGCACGGCCAGACACCACCAGCAGCGTGGCAGTGAGCAGGGGCAGGGAGCGGATTCAGGAGTGACTCATGGGAGCRGTGGAGCTGGAGCTGCTGGGGATTGCTGCCAGCTGAGCAAGTATTACCCTGACTGCCAGGAGGGGAGAGGGGTGCCTCAGGGGCAGGCAGCTGGATTAAAATAGAAGAGTCCAGGAGGCTGGTGACTTCAGCAAGCTCATATAAGGGCAGCTGCAGCATCCACGTCACTGCAGCTAACAATAGGAGCTGCCAAGAGCTGGAACTCATCAAAACATTTTGTAACGTTCAGTACAAAGAAAGGAATCAAAGGCAACTATTTTTGGAGTGGTGTATTTACATAATAAACATCTGTGAGAGGAGCCCACAAACAGAGGAAGGGCCTGGGAATCACCCACAGGCCTGAATTCTCCTCCTTAACCTCAGGCTTTGCTCGGAAAGCCTTTTACAAGAGGCAAAGTGCAGCAGGGACTTTCCCCCACTCTTTTTAAAGCAGCACAAAAAAATCAGGGAATAAAACAAAGCTCTGGCGCTACCTACTATTTTACTCAAGAGCCAGTGTTTCCAGTGGCAGTTCCCCTCACTCTGCCAAAGAGTCAGTAATGAGGAGTAACTGACAGCGGGGCTAGCATGCAGCTTCCGTCAAGCGTGCTGGCACAGAGAGACACGTGCTTTGACAAATCCTGCTCATTCAATACCTTCCTTTCCCATTCAGCCTGCGCCAAGGAGCACCAGGCACTCGCACTCCCTCACACAGCACTGTCCCTCAACCAACAGATCACACCCAGACAGCCATCCACCCGGACAAATTCAGCCAATGCTTGGTGAAGGGCAGCCTCAGTTTTCTTCCACATTTGCCACCTTCCGACCCAGCTTACAGCAGTGGCCACTATGTTGAAAGCAAAGTAGCCCTTTTGGTCCCTTTTGCAGCCCTCACTGAGGCAGGAACAGCAGATTGTTTCCAGGATGCTAGATCCCTTACCAATTCCCTGAAAGCTTGTGCCACTGCAGGGATTCATCCCCCCACCCTGAGTATCTTGGCTGGTGATTATTACTTGCCAATTAAGAACCAGAATTTCAGAGGTCCTAATCTCCTGGGAGAGCTTCAGTCATCCTCCTTCCTAGCATTGYCATTCCCCAGACCCAAACTCAAAGAGTGAATAGCATGATTCRTGTTAGCCACCAGGCCCCTACTTGAGCAGCTTTGCACTCAGTCTTTATGACTTCCAGTTTCAAGGCCACTGCTCACCTGTACAGTCCTATGATCTCCCTAGTCTTCACATCTCCCCCTTCTCCCCAATACAGTTCTTTCAGTCCCTGGATGAATCACACATTAAATTAGTCTCTGCCCTATCCCCTTCCTTGTGTGTTTGCACACTACCTACATAGATTTATATAGGTAAATTATAATCTCCTAATGGTAGTGACTAATCCATTGCACTTTCACATTGGAAAGCACACCAGAGACAAAACCACTGATTTTTCTTCCATCTATAAAGCACTCTTTACCACTCAAATGTCCCATCAGTTATAGTTATCTACCAGAGACCACAGGATCATTGAGGGTGGCTCAAGCTCCCAGCCTGATAGCTCAGAGGAGCAATCCACTTACCGAGCTGCTTCTCATTAGCTCCACCAATTCACGTGCTTGGGATGACATATTGCTATAGAGAGAGGAGAGAAGCATTTTAGATTTATGCTCTGAAAGCACATCATCTTCCTGCTCTCCCACTCCTCCTTTCAGGAAACCTTAGGAACAGCAGAAATCAGTACAGGGAAAGCAATGCCTCAAAAGGGAGAGCAAACAAACAGGGACTAAGAGCAGCAGCAGCTGCACAAGTGAATAATCTGACCTGAAAGGGCTTTAGCTAGGATGGCTGCCAAGTGGCAGGCAACTGGGATGAATATTTCCCATTTCAGAATTCACTTAAACGCATTTTGTTTGGAGAAAAACACTTAACCCTAGATGCACAGAGACATTTAGTTGCATAACTCCCTTTGAAATCCAGTGAGAGAGTTTGATGCTTACACATAAGCTAGGCACCTAAACAGCTTTCTTGACCTGGCCTTA
This sequence comes from Apteryx rowi, assembly GCF_003343035.1. NCBI lineage: Eukaryota > Metazoa > Chordata > Aves > Apterygiformes > Apterygidae > Apteryx > Apteryx rowi. The sequence goes on along the minus strand of NW_020447841.1, from coordinate 516,075 downwards.
AATTCCCATGGCTTGTCTCAGAGCTGGAGGACATCACTTACACTGTGGAATTGCCAGGCTGGAGAGTCCCAGCCCGTCTCCGAGCCGGATGCAACATCCATGGAGTGAACCACAAACCATGTCAAGGTACCAGGTGGAAACCTGATATACTAGCATGAGACTGTACTTGATCTAACAAGCCCTGCCTCTCTCCAGCAGCTACACAGATGTGACTACATTGTTTGCACTCCCAGAACCATACTGATTGCCCTGAGTCTTTGCTCAATACATCCATGAAGTATTTCACAACCACACAAGCTTTGCTAGCTACCCTGAAACTCTCTTGCGGTAAATGTAATGACAGTTAAGGCTGTCACACAAAGTCTTGGAAACAAACTCCATGAGTATCCACAGAGCAGGTACAGCATATGCAATATATACTCTCATGTATTTTGGCTCTCAAACTAGAGGAGTTTTTCTTCAAGAGAAGAAAGAAATTAATTCCCAACCGCTCATTCTGTTCTTCTGCTTTGCACCGCAAACAGGGGTAGTTTTTAATGCAATTAGGGTAGCAGTAGGCTTCTATTTGATAATTTGAGGAGCATGTCCCAGAAATCAAGGAATAACTATAAAATGATCATGAATTTTGTCTGATTATAGACATGGCCTGACAATGAATGAGGGACCTGCATACCAAAGGCTGGGTAGAAAAAGGAACTGATAGAATTAGAAACATTATCATTAAGGCATTGTCTTGGAAGTTCTGGGCAAAAAGTCAGATGAAGAAAGGAAGTTTCTCTCTGTCTCTAATTTAGAAAATGATGCAAAGAAATCCCCCAAATATTGAATTAAAAAACAACAGTCAAACCACAGAAACATGCATAGTACAAGGAGATCATCAGTATTAACTCGACCTTAACATGCAGCTCAAAGCTAATCTGCCAGGCCATCGGTTCTCACCCCTCTTTGCCCTTCCTTGGTTACGATTATGCTTACAGTGCTTTGGCGCCTCCCTTCGCTGCATTGAATCCAGCTGTTTCCTTAGTGTTGCCAGTGGAGAAGCCAAAGAGGTTTGGATTGAATTTTTTCAAGATATCTTAAAAGGAGGAGAAGACATGATGTTTAGCCATCCACAGCACAACAAACAGTATTGCTTCCCACAGAAGTGYAAGCCAATCTTGTGGTGAAAATACAGGCTTGGTTTTCCCCTGATTCACTGTGACCTTAAGTAAGCTATGGACACACCTGCCTTGGAGGCTCCAGATACTGTCCAAACTTAGGTGTTGCAACTATTTCTCTCAGTGGTCTCCCAGAAGCCAGGGTCTGGCAGACCTGGAAAGTCACGTGTCTCAAGAAACTCGCCATTCTTGAATATGAGTGCCAGAGTGATCACAGCTACTTCCATTAATACTTCCCTTAATTTAGATGCTCTGAATATGGAGATCTGCCTCCCGCTTCTTCAGCTACCTGTGTTTGTTGCAAAGAAGTGAAGTTTTATTCACATTTAGAGATTTCACCCTCAGTGGGGAAGCATGATGKCTGATGGCTACTGTGTCTGTAACGCTGTCTGAAGCCTCTTTATAGAGTCATATTTACAATGCTGCATACATAAAAAAGTGCCTTTTATTCTTCTTTAGACACAGACGTGTGCGGTACAAGACAAAGCGTAATGAATTTTATTACCAACTATGACAGGTATTGTCAGACTGCTTCACAGCATGAATCGCATACAAATAGATGAACTGTTGTGAACCAAGTGCCCTCTAATTTATGGTCACACTGACCACTTGCAGTTTCCATGGCAACTACAGCAACTGGTTACACAGAACACTAGGACAAGAAATTTATAGTATTTTTAGATTTTTTCAGTGCAATTTAGCAACTTGAAATCACTGGGAGGAACCATAACCTTGTCAACAGCCTTCTCTAGATGGACCACTAATTGCTTCACAACCCTTCATTTGCTCACAGCCATTACAATCACTCGTTGGAAAGCACAGAACAAAATAAAGGAGGGGCAGATCTGCCATGAACTTCTATCACCTTCAGCACATTTGCTCCTCACCAGTCCTGTCAAAAGGATGTTACAATCACATGCAGATCCTGTAGTGCAGAGGAGCTGAATCAGGTTTATAGCTAATAAGGTCAGTCTGTGTTGCAGCTGTGACTCAGATGAACTGCTTGTATCCATAACAGACAGGCATCCCCCACTGTTCGCAAGGAAAGCATGATCATTTCCAGATGTCTCCTAGCATCTGCCTGGATTGCTCTCAGAGTAATACATGCCTTTCCCTTTTCTCATGTTGGTTTTCCAGGATACTCACTGGGTAAAGTAGTCTGAGTCTCCAGGGTCCCGTCACCTCCAATACTACAAAGGGAAAGAGCAGAAGCACTAAGTAAGACTAATCCTGCAACCATCTGTCTTATTGTCACCATATGTTGTTGCTGTAGCAGCCAAGGAAGGAAAAAAAAAGAAACCTTGAACAGGACTGAGAAGATAAACTACAACACAAGTRGGAATTCAGGGAAAGTACCGAAAGGAGATTTTAGATTAAATCAAACTGCTAAGACAGATGCTATGACTATAGCCTAGCAGTAGAAAATGCTGGCAGAAATACCTTTCTCATATACACATGCTGGGATGTCCATCATCAAAAAACAACCACCCCTCTCCCCCCCCCCAGCATATTTCCTTACTAAAGTTGCTCCATGTGACCTTGCTGCAACTGTACTTGTGTGCATAGAAGAGAGAGTGCAGTAAATGCCCATTAACTACCTATCTAGGATCCTGCAATATAGACTATAAAAAAAGTCTCTGCTTCTACCATTTAAAGCTTGTCTATGTGTCTGTGTGCACAGCCAATACCTTCCTATACCAACTCTATCAGCCTCTCCTAAACATACCTATCCCTGCATATACATGGGTGGGAGGGAGAAAAAGGATCAAGGAAAGAATGTATACATGCATGTGCTTTTCTACATACTTCTGCCCATATAAAGCAGGCAGTTTCCTTCCACTCTGTCATGGACATTGAGGTTTGCACCCACCCAGACATATATCGTCTTTGACCACTTTGCAATTGCCTTCAAACAAACTTAGTCATGAAACACATGGGACAAATTTTTTTGAATATACATGTAGTGCTCTCACCATGTTCAGGCCAATCCACATTTGTATTCATAATCTCTATCATTAGATATGGCAGTAGATAATCACAGTATCAGGAATGTTTTGAATCATCTCCAGGGGGACCAGCAGGAGGCTGAAAACTCACTCATATTAATAACCTAATACTGCCAGACTGGGGCACAGGACTACACTGGCAGCAGTCAAATCTGGTCAAGAATCACTCCCTTTCTCTTCCAGTCTTGACAAGCAGATCTTCTTTCCTCTCTTCCTTCCTCTGCCAATCTTTATCCAGCAATACTTGCTCTTAACCTCCTAACCACACATTTACTCCTTCTAGGGAGGCATTGCTCTGTAGGAGTAGGATTTAGTTACTACAACTGTGGCAGCAAACCCTTATTTGGGACACCTCATTCTCATCTTCTCAAGTATGTGACTACACCACCAGGTGACTCACACTTCTAACTGTGTCTGTAGATAAAAATACCAGAGCATTTTTACCTCCAGGAAAGTCCCCTGCAGTCTCCTTGTGGGTCTGTTGCTTGGGCTCCTACTGCAGTCTGGAAAGGATGGGAAGAATTGTTTATAAAATACTAGATGAAAAAAATGCTGCAAGCTGAGGTAAGACAGACATAGTGATTTCAAAGTGCTGAAAGCATTTCATTAACATCACTCTGCACCCAGCTAAGCTTTTCAAGTATTCCTTTGGGACTTAAATGCTCCATACCCTGATTCACCRACATACTTGGCCCCCTAGGCAACCCTATGTCTCCTATGGTTCAAATTCATGGGCTTCTCCTCCTATGCAAGAGCAGSTCATCTAGATAATAGACCATGGGGCATCAGAGGAGATGCAGTCCAACCACAGGGCATCAGACCACAAGATCAAGAAGATACAGCTTTGGAATTACTACTCTAATAAAGTTACTTCAGCAACCCAAGGGGACTCAGATTAATATCAACAGCTTTGTATTTTGGGGGGATTTTTCTGATGGAAAATGCTTCATTCTGGCATTTTCGAAAGAAAGCTGATTTGAGAGAGACTTTATAATCCGGGGCGGGGGGGGGGGAACCACTGATGAAGAATTCCCAGCCAGTTTTAGCTGTAAATAAATCAGTAGAGGAGCTGTTTTTTAATCTTCCACAGAAACAAGTCTTTGGTTTAAAATCCACTTTTCTCTGCTGGACCTAGTTTCCTAGTCTAGCACACAGACTTGATGAGATATAGGCAGGATTTTTTTTTTTGCCAATACAGATAAGCGTGTTGGCAAATCTATTGCTTTCACTGTGCACTGGTGCTGAGAAGTCAGAAACAGACGCATTCCAGCCAGTGGCATGACTAAATTGCTCGATGTTTCATTAATCTCCAACTGCATCTAGACTGAGAATAGTCTTCCTGCAGTGTGAACTTAAATAACTTTTCTTTTAATAAAGAAAAGCTATCAGAACAAAAGAGATAGGTGATGGATTTGAGCAACTCAAGGGCTCACAGGAAAGAGATAGGATTTTTTTTTTTTTTAAACCTCTAGCAAGGTCAGCACACTGACATGCATTCAGGTCAGTAATCATGAAAATGGGTTCTTCTGGAGCTTTATAGTTTATTAGTGGTTTCACTTCATTTCGTTCTCTTCAAAAAGCCACAGTGCAAATTCAGCTGTAAACACTGACTGCATTCAGGGCTCTTGTGGGACCTGTTAATTTCCACCCCCAGTCAGTAGCACTAAATCCCTTAACAAAAACCCCAGTCACATTGCAGTGGCAAGTACCAGTTGCAACTGGCAAGAACAGCATGAAAAACTGCAGCCATGTGTCACCCAGAGTGGTCTCACTCAGCTGTTGAGACAAGGACCTCAAACATCAGATTCTGTGGCCCTTGTGACTATGGCACTCTYGGATGTTTCATGTGCTAAGAGAGTGAAAATTTAGAAAAGACGTGTGCACTTGCAGGAGGAAGTCAAGCAATTAATTTTAAGAGTCATGGCAACAATAGGAAGGAGGCTTACAGGGTCATTGCTGAGGTCTTCTAAGAAAAGCTCAAAGCTCAGCAGGGGGCAAAGCCAGGATTATCTCAGGTCATGCAAAATCAGTTATCAGAGCTAACAAGGAGGTGAAGACATGCACACCTGCCTGTAGAGAAGCCTGATCATTTGAGGGCCTCGGTCCCCTCAATTTCCTCTGAACCCTACAGGAGCTGAAGCTGCTAGAACTAGCACTGGTTTTGCTCAGGAATTACAATTCATCAGAACTGTTGACACCAAGATTTGCTTTCATCCCATGCCAGAACAATTCTGTACTGCTGTGCAATTCTGGAACTTCTTCCTCAAAGAAAGTCAGTGCAGATCTGCAGTATTCCCTGCTATTCTTTTTCACTGCCTTTCTTTTCTGTGCCTATTCTTTTTCATTTCAGTTCTTGGTACATGAAATATATCAGAGTTTTAATTGGAAGGTGCCTAACCCAGGAAACAACATTTGAAAGCAAAATTCTGAAATACTGAATATCAGAAATTACCTTAAATGAGGAACACTCCATTTTGCAGTCAGTTATTTCCACAGGAATTTTCATCAACATTTCTCATTGTATGAAAATTGCCAATTGTTTGTTTTTGATTTTATGTCAGAAAAGACTATTCCTTCAAGACAGACACTCCTCTTTTCAAAAACATATGAAAGAAACCTCTGTTCAATACAGAATGTGATCGCATTTCTGCTTTGGCCTGAGTTATTCATTACTGATTTACACAATTGCCAGTATCACTCACATCCCTTCAGGCTAGCTATTTCTTTTGCAAAGGGACACAGGTGGATGAGTTTTGCTATGCCAAGTCAAAGCAATTTGCTTTCTATCTGATGATGCCTGACTTGACAACAGATGGAAAATGACGATTGTTTTTTTTCCATTTCAAACCTGGGAATACAGCAGTACTCACAGTCAGGGAATCCCCCAGTGCTCCTATGACTTTGATGTCAACAGGTCGCAGCTCATGTACTAAAATAGAGTAGGAAAAAAAAAAGGCAGAATTATTGATAACTGACACAAAATGCTGCTCATCAAAATAAAGATCCAAAACTTCAGTTCCAACCCGATGATATTTTTACAGACTTTTAGGGAGAATAAGCCTAAAAAAGTTCTATCCATCAGCTAAGCAAGAGGCATAAACTCTTGCAACTTGCTTGCAATAATATCCTCAACTAACAAGAAAATAAATGGACCTTAAAACAGCTTTCCACATGTCACCTTAGGAAGGAATGAAAACAGATTAGATACATTTAGAGATGCATACTTTCATTCTCTTTTAATTGGTTTTAAGGTTTGGACCATAGATCAATACTTCCCATTAGCTGTATTCCTGCAAAGCATTCCAACTATGCACAGCGCACCTACTGCRCTGCTTATCATAGCAGGTTCACCAGGCAGGTCAAACTTGCTGAGCCACTAACTTGCCTAGGAGATTTTAATCATGTTGCTGTATGATCACATGTATCCACAGAGAACACACCTGCTGGGCTGCAGAACTTKCTGCATATGGCAAGACAGACTTTCTTGCTATGCTGCTAAATGTGTCAGCCTTTATTGTTTCCTTTCCATCTAGGATTTACAGTTTCAAGATCTTACTGTTTTTAAAAATAAAAGGAGAAATCTTTCCTATTTGTGATTTTAGCTTACAAGTTCTTTCTCACCTGATGTTGGGACAGATCTGGATGGAGTCTGTTCGGAACACAACAGGTCACTGCCCCAATTCTGAAGTGACAAATAACGAGACTGGTCACTTTATGGTTAGAAGACTATATGGAATATTTATGTAGTTGAATTGCACAATTAAAAGCAAAACAAAATCAAGATGTATATTCTAGTTTGGTGCTACGTAGCTCAGCAGTCTTTCCCTTTTCTTTGTGTAATGCTGTCCAAATATTGTCTTTGGTGAAATCTTCTAGCTGAAACATACCATTTTCCAAAGTCAAACATTTCATCTAGATATATCACTTCTGACAAAGTTTCTTAAGGAGAATAATTTTTCCCCTCTTTTCAGCCTGGAGATTTTGTCCTTGACTTAGGAGGTGGGGGCTCCAGGCTTGAAGTCCTGCTCTGATCTGAAGAGACCTCAGATTTAAAAAACAAGCAACAATAAAAAACAAGAAAACTCTCTGCAAAGCTATATTATTATTATTTTCCACATATCTTGCTAGAAAACTCTTCTTTACCTGGAAATTTTCAAAAATGCCTTGCTTTCACTTAATATAAAAATTTAAAAAAWTTTTGAAGCCTCAGAAGTTTCAGATAAACAGAGCTGTCAGCCTCTAATCAGCTTCAGTAACTATAATTTACTATATATTTGCAAACGATATCATAGGTTGTATATTTACTCTGCCAATGATGAAACTGAGTCAATCAAGCACTGCAGAAACATCCTGGTTCACTCACAGAAGCAGCTGACGAATGTACTACCTATGTTCTTTCATAATGACAGCAACAATATTAGCTGAAAACGTAATAAGGCAAAAATTGTAAACATTGCAATGGGCAGTTCCCTGTAAGAGCAGAGATATCTGCTCATTCTGATCTCAGAGCTGACCCTGCTTCAAGCCGGAGGTTGGACTAGGGATCTCCTGAGGTCCCTTCCAACCTGAATTATTCTATGATTGCATGATTTGATCATTCAGACAGAAGTTACACAGACCAATGATCTTAGGAAGTATGAGAGTCTCATGAGGTTAGCACTAAAAGAAAAAAAAAAAAAGCCAAAAAGGTTCTCATGTATAACACAATGTAAGAGGCTGTACAATCAGCCATCTAGTTAAAAGCTGCTTCAAGAGGCTAGAATGGCCAGCTGGGCTTATTTTTAGATGAGAGAAGAAACTCCTCCTTTACTGTCTACTGTCTCTCTCCTTTATCATTTTTACCGAATCTCAACAACAGTTTTTAAAGTGCAGGAATTACCCATTAAAAATATAACTCCTGCCTACAGACAAAAATCCCACTTGAACATTGCAAACTATGGCTTGCTGAAAGAATACTAGCTGTAGCTCTTCATAACCCTCAAGGTATATAGAGGATTTCATAATTTTGCTAGGCATTGAAGACCCTCAGTGTGCCCAGCTAGTCTAGGCCATTTTGACAGCCATCTCCAGCTACTTTTACCAAAAAAAAAAAAAAAAGGGCATCCRTTTGCAGGAATTCTGCATGCCTGCAGCCATTTATCATGAGCAAGTTGCTGCCCTTTTCTTCAAGTTTTATGCAAGGTTTGTTTCTACAGTTTATTTTATCTCCCCTGTGCTAGTTGCTCAGTCATGATGGAAAGTGAAAGCCTCCTTTTGAGACTGGATCCCTGCCAGTGGACCCCTACTGCTTCCTTTGCTGCTGGAAACGTGTCCAACACATACAGGTGACTGCCCTCTACAGGCTAAGCTTACTTGACTGCATGGAAGTAGGACGCAAACTTCCCCAAATTGTGGGGGGGCTCATGGTCCTAAATCCTCTTCCCCCTGTTATGAGCACCTTACCTTTTGATATAGTGGTGCATCCCACATGACTTACTGTTGAGCACAGTTTTGATGAAATTGCACCAATTGGCATAATTGATTTTATATGGCTTGTAGGAAAAAGAAGAGTTTAACAGGAAGATATGCAATGTAAGAGAGACTTCCATGTTTGAAAATTGGTAATAAGTTACCTCATTTAAAAACTCAGGATGACATGCAAACAGTCACTACACAAGGACAGCTTTGCACAGTTTCTATAAAATCAAGCAAAAGATGCAACAAGTACCTCAGCTGGCCTGTTAGTGGGATCCACAGGTGAGTGTGTGTAGTTGCTATTCTTGTAAGTTCCCAGGAAGGGTGTGTTCTGGTGAAAGAAGAAAAAAAAAAGAGAGAAATAGAGATTAGGCAATGAACACATGGCACAGCCCAAACCAAGTGACACTAAGATAGGATGCTACCAAAAAAAATGGCATAATTACTAATTGCCTAAGCTGAAAAATRGGGATCTAGTTTTTGAAACTATGCTCGTCCTTGAAATTCAGAAGTGAGATTTTTGTTCAGCACATTATAGTAAAAATGACATGTGCCAGACATTCAGATCCTGACTAGCAGTCTAACATTCCCCTCTCTTAGCTCTTCCACAAGTTACTTTGACTTGATTAGATGTCTAGTCCTTCCAAAGACACCACCCTGATGTAAAGCCCAGAGAAACCTGGGCAGATCTGCCTGCATCAGAAGAGGAGAAAGGAATATTGAATCCCGCACTACTCACTTTTTCCCCAAAGAACGGCTGTACAAATTGCATGGTTATTTCTGTCCCCTACTCCTGCAACATAAATTCATGGAGATATGTACATTTTATAGGCTAAAAGTCTTCACTGGGATGCCCACTGATCTCAGACAAGAACAATTCCAATAACTGCATGAGGAGGTGTTACAAAATACTAGAATCAGAAAGCATATTTAATTGACTGGAAGTGCCTCTGACCCTTTATTTATAGGTTTTTATCCTACTTTAAGTTGTCTCAATACAAATAATTTTTCTTGGCCCTATGGACCCTTACAGTCTGGCACAGTCGATATTTTCATGGACATGAACACCTCAAGTATGAGTTTAAAACTGTTGTGAGAAACTATGGGAACAAGGGATGGAATTTGTGGATGTCAGAATCTGAAATCATTTACTACTCCCTTTAGTAACAGAAAAGGCAGAATTCCCTGGAAACAGCCAATTCTGTTGCTTTGTACTTTTATTTTATAGTCTTTACCTCAGAGCCTTCTGAATAGGGAAAGGTACGGTGATTACTATCAATGACTTTTTCAAAGCACTGTGGGCATACCATTTCTGAAAATAATGGTTATATATTCTTTGCAAGGGATATAAAACTTTGTGGCTAATTCTCAGCAGCACCAGCATCTTTGAATGGGATTGGATGAAAGGAAAGAAATATGAAAATCCACATTATTTGGCACTGAAGAAGTTGATAAGTTAATTTAAGCTCCCTGGAAAAAATACAGAGTGAAATAAAGTAGGATTAATTTAAGTGAATCTGAGAACTTTTGAAACATGCTGATTAATAACTCAGCAAATCTCCCTTTTCCCACAGAATGGACATGATATGGACAAAATCCCCTTGTATGACCTAAAAGACCATCTTCAGATCTGAGAGCATAGCTCTACACCCTAGTCTGTTCAGTTCTTTGGGATATTCATTGAAGAAAGGGAGTCAATTACCATCATCTGCCATGGTCATTTCCACATGCTGATATCTAGCAACTACACTTCAAATTCAGCAGTTTTGATTTATAAATGTAGAAGCAGTTTCCACAGAGTCCAAAGCATCTCAGTTATGGATGAGGATAGGAAACCCAACCTACCACTAACTCAAGATAGAACAGATGCTGGGATTTTCAGAGCTGCTATCATGCCCCAAACCTATTGATTCTAATTGGAAAGATCACTCAGAATATTCCGTTATTTGCATCTTGAGCTGCCTCAGTACTAAAAAATGTAGCAAAACAAAATCTCTGCTACAACTGAAAACACACAAATCAGCATGCTATCAATTGGTATTAACTGCACAGTTAAAGACCAAGCAACACCTGAGCACCTGTTCACACAGAGTTAATCAGAGAGTGAAAATTTTCAACAGACTTGTTCCCGACATACCCAGTCCCTGCTCTCTCCAGCAAGCACAAGCACAGGCAGCTGATACCTGGCTTCCACAGTGTGGGAATATTTACCTGAGTTGGACAGCTGAGGGTAATGTCAGCCATGAAGTCAAAGGAGTCTGTTTTCTGGCCTACAGGTTGGAACTAGAAAGGAAGACAAAAGAAATTATCTTGTAGCTGTGTCTTCTCATCTTACATTCATATAACAATTCTAATCCAAAAGAATCTAAATACACCTTTCAAATTTATATAAAGCTGCCTGTATTTACAGATCTTGATTCACCCAAGACTGAGATGCATCTGCTTCTCAGAAAGAACATGACAACTGTAAAATAAAACAGCAACTCTAGAAAGAAGTTTAAAATGGGAAGTGGAAAACTACACTGCATCAGTTTAAACTCCAGGAGGATTTTGGCAGGCATATGCAATTCCTCTGGAATTATGCCAGAATACAAGGTCATAAACTATCTTCTCCTGCACAAAAGAAGATACTAAGAGTCCCTCAATTTTTATAGCTAAGCTGCATGAGGCCATCTCCAACAAGAGGTGGTCTATACGCAGAAAATTAAAACAAATTTATTTAGAGGTACTGCTTGACTGCAGGCAATCATGTTAGCTGTTAAGACAATACACTCAAACATATAGAAGTTACCATCCAGGATCTGAGATACTATCTCTGTCTGYCTGCACGCTCCTACTGCACTGCAACGCTAAGAAAATGGGTTTGCTTAAGCAACCTTTAACTTAACAACTCATTTTTATTGAGTTTTATTCATGTTCAAAGGTAGTGAATTAAAGCCACTTTAATTCCTAATGAGGAAACCTACAAGGTTTTAAAACAATTTAAGCAATCCATTTTAAATTGGCATATGCAGTTAGGATTCTTTTTTGGTGGTTCCCCCAAATAAGTCCATAGAAACATCATCTCTACTAAATATTATCCTACCTTTAGTGACAATCGGTGAAATAAACTGGAAGTTACTCAGCTGAAATCCCTAGAGGCTCAGATGATGCACTTACACCACCCCTCCCCACACACTTGCAGAAGCAAGAGCTTCTAGGTTGAGATCAGTTCTAAATTTGAAGGCATCTGACTAGTAAACTAGGAACATAAGCACTGGGAGCTCATCAACAAGATCCAGAGTTATCCAGGCCTTCATTGCAATGTTTATTACATAAATAATTACATAGATAATTGTAGGGGTAGCCAGTTCTAGCTAAAGACTGTATTATGTGCCATGCATGTYACCTTACCATAGCGTTCCAGAGAGCCCTGGCAAGCTGAGAATGACCTTTCTGACTTGCATGGAAACAGTCAGGTGAAAAATAGGAGACATCTGGATGCCCATCCTGAAAACGAAAACATAAAGGACATCTGAGTGCAGAAGAATCCACATAGCTCCAACTTTGGGTTGCTGAGGTCAAACCAGAGCTGCTAATGGAAGCTGCATGCTATATGTATTTGATGCTGCAATGCAGAAAGTCTCTTGATTATCTGGTGATACAAAGTATACTGCAGCAGGTCCACTAGCTGTTAGAAATGCTTAACCTCTGTGTGCCTAGAAGCTCAGGTTCTTTGATGTGCAGATCCACATAGAAATAACAAAAAACAGGATTTTGAGCTTGGTGGTTAGTCTCTCTCAAGGTTCGCCAATAAGGATAGGTTCTTCTCCTTGACACATCATCAGAGCTGCTCCACAGGCAACACTATGCTGTGCAGTGCCTTCACATGGTAACAAGTGTATTACTGATGATGTACCAGAAGGAACAGAATCCATCCCATTTCTCACAGCTGTGTCAGTTCTGCAAGTCTGAAAGAAGTAAAAAGCAAATAAAATGCTTTTGAGTGAAGGCAGCCAAAATGACTGAATACACCAACACAGTGTCCTTCTGAGCACAGCTGTACTTTAGTACAGACACTGGAACATCTGAAGGAAACAGAGTGTGGAAATTTAAAAATCTTGGCTTTCATGCGAGTCTACTGAGATGAGAAAGACTAGATTACAGATGATTGAAACCTTTTTTTCAGAGCATTCCTTCCTCAAAGCTTGAGCAGGTTTTGATCCAGTATGTTTTGGCTAGCTCATTAGAGGTCTACCACCAAAATTTGGATCCATATTTGATCTTCTGCCAAGTTTAGAGGCAGAATTTTCTGTTCGGGAACAACTGAATTTTGTGCAAGGTATTAAAAAAAAAAAAAAAAAACTTTCTTAAAATCTGAAAGAATGATTGTGAGATTAAAGAGTTCAGAGATTTTTCTCCTCCTATTTTTGTTTCTGTGTTCTTTTCCTCTGTACCAAAACCCATGGAAATGAATTATCGCAACAACTAACACAAATAAATAAATAAATAAAAGCCTATTTTTCTGTAAAGTATTCAGCCAGTTTTGACATTTAAGAGTTTTGTCTAGCATCTGAACTTTTCAAACTTATCACAAGCTATTTCCAGGATCACCCTGATCCAATGATACCAGAGCCATATCTGCTGCTCACAAGTTTTTTTGTCCCATCTGCTACTAGTCCCACCTGAAGTCAGGAACTGCAGATGTGTGAGAATTAGCACATGGGGTTTCAGTTTCAGAGAAGGTTTGGGTCACTTCCTAGATTTATAGTTTGCTGGGACTTGCCATACAAGGAACTGAAGTACATTCTAGTTGCCACTGACAGGGAAAAGGGCTCACTGCATAAAACTACTACCTCCATTAGATCTTGTGTAAACTTCTCTTTCTGAACAGGCACAGAAGAATTGGTTAGGGGACATGAAAAGGAGGTGATGTTGTCGTCTCCAGTGAGCACCTATGTTGCTTTAAGAGCTGTAACTTAATATCTTTGTCTTTATTAACCATTTTATATTTTCAGAAAGAAAAATATTTACATATCCTTGAAAACAGACAGAGAACAATCTCTTAATTCAAGTTTTGATTAATTTTTCAAAGCAGTAATTCATATTGACAGCACAATATGTAAAACAAAGAACTGATAACCAAAGAAGTCTAATAATCTGTTATACCAAAAATCAACAAGTTCTGATAAAAAAGAATAAAACATGACGAGCTGAAACTATTTTGCACATCAACTTTAAAGGCTAGATACTTGCACTTAGTCCTTTACATGCAGGCAAGTGTCTTCAGACCATACCTGATGAAGAGGAATCTTGGGATTTTGGAGGAAAGGCTGGACTACCACTGTGAAATTTTCATGGGTGTCATATCTGCCAGACTCCACCAGTTTCTGAATACCAAGCTGCAAGAAACAAAAATGACTCATGATAACCCATCGACATTTTTCTTTGAGAATGCAGGTATCAGTAGGAAGCTTTGTTTTTAACTGAAATACCCAGGGAGACTGACAAAAAGGTGAGCCTTTGCAAAGTGGCTGGGAAGGCTTGAACACACTACTGCAACTGTTTTTGGGGGGACCGGATTTTGTTAACTAAAACCCCACCTATCCATCTGTACTAGGGAACAGAATTTTGCTGAACAGCTTGGCTGCTGTCATATAGTATTTTGAATAACAGCAAATTACCTCCTGGATAGCTCACAGGGCCCATTTGGGTAACACATTGCTATGATTTGCAATAAACAGACAGGTTGCTGGGTATTCAAGAGCTCACCTCAACTAAAAGCAAAGTGACTGCACCACTCCTGATAAACGTACCTGGTAAGCTCTGGTAGCTTCTCTCACCATTGTTACATTTTGTGAGTTTTCTTCTCCTAGAAGGACACAACTACACAGGTAACTGGGGGAGAAGTTAGAGGAGTAAACAGAAATAGAGACTGTTAAAACCTGAGAATGCAGAAGTCACCCTTTGCCACCCAAAGCCCTATAACACGGGAGCAACAAGGAAATCTACACTCTAGTGTTTCTGTGAAAGTGTCCGATGGTCCTTGCCATCTTTCAACATTACAAGTTGAATTAGTCTTATTTTCTGCCTCACATGAGTGATGCTACTCTAATATCGGTTTAGTTTCACCCCCAGGCATATTGAGGTGATGATCACTCTACTGTGCCAGTTTATGTCCCATTCATTGTATCCAGGCATCCAAAGACCCTTTGGCCTGACAGAGGTGCATGCCATTCCCCCTGGAACTAGTAAACAGGTCTTTGAAATTTACTGGCTGCATTACCCCTGAGCCTTTCCAGGCAACCACTCCTTCTGCATTCCTGAGACACAGAACATGCCCCTGTCTAGAGGGTTAGCAAAGAAAGCAAACCACCCATCTCAGTAAAGCCTCTAACCAGGAGAAACTTGCCTACTCTGCAAATACTTCCCATTTCCTCAAAAGGCCTGAAAATCCAGATGCTTGTGGACTTCAACCCACTTTGAGGAACCCTGTATCAATAACTTCAACCCAAGCCCACTGAGGTCTACCTTACATATCACAGGAAGCCCTACAGTTCTAGACCTAGACACTTCACACAGAGGGTCTCTTGGCCTAAGTGTCCTAATCTTTAAGGCACAGGCATCTATACTCTAACCTTAGAAAGAGAAGCCCAGCTCACTACAAACTACTCTAGTGTGGCAAATTCTGTTCCCTTGAGACCTGTAAGACCACAGCAGCCCTAACCCAGAGAAATCTATTTATTCAAACACTAAATGAAGATTATTAGGTGAGCCGAGCTTCCCTAAAACTAATGGTATGTGGAGTGCTAACTAGTGTCTCTACTCTGAGGTTAGAAAAATGGAATGGCCTCAACTGTTGTAACATGCTTGAAGGTCAAACAGCCCCATAATACTTTCAGCCAGAAAGGGAATGATGACCTACAAATCAAATCCACCCCTATCTTAACCAAAGTCCAAGGAACTATTACACAAATCCTGATTTAACCAGCGTAAGAACGTGATCCTAATCTGACCTGGAAGGGAATCCAGCAGCCCAAATCAAAGCATAGTTCCATAAGGGTAAGCTACCTTTAATACAACCCTGCCTCAAGTCTAAACTTGTTACCCCAAACCTTGAGCAAAAGGTTAAGCCTGTTACCTCACTCTTTTTGATCATACCAGGCCCAACCTTCATTCTTTTGCCAGGGGACTTTACCACTTTGCTCATGTTAAATGTTGTCCTGTGCACTGCCTTAGTCCACATCTTTGGAGTCACAG
Organism: Apteryx rowi; assembly: GCF_003343035.1. Lineage (NCBI taxonomy): Eukaryota > Metazoa > Chordata > Aves > Apterygiformes > Apterygidae > Apteryx > Apteryx rowi. The sequence goes on along the minus strand of NW_020447841.1, from coordinate 500,219 downwards.
TGAGATCTGTAGCTTCCAAAATCTTAGACGCAATTTAGACCACTGACTTCTAACAAGCCTGGTTCTACCCCTAACCCTTATAAGCCCTCTCAGACCCAAATGAAATCCTCATGCAGCTAGCTCCTCTCCAGCCCCAGCCCTAAATCCCATGCAAGCTCTACTACCTCTGATGCAAGCTCTAGATAGACATGTTCTAATCTCTCTGATCCTGACCTAAGGAGCCTCACCACCTTCCACCCTTATCCTAACTCAAGTATAACCATAGTCCAGGCATCTAAAACTTCTGCTACCTTAATCATAGCCCAGGGTGCCCTATCTGATCCAGCCGTAACATCAGGAGTCCTTACGCGTCTCAGCTAGGAAACCCAATCTACTATTTAGCACAAGCAACTCCACTCTCCAGAGCCATAAACTTTGCCAAAGAACATCTTTGAGCCACTGTACCAAACCTGGTCCGGAGTTGCTTACACTCTGTAACCACAAATTAGTATAAGGAGCTGCCTGAAATACCTGTAGAAACAATACTTGTTCTTGGGAGCCTTTTAAGTGAAAGACAAGATAGGCAGCCCCATCAGGCAGGATGGTGTCAGCACTGGATGGGATGTCCATAGGACTCTAATGCTATCTTTGAACATCAGGTCAAATGATGAGACGAATGGAACAAAAATGTGCTTTATCATCATAGACAGTAAGTTTAGGTGCAAAAGGAAGTAAAACAAGCCTTACTCTGCCAAGTAAGTGGGGCACTGAACTTGAGTATCCACAAAAAACTGCCTCAGAGGGAGAAGGTCCATTACTTCAACCAGATTCACTAGAGCTTTTGGAACCTGAAAGGAAAGTCAGACCTTAGCTTAGAAGGAACTGGCTAGGTGGTCTTAAATGCATTTATTTTATATCACGAAGTCCAGCCACTCCTTTCCCTTTTCTTTTCTGCCTTGTTGAGAAAAAAAAACAACTTCTCCAACCCAGCTGTTGATCCTTACCCAGTCCCATGGTCCAGTATTCCTGTCTGTCATTTCAGACAGCATCTCACTACCCTCAGGTAGACAAGACAAAAGAAAATGTTTTTATGGAAATTAATAGAGTACATTTGGTACCAGAATGGAAGGAACAACAAAAGCTGGCACCAACAGTTATATACCAGTAAAAGCTAGAATGCCGGGACAGTTTCACAGCACTTGCCTGCTCATGCAGAATATCAAGGGTTTCTTGAATTCGTGTGGTGAAATTTACAGCTGAGTAATGATCCTGGTAAAAAGAGAAGAAAAGGGTTTACTGCTAATGGAGACAAGACATTTGAGTAGTGAGGATGGAGACTCACATTAATGCACTTCTTCTGTGCCACAGCAGTATGTTCAGTGGAATGTTCTTGTTCCTTTCTAGAGACCAGGAACTTTAAACCTATCAGTTAATCTAAAATGTACAAAGACTCAGTTAATTTAGGGTTTAAAATAAACCCTCTTGAATAGCAGCATGTTAAACCTGAATCCACTGCGTCCTTCATGTGAGGATGGAGGAAGGAACCTAATATGTTTGCGTGTGAAAAACATAAACCAAGTAGACATAGGCAGGACCACAGTCAACTGATAAGCTCTCAAAGTTAGGTGAAATCATTACTAGTCAAGGACATAGCTATAAATATAGCTATAATTAATATTTGGCGGCAGCAGCAAAGACACCTATCAAGGTTCCTGCAAAAGCAGAAAATTCCCCAAGCGCAAGGGGTGCAGGGGAACTGAAAGTGCTCACAAGTTCAGAAGTTAGTGTATTAAAAGTGAAAGAGTAAGAGCTGGCAGAGGAAGGTGGTCTCTCCTCACCACCTGCCTACTCAGCTCCCATGATCTCTTCAAGGCAACCCTCAAGATAGTCCAAAGAAGCATCAAAAGATACTGAGCACCACAGCAACTTCCCCTATATACACCTCACCTGTTCCTAGCACCTCCCTGCACTGAGTTATGGGGTGATGACAAACATTGCTGGGTTGGACTGAAGGTGGTTCAAAGTAGTATAATTCCTTTTTGGGTGTCTAATTGCTGGCAACAGAGTTACCATATCAGAGGAGTGAAGCTCTTCTTCCCTTTGGCCCTTCCACTTTTTGCTCATGGTCATAAAAGAGAGTAAAGATGACAGTGGTTCCTACCCCAGTGAGCCAGAGAGAACACAGACTTCCTAACTCTGCTGCTGGTGACTGTTACTACATCAGGGCACTGTCAGCAGCACCCCCATCAAAACATACAGCAGCACATACAATTCATGATCGTTCCTGTTAAAGGCTCTAAGGATTCATGGATTTCCCTTAAAGTGTTTCTACTCTGACATCACAGTCCCACTATTGTTTTAGTTAACCATTTCTACTACTCACAGGGTCTTTGCAATAGTTGCACAGATCATTGCCTCCAATATGCACCGTTATGATCTTCCAGTCAGCATTGAAGTCAATTCTCTATGTAACAAAGAAGAAAATAATGAGCCCAATTTTCTTTGACTGGTATGTACATGGTATTTTTGAAGATGGATCTAYCATGGGAAGTAACACCTGTTTCTTTTCATGTTGTAAGATTAAAGTCCCAGACAACTTACAGGATCAGTTTTCATTAATCTCAGGAGAGTTCTTGCTTGATCTGGTAATTGCCTGTGAAGAAGGACAATCAGTGAGTGAAAGAAACACCCTTAGGGAGAGGTCAAAATTATGCTCTTCAGACACCTTAAATACTATGCATTTTCAGATATCAGAAGAGTCAAGAGAGAGACACTACAATTCTCATTTTGCAGTTATCAAATTACATGTTTGCATCTTTGCGGGAAGTAAACATCAAATTGATTGATACAGATCGCATGCAAGTTCAGTAATTAGTCTGGAACCAAAAGTTTAGCTTCTTATTACAGTGTTTAGCACCTAAAACAGCTGAAATGCCAGACACTGCACAGCATCTTGTTTGTTCGCAGACGGTCTGATTAGAACTGGGCTGCTATCAACCTATTCCTTGTGCACTAAAACACCAAAGGAATCATATGTCCCAATATTTAACGGACCTCCTGAGCAAGTTTGTGCACATACCACTCTGTGCTCATTCCCCTGGTTTCTGTAGCTTGCGCCCAGAGTCAACACTTAAATTTTCAATTGTGTACTAACAGCCTTGTGTACTCTACCTTTCTAAGCTAATTAAAAAGTCCAAGCAACTTTCAAGATTACTCAGACAAGTTGACAGCCTTGCTGTTTTGCAATAGCCATTTAAGCACTCTCTCTCTCTCTTTCATGTATATACACACATACATAACTGCAACTGCCATGAATTTTGAGTTACCTAGACTGAACACTTCAATCTTGTTCCACTGCTCTGACACATCGATCCTCAAATATGCTTAAAGAACATGGTTGGAAAGCTTTGGCCCTCCAGGCAGTTCTRTAGTCTGAGATGAGCTGCATCGCTCTCCCAGCTCTTGTTAGAAACACTTCACTGACTGTATATAATTTCTGGAAGTACATCAGCTGACATTAAGCATGACACACTTGTTTTGTATAGTAACCAGAGCTCAGCTCTCCTTTGCAATGCTGTATTTACTGTAGAAGCAGGAGATATTTCCCACCACCTCCCTCCAACTGAATATTGATCTAACACTAACATAAGTGTATTTACTGGGGAATGAGCCCTGACACACATCTACTTGTGACACAGACACTGTATGAATCTAGTAGTTCTGTTCACTCTTGCCTTTGTCCAAAGTCATAACCTACTTATTTATATCCCAAAGCTATCACAGGCCACAAGCTGTAAGGATTTTCCTTCTGTTCTCACTGTGGAAGCCCCTAAGTTATGGCACTGACTTTGGTATTCATCCAGAGGAAAACACCACTTATTGAGTAGACAGCCTGCAACACCTTAGATTTCTCATGCAGTCGTTGAACTGCTGATGCATCCCCAGCCAACAGTCAATAAGATCTAACAATATCCTGAATGAAGCAGCATCAATAACTTTCCATTCTTGAGCTGCAGTCTCCAGAAAATTTACATCTTGATCAACAGAAACATTCTGCTAATGGGAAACACACTGATATTCACAGTTCCTGTCACCTGTTCTCTCTTCCGAGCCTTCAATTCTTCACCTCATGTTTTCAAGTGAAATCAGAGCTGTCAAAAAGACTGTACACTTCAGCAATATGCTTTAGCTACGTGCTTAACTCCAGCATGTACTTAAGCACTTTGGCAATGAGAGGAAAGGGGATAGGCTTAAGAATATTTTGCCGAAAAAGGTCTGGACTCCTACATCGCCATCAAGTTCACTAAGCATCTCTTCAAGGCAGCCACTGATTTCATCTTCGTAAACCCCCACATCTGGTTTTTAAAAGCCGGTAAGGTTGCAGAACTACTTGGTTTCAGCAAGTGCCCAGCACCTCTGGAAAACAGTTTCCATATTGGTACCCAAAAATAAAACAGACCAGGTAACAGTTCTGAAATATCAGCATTAGATGCTTTCATTCATGGAGTATTTTTGCCCTCTGGATAATAGAAAAAAAGGAATATTTTTGGCTGATGAAGAATAAACCCTGGATTACACTATCACTCCAGGGCCAAGTATCTAAAGCTGGAGAAACATTTCCTCTCTCCCTTATGTTGCAACAGTTTTAAATAATTTTACTAGGAGACATGTAACTCCTCAGATACATCAAGAACCACAAAAGGACAGGAAAGAATCTCAAAAAAGGCATCTCAAGTTCAGGGATGTTACTGAAGTAGTTTACTCTGAGACACTGAACTTCTTTTCTTTACTCTTGCACACCTTTCTACAGAGAGGTAACAAATAGAGAAACAACAGAAGACTAGCAGGAATCATGAAGAACTGTCTTCATCCCATTGCTAAATATTTACAAAATAAAAAGGTGGCTGCAGAAGTCAAGACAGCTCTACCTCTTCATGCTTATCTAGTCCAGCTGGATTGAAAGGGAAAAGACTAATCAGTATGGATGAAAAAGACAGTTGTCCTTTGAACTAACATCCATCAATTCATTTCAAATGGCTACCAAATAACTATCTAATATTAATGCCTTGGTTGCTACTGATACGGACGGCATTCATATTGATGACTTAAAAGGAAATATTATCCTGTTTCAATCCTTCTCCCCCTCCAAACAGCCTCTTTAGGCTTTAACTGATGCAAAATGCAAGGCAGCCACCTATCTCATTCTTTCCTGTAACAAACAAAAGCTGAAGTTAATCTGGATATATGCTCCATATAGCAGTCTGTTCATGAATTCTCATGAATGGCTGAATCAGAGCCATAATCCATGCATGTATTTCACTGACACAAACAGAAACAAATTCAGTCACCACTATGAAATGAAATTCCTGCTCTCAGGTATGGGACGCTGTATGATACTTCAGGGCATCTAGCAGACTATTTCTGTCCAGAAAAATAAGCATTTACTGAGAATACTGGTATGAGTCAGAAGTTACTCAAGGCCTGCAGGAGAACCATAAGTAATACCTGATAAATCCTAACTGACATCGCTTAGATGCAGCAAACTCAAAGACCTCACTTGGCTTCTGGATTTCACTTTCAAGAGCTCTTTGGAAATCAAGAGGATTTTTTTTTTAAAACAAAAAAAAAAAGGGGGGCGGGATCTGGGTATTATCAACTAACAGTGTCAAATCCAAGCATGGTCTGCCAGGTCCTCTGCCCAAACTGTGACTGAATCTCAGCAACCATATGTTTTGTTAATTAAACTGCACTGATTCAGTAGGAAGCCAGGAATTTCTAGGATAAGAGTATATCAAAGTTCAACTCATACAGCCTCCCAGGTGTGATTAAAAGTAAAGGGCCAAATGCAGATGACTGCAAGACATTACAGCCCCAATAAACTGGCAGAACTGGCTGCAACTGCACCAGGTCTGCAGTGCACCAAAACTCAGATGTGACTATCAGCAATTCTTTCTTCAGATTCCAGACTGTGACTATTTTTTTCTCTCTGTCAATCTTGCCTGCCTATCCAGATGCCTGAGGCCAGAATTATGGAAGGTTTCATTGAGTTTTTCTCCTAGTAATTCTTTACCAACTCACTACATGCTCATTTTCCTAAAACATCCCTGCTCTCAAAGATTTATAGAGAGATAGATAGATAAATGGATGAATGTTAAAGACAAAGAGTAGAAACCATCACCACCAGTTTCTGTCAATTTCTTGCTTGTGGAGCACATAACCAGGACTGCTGGTTTCATTTGAAAGTTCAGCTAAGCCAGTTTTCACCACCAACTAGACTGGTTTTGCCTGCTGCTCAGAGCAAGTTATGACAGCACATGAGACAGTTGGAAGGGAATTAGATGAAGCATCCACCACCTGAAAGGTAAAACAAAAAGCTACATACTCAGCCTCTGCTTCAGGGACTGCCTGGTTAAGGAATGCGCCTGATTCATTCGCACGCCCTGTCCCAGTTGAATAGCCCACGATCTTAGCATTGAACTCTCGAATGATGTCTGAAAAAGAAGGATGGCAATGAAAGGAAAATGACCTTATCTGTTTCCTGCCTCTTGGGACCAACACACACGAGCACTGCCACATTTTTGCCTTCAGACAACACAGTACAGTTGCTACAGTCTCCATTCATCCACCAAGCAGAGGCGAGAGGAGCAACCAGCTGGCAGCGGCTCAGATAGCACTGGGTCAACTTGCGTGCCCTGTACTGTCACCAGAGGATAAGAAGATCAGAATTTAGAATTTTATTGTATGCAGCTATCCTACTTGTTACAGTGGATAAAGCCTGAACTAAAACCCTCACAGTCACCTGATGGGGACTTGTGAAGCGAGTCTGAAGGGGGTGTCAGCCCTGTAGTAGCTATAAGTGCTAGGTTTCAGCTGGAGATTTTGGGTCGGTCTCACGGCTGTGCAACATCTCACACTATTGACAAAGTTGAAGAAAATCTCAGATGCATGGTTCGGAAGTACTCCCACCTTATGCTCTGTTATCTCAATAGTAATTTCCAAAAGGAGGTAAACAGCAGAATTCAGAGCCGATAATGAGAACAAAGCCACATTATAAACTATAAATGCTACTTTAACCTCAGAGATTCAATTAAACACATTTTAATGGTTAAAAAAGGCTTTATCAAAATGTAATAGCATCCAGTGAATCAATTAATTGCTTATAATTGCTTATAAAGATGATATTCTTGTTACATTCTGTTCATAACAATGAGCAACACAGAGGGCCAGTTTATTGACCCTCTTGAGGCGGAAGTTTATTATAGACAATCTGAACTCAAACTCTGGTGGCTTTACATTAACAATAAGCTGAGTTAGGAGAAGTTGCAGGTTTCAGTGAAAAGAAAGTTAAAATTATTTCCCTCAGGTTACATGTACAAGTAGTTAGCTGTATTTACCAAAGATGCCTGCTCTCTGAAAGCATCCCTTTTTAGGAAAAAAGTGTGGTAGCATATTTATTAAAAGCAAATGCTAATTGCATCACAAACATGGACATAGCAAACTTATTTAGAAATTCAGGTAACGCCCACSAAGCAGTTTGAAAAGGGAGAGGAAAAAGAAAGGAAGGGAATTTCTAGTTTCTTCTCAGTGTCACTGATGAAGCAAATGTTTTTTCATTAGTCTTGGGATATTGTTTCTTTGAAAGGTAGTTCTTGTGAATTACTCTCAGATATCTTGAAGGCATTTAAGAAGATCTCTCTGCAAACACACCGCTCAAATCAGCCCATTCCCTCTTTTTAATCTTGCCAGTTAGATCTAGGAAAGCATTTACTTACTAGGTAGAGTTGTCACATTCTCTAAAGAGGCATCCCCTCCAATACTAAAAAGAGAAAGAGAAATCCCAGTCACTCATCTCTTAGCTGGACACAAACAATAAGGAAAGAGAAAACCTACCACATTGTCTGGAAAATGTGAAGGGTGATTAATCTGGAAACTATACAATCTATCAGACTAAGTGGAAGGGCCAAAAGTGGAAGTGTTATTTGGGAGAATAGCTGAGGTTTCCATGGTAGAGATATTTGTCAGAAGGATATATGTTCTTGCAGTTGTACAGGGGTTTGAGTCAATCATTATGAAATGGCAGAAAAGTGCCTGAGAAGGCTGCATCTTTGAGCGACTGAGCCCTAGAGCACGGCAGACTCCAAGGCAGGTTTGCAGACCAATTTCAGCCTCATGAAGTCGCCCTAAGGCGGCACCGTGCAACCAGCCCCTCTGGTGACTGAGATTGGTGACAGCAGCTCCTACAACTCTTTCCCTGCCTGCTTCCTGCGCAAGAGTTTGTTCTCTCAGGTTTTTCAATTGCTGGAACACACTGGGACACTGATTTATGGGGGGGAGACTATGACAATACAGAACCGCTTCACTTTCAGCTGTGCTGTATTGTCACACCAAAAAAATCTAGCCTTTCATGACTGTGTGTGTTACATGTGCTAAAAGTTCTCCAGTTAAACAGAAACTGTATTCCCTGGTCCAACAAAAAGTTCCAGAATAGCAAAGTTTGAGAAGAACTCCCAAAAGTAAAAATTTCTGATTTGTTCGACCAGTGATTTTTCTCCAGTTCTGTAGATCTCCAATTCCCCATCTCACCACAAAAAGACAAACTGTCATGAGCAGCCCAAGAAAAAAGCATGACAGAAGCCAAAAGATTGTCTGAAAATCTATTGCTGAAAATACTTCATGTAGAACCACATTTGTAACAAAACCAGAACTCTTCATAAAAAACACCAGCCAGAGAAGCAACTCTTTTCCCACTTTCTGACATCTGAAAGTCCCAAAACATGTAGAAGAGAAAAAAACTTTTCATGGCAGAGAAGACTTGTATCTCCTCATCACCTTGGATGAAGACTTACCTCCAAGACAGTCCTCGGTATTCGGTGCTCAAATCCATGAGATTATCTGAGGCAATTCCTGTACCAGCCTGGACATTAGTTTTCATTAACCAAATGAAAATAAAGCACAATTACTAACACAATAGCCATTCACAGTGATTTTATTTATTTTTGAATGGGTCTCTTCAAAAACTTTAGAAGGCATCTGGCTTTTCCCCAAACTTCCTCCTGAAAAATGCATCAATTCCTTTCATGATTATTCACAAGTGTTGTATTGTACATAACGCACAAGATATATGATGGAGCAGTGGAAGGAAGGCTTTCTTCACATGGTTCTAGATGAGGTGAATAATGTTTATAGTTGCATTACTCATGAATGATGAAAACATCTCAAACAAACCCATAAAAATTTCAGGCTAGTGACAGGCAACACTATATGAATCCAATACAGATGAGAAAAACAGGTATCTCAGAAACAAGAAGTCCTGTAATAACATTACACTGTTTTGAGAAGTACTGTGCTACACAGAGAAATTTGTCATAGTATTACAGCAAGGAGGGAAGCACTCTCTATACTCACGCTAACAATGGGGCAAACTGACAACTACGTCCCTCTTTAAAAACCACCAGAACTCAAAAGCAGAGTATTTGCCCACAGTAATACTATAGTGTCATATTAAATTTGAGTACCGGGTAGACTGCCCATTGCTGCCTTAGATTAAACAATACTACATTTTCTCCTATATATGAGCTTTGTCAAATTAACAAAAGACTGGAGTTCAAAATATCTGTGCATTGGCTAAGTGCAGCTCTGAAACAGTAATACACAAATGCTGTTTCTATGAAAACAGATTTTACTCTCAGTTCCTACAGGCTATACTTAGAAACACCTGTAGGGTCCTGGTTATTATCATACAGCAACTGCAGCTAGATACTGACTATCTTGTCTTTGTCAATATTGCAGATTTGCATTCAAATACTTCTATTTATTTCAGTAGCCTCTTGTGTGTAGGAGTTTCAGCACCATGCCTGCCAGATAGTTGTAAAGGCTTCATAGTTTGTACACACAATGTCTTTGTTATTCAGGCTCAGATTCAGAGAACCTAAATTCCAGTTATGGCTTTCTGCCCAGTGTTTCCCATGGGCTGGCTGTAGGATTTCAGGGGATTTGGCCAACAGAAAAACATTAGGCAGAAAGATGTAATCAGAATTTAGGCTGTCTGGATCTTGATACAAATTCCTTCTAGCCTACAAAAGATCCTCAGTGAGAATTACATCTCGGGAAGAAACTGGCTATGAGTTAAAACAGGCACAATAAAGAGACTGAATATTTTCTGAAATGGGTGAAGCCAGAGGACACTCTCCCTTGTAGATCCATATCTCATTATCCAACATCTCCTAGTCACTCTGTTCCTGAAAGAACTGAGGCAACAGGACAGGTTCACTAGCTCTTTCCTATTCAGGAGGAAACTTTGAAACACACAATAACTTAAGACTTGTGCTAAGTCCCATTAGTTTCAACATCACCTGATGTCTTCTGTTCCCTATTCAACAACCCATTTAAACACTTTCTTAAATGATTTGCCTGTGTTCAAGAGCATGTGAATATGTGCGTGGGGGAACAGAGTGTTGGAGAACTGATATCCTCTTTCCCGTTTTAGCTACCAGCCCATGAATGAACGGATCTTTACTTCCAGGAACAACAGCTATTTCCCCTCCACCAGAGCAGGGACATGTTTACAGTTTTACCAAGAAAACAGTAAAATCACCATCTTCTTACCGTCAAAGAGTCCCCAAGGGCTGCTATAATTTTCACATCAGCTGGCTTTAGGGCATGCACTGTAGAAAGAAAGAGATACAGCTGAATGTGCCTAGGAAACAATTATGCTTTTTCACCACTATATATGTGAAATGTGCCATTGTATATTCTGATGCTCAGCCACGTTGTTTTTGCAGTACCCAAATGACAAAACAGAAGCTCTCTGCAGCTCATCTTACATGATTGTAGCAGCAGCACGTGCACAATAGCTAGTTTTTTAATGGCTAACATTGCTACCAAAAAAGACAGAAGAGCGAGGAGAAAATAACAATACATTGTAATCAATATCGAGCACCAAGATGAGGGTGAAACAGTGCAGTATTAGACAAAGCAGGAATGGCATACTAAGTGATGTAAAAAGGCCTAAAGAGACAGCAATATGATGTTCATTGAAAAACCAAATACTGTCACGTCCCAGACTAATGTGCTGAAAGCTGGACTTCCAGTCCCTGTCCCAGAAACGTAGGTGATAACATTTATAGGCTATGTCAGCACCCAAATTTGGATTTTCTCATGAGATATTTTGAAGCTCTCCACAGTCAGTGAGTCAAGGCAAGCTACTTAGTCAGAATGCTACCTTGTGTGATCGTTTGGCATTGTATCTATTAACCTGCTGCTGAAAAACGTGACATCTCTGCTGAGCAGCATTTTTCACAGTCCAGCAGTCATTTCAGCAAAACCAAAAACCATTCTAGAAAGAGATTTGAAAGTATTTCAATCTCTAGACAAAATGGGTAAGACTACCTGAAGCTGCAGAAGGGGAGGAAGGACTCCAGTCCTCACATAGCAGCTGGCTTCCATAACTCTAAAGAGAAGGAGAGCCAAAAGAAAGCTGAATAACATTTGGCTAGAAAATAGTCAGTAGTAACTAGTTATCCTCCTAATAGAGGCCAAGTGGATAAACCAGAGCCTGTTTAGTATATAATTAATCAGACAGACCTTGGTTGCTTGATTCAATAGTCATATAAAGTATTAATCAGATTAGAATAGCATCCTGTGCCAATAACTGTGCTGTCTGAGCATGTGCTCTTACAGATCTTTCTAGATGCATTTTACCTAACTCAGGGAATACTTTCCTGTTCTGTGCTGCGCTCTCCACCTCCCAAACCCCTCTGGCCAAAGACCAATTTTGTCTGTCGTGCAAAGCATGACTCCTCTGGTTACCACACAGGAACACACGCAGCAGAGTAACAGTGGGATGGTGGTGTTGACACTTACTGGAGTTTGGTTAGGGTATGTGTAATTACTGTTCTTATATGTCCTCAGGAATGGCTCAGCCTACAAAATAAGGCAATCTGAGTCAATGCAAAACATCAGAAGAATAAGCAGAGATTTCTATTCCCTGAGCTTCAATTCTCAAGTGTCTGTAGGTGATTAATAACTTGATGCAAACGAAACCCAGGGATTTAAAAAAATTGACTTTTAAAATCCATATAATAAAAGTGTAAACCTGGGGTACTGTTTTTACACAGCCAGAAATTACAGAAGATTTGCAAGACCCTGATGTGTGCAATTAACAACAGGACTGTTGTTAAAGGCACTGCCCAGGCTGATTGCGCCTGTGCCAGCCAGGATAGYTTCACTGACCTCTTGCAGAGCTGTGCTGACTGATGTTCGCATAGGAGCCAGCGTGGCTCTGTCTCCCCCACTGAAGCCATTTCATTCAGTGTGGATACTGAAGTCTAAATGGTCTGACTAGGTAGGCTGAACACCCTGCCCTCATGTTTCAGTCAACCTATGCATGGCTGTAAGGAAGTTTTTTCCTAGGATGAGCCTGCCCTCCATCTCATGGGGTGTGGGGAGGGTGTTTTTACTGCTACAGGTTGTAGCAGCACAAAACATGCAGGGGAGAGACCAAGACCCCTCTTGGAGATGGTACTTCAAGCTGTTGGTAAAGGCTTACCCAGACTCCCAGCCATCCCCAGCAGCACCACACATAACAAACACAGATACCCTTGTAATTTACCTCACTTGGACAGTTGAGAACAATTTCATTTTCTATTTGCTGATTATCTGTCTTCTGCCCTACAGGTTCCAGCTGTGGGGAAAACAGGTGGGGGGGAACACAGAAGAAAAGCAAATGAGTATTGAAGTGCAGAGGTAACTCTGTTTGGGCAACCACTGGAAATCATCTCTACAGCACAGCAAGAGGATGGCCATGCCCTGCCTATGCTCTGACCATCCCCTCCAAACACAGTACCTGCTGTCCCAAGATTTTATCTTGAAAGCTGTTTTGCATACTAAACAGCCTATCCTATTCCCATGATATGTCAGGAATGTGGTGTAATAATCAAAATGCCAGCTATGCGTTATCTCCTGAAAGAAGTCCAACCCCCGTAGCCTTAACATGTCCTGGGATGCACTATTTTGATATGGGTGATTTAATACTTCAGGTGACTTTCCTCCAGATGAGCCTTCTTTTCCTTTGTAAACACAACTATCAGTTCAGAAGAGATAGGGCTATCTACATAGTGGTTCCTTAGGTTTTTTACTGCCAAAGGCAAGATAGAGAAGACAAGGAGAAGCCAATATAACCTTTAAAATCTTACCATGTTGTTCCACAAAGCACGTGCGGCCTGGGAATGAGTTTTCTGGCTGAAGTGGAAACAGTCCGGGGCAAAATATGAACTGTCAGGCAACCCCTCCTAGAGGATGAAACAAGGGTTGCATTATCCCCTCTTTTTTCCAGTGCAATATCCCTGCTGACTTTGAACCAAGTAGCTGCAAAGGCCTTTGAGACCAAAAGAACTGAACCGGGCCAGAGAGCACTAGTAACTCGGAACTACGAAGCCCTTTAAAGCTTTTTAATATATGATTTCCAGAGTTATAAGCAACACAGACAACCCTGATTCTGGGTACCAAATACCTAGGCACAGATATTGATCATATCCTTGATCTCCCCTGACACTCGCACATTATCGTTTTTTTGTGGCATTTGTGTTTTCATACTAAAAGTCTTCTATTTGCCAAAATACTGGAAGGGACTTTGTAATGTATAGGGGATGCGGGATGAGTGTTCCCTGGGGAATATTTTGAACTAAATGTCTACTGCATAATTGTTTGTGATTACAGGGGAGTGGCTTCAGTGCCCCAGATGGTATCTTCAAGGCCCATATTCCTATTTCCGATTTTCTCCAGGCTATGCCACAAGTGTTTTCTGCAATTTTGGATGGTAGCTCTACTGAATACAGTAATTATTAGCCCAGAATAACGCTGGTCACATTTACAGCCAAGGCAATCTTGAAAAGTCAGGGGAACGGCACTAGGATTTAATGTAGGGGTTTTTTTATTGTTATTTTTACCTGTGTCTTTGGCACATTCACATTCATCATAAATGGCTGCAAAACCACAGTGAAATCTTCCTTAGTGTCATACCTTCCACTCTCCACTAACTGGCGAGTTCTCTCCTAAAGAGTCAAAAAAAGTTGTCACTGTTCCTTCTCTTACATTCAGATCACTGTGGCCCTCAGTAACTTRCAGCTCATCCATGGATTCCCCCACCCGAGTGCAGAAACCCAGAAGTGACTGTGAGTTCCAGCCTATGCCAGGCAGCAAATGCAGAGGTTTGAGACACTCATTTCAGATTTCTTTGTAAAAAGGCAGCCTGTGGATTGTTACCTGACATAGGCAAGGCTCTGCTCATTAATTAGATTTTCTATCAAAAGAGGTTCTTCCAGAACCACTGAAGTGCTTTTAGTCTGGCTGACATCCCATCCCTGAGGTTCATTCTTGAGTTATCACATTCTTTGACGTAATCTGATTTCCAACAAGATAAGTTGTCAAAAAACTGCTGGTTCCCTGACATACTCTACTTGCTATGTTTCTTTAACAAATTGTTCCTTATCTGCTTTGTTATTTTATTGAATCAGAGTTGTAAAGATCTTGAGCAGTGCAATTACCCAATAGCCTACTCCCATCTTCCCTCCCGCCCTTTTTTTAAGCACTACTGCAAAATGTCATTAAAGTGAGCAGAAACTGTCCACCAACTCCAAATACTCCCTCAGTGGTCCCTCAGTCAAGTCAATGCCAACAGACCCTGGTATCACTGATAAAACTGTCTGTTATTATTCCCAGCAGAACAAAAAGAGACTATTGCCAGAGAAGAAGAACAGAAGGACTACGTTTAATCTTTAAAAAACTCCATTTGCCTTACCTGATACTTTTTATTAAAGGAGACCAACATGTTGAATTCAGTGGAATTGACATCATAGTTTAGTACACAAGGGCATAAACTCCTGCAGAATGAAACAATATGCTGAGAGTGCTTGTCTTTGGTTTTTTTCCCTCCCTTTCACTAGCTGAAAAGCTGCAGCGTGAAAAGCTTCTCTGAAGGGGGATTTTTCTGAAAGACTAATCAATGATACCATTAACTCCCATCTTTGAGTTTCTACATATCCCCAATTCTTGAGCAGAAACACATATTTATTAGGGATAGATTCAGGAATATAAAATAAGGAAAAGGTTACATGCAAGCAAAAAACTATTCTTAGGTGCACCTGTGCAACATGATTTGCTTCAGTAGAATGATACAAGCATACTTAAGGATGGCGTTTCCACAAATTTGTTCTAATCTGCTATAATAGTCACAAGTTGCAGTGAGTTTCGTGCTGGTGGTGCAGCGCCACAACAGGTGCCCAGAGAGAGATGCTGGAGAATCTCTATCCTTAGAGAGATTCAAAACTTGACCAGACAAAGCCTGGAGCAACCTGCTTTACCTTTGAAGCTAGCCTTGCTGTGCATGGGGGTTTGGGAGGAGATGACCTCAGATATCCCTTCCAATCTGAGCTATTCTAAGTTTCCATGAACTAGCACTGGCCACTTTTAACGTTCCCTGCAGTTTTGACCCTTCTAGCACATGATTTTTTTCTTCTGTTGTTCTCCCGTCCTGGACACACCTCATTATCACTTGAGAAATCCAAATGAGAACAAAACACTCTTTTTAAAAATCCTGTCATGTGATCATAGTAAAGCACCCCTGAGGGAGCTCTTAGAAAAATATCTCCTACAGTGGTGCAGTTATTATGTATCAAGAATATATATATCCCTACCTCCAAACTGGCAAGTCTTAATGGAGAGTAACTAACAAGCAACATGATTTACTTATGTAGGACATCTATATGAAAGAAAGTACAACGCTAAGTATTTTCAGAAGTATTTTGGTAACATAAGYAAGGCAAAATCAGTAGAGACAATTTTTTTTAGGTTATTGGCTATTCTTGGAAAAAAAAGAAACAAGCTTTCAGAAACAAAAGCCTCCTTCAGGCTCTTCTTCAAATCAGCTCCATGGCATTTATTACTCCACATAGGGTCTGCTTAGTACCCTGTAAACTTGGATTGCTGCCAGACAGGAACATGTTAAATTCAACATGATACTTGAAATGATGGGGGAAGGTTACAGGTATCTCAAGATAATCTAATCCTACAGGCTCCACTAACTATAACTTTGCGTGATGACTAGGATCTTGAAATACGTATGCACTCTAGCCAGTAGCCTTAGTTGAAGAAAAATTACAACAGGATATCTGAAGCACCAGCGCTCTGAGTTTAGAAGCTAATTTGCCATTGACAGTCACCATGGAGCCCTTAAATCACAGCAAGAGGTTTGCAGCTATGTTCCTCCTGTAAAACCACCTTCTTCCATGAGACCCTTCAGGTGTCCTCGCTAGCCCAGCCAGGTGCTGCCAGCCTGCAGAGTCCCTCGTGGCTGACAGGACCCAGCCAGATGGCTGCAAAGCAGATGTCTTACTGAGGTGGCCGGATGCAGGAGACCCTGCAGCTCTCCTATGACTCTAGCCTCCAAGCTAACCATTACAGTCTGTGCTGCCCAATATCAGATACAAAATTCTCAGCCCAAGCATTAGTAGGAGCAACGGCTGCCCACGTTCAGAGAAGGTTGTCCCACGTGTCTGTTTAGAAAAGCGTAGAGTTCTTGCTTTTCTGAAACTAAGAAAATCCTGTCGGGAGCACATCTGGGGGGGAGTAGCCATCCTAGCAATGGCTACAAGCCCACACAGATTAACCACACTCAGTCACAGCAACTGCAGTTACTGTCCCTGTTTTACAGGGCATTGCACAAGCAAAGCAGGCAGCAGAGCCAAGGCTGTTTTACAGCTGTCTGTAATTTGTTGCCTGAGGCAACTGCCTGGTTCGCTTGTGTTTGGACTCTAATCCTCCCGCCCTTCCCATCTCCCATTCCTCTCTGCTCTCTCCTCTTGCCCACAGCCAGGAAGAAGGGAGTTCATGCAGGGCTGGTGTGATGGCCCAGCACAGCCCACGCTCCACACAACACCTTTGCTCTCCCAGCCCTGTCCAAGTCACAGACCTGCCACCTCAGCTGGGCATTCATGCCAACCTGTGAAGGTTACTCAGCCGAGGAGCATAAGGTAGCACAACGAAGCATCCCAGATGTCTACCTGAGAGGCTAATTAACAATGCAACTAATAACCAGCAAGGAGACTACAGAGATCAGGAACTACAGAAGCAAGAGGGAGAGTTTTAAGGCTCCAGAAAGGTAAATCTGCAAATAAAACTAGATTAATGTAATCAATTAAAACTCTGTGTCTGAATCTCTTCACCGTCTTTGCCCCAGAAGTGCACAACTGAGCTCCTTCTGCTTGGGCTTGAACTCTTGCAACATGAATGATGAGTCATTAAAATGGAAGCTCCACAAAAAGTGATAGCAGTAGGRCTCATAGATACAGAGACAGTGAAAGAGAGACAGGTATTTCTAAATGCTGTTTTAAAATTAACATGTGGGTACACATGTATACACAGAGAAAGGTGTTTGGTGATCTGAAATACTAGAACCTTTTCCCTTTAAGTAGAAAGTTTCCCAAGAAGACCTTGCAGCTTTTTTTGAGCAACAGTGAGAGCTGTAACATAAATCATCTTCAAACCTCATGATCAGCCTTGGGCAGCTAATGCTTTTCTCTGCGTACAATTCCTGGAGGCTTGCTATAGAAAGCACTGACACCAGATTCACAAATGCCCGTGGAACCTGCCAAGAGAATAAGCAAACCCAGAGCTGGCATCAGGAGCACCAAGTGCCATCTTTRCCCTTAAACTGCCACAGCAGACTTCAGATTGGTGCTAATATAACAGGCCTGCTGATTGAAACAGCTTGCATTATTTATAATAGACACATTTGAAGTAATACTTAATCCCACGCAGTTAAAATACTAAATTACAGCCCCTGCCTATGTGGGCTAGTTCTATTTTAAATATTGGTAGCCAGTCATTTAAAAATGATGATTTCAAAAAGATCCCAAAATGTTGTTACAGGTGTTTCTCTGCATGGCTCAGACATTTGCTGATTCTGAGTGGTCTCACCATCAACTTCACCCTCATCCTGAGTATCAGATTCTCACCCTTAATGATCAGTAAAGTGTTACTTTGCAGTATAACGAATGAGCAATGCATTTTCTAGTTCTTGAATACCATATGTTTGTTCAAATTTGTTACAATACTTTTTACACTATTTGTCTGCAGCACATCAGCTAGAACTCAGCACATCCTTATTTTTTCTGCAACATACTTCTTCCAGTCCTCTGTCTCTCACAGAGGTTTTCCTGTGTGCAAACACCTCTGTATACAGCAGTGCCGCACAGATGAGAGTGAGGAACTAAATTCTCAATCAATAACCACTGACTGCTTTCCAAACAGAATGTGATCCCCACTCCCACATTACTAGAAAAGCTTATTTTACCTCTCTGTGAAGCATGTCCAAGGCTATTTGTATATTGTGTGTGTAGTTTTCAGGAGAATAGTGCACCTGTTGAAACAAGAGGGTCAGTTTATTCAAGCAGGCACAACTGTGGCAATCTGGAGTCTCACCACAGCACTCGCACTTCTAACTCTTGGGTCAAGAGTAATACTGTCCTAAGTACAACTGGCATGTCTCTGCTCTTCAATTCAATAGAATTTGAATTCTATTTCTTCACATGAGGAGCAAAGAACACACTCCACAGTCAAACAGACTTCTGCATTAGAAATGTCTTCCCCCCCCCCCCAATCTTCAGCCTTAATTCTTGATTTAATTTCACACAGAAGTTCCTTGTGAGCCCCACTGGCCTACTCTATAAAGCTAGACAGTTCAGATCCCTTATTTATTTCCTAAATCACATTGTGGTTGGCACTATTGGTAGCTGTGTAACATAAAGGAAGCATCATTATGGTCTTTGAATGCAAGCAGGACATCTCCCTGCCATTTACCTTTATGTGCAACAGCCATTTTTGGTCTGAATCAGGAGCAGAAGGTAGGAATGGTTAATTTGCTCATTCATTGTTTTAGAACCATTGTGCTTCTTTGTTGTTTTTTCCCTTATCTGAAATTAATCATGCAGAATGGAAAGTATGTGCTCTGCCGCTTTTAAGTAGGTAAAACAATAAGGTCTCATCACTATGTGAGAAGCCTACCACAGTGTTTCATCTCCTCTATAATCACACAGAATGAAGGTTATGTGAAGGTTTAATTGCACAAGCCCGAGCTGCTGGCAGACCACCCCATAGCACCGAAGCTGGTAACAGCGCACTAAGAGAGACACTAGACATGAGTGCACACAGGGCCAAGGAAGAGGGCAAAACCTTGACAATCTCTTTTATCTACAGGTGGTAAAGCAGCTAGATCAACAGAAAGTTATCTTAGTTAATAGCAAAATAAAGCCACAGTTATGTAATTTACAGGAGTTCAGAAGATATCACTGCATTTATCATAACAACAGGTTGAACGACCTGAGGGTCACAGAGCAATTACATACCAGAGCTGCACAGCCGCAGTCTACCTTATTTTGGTCTAGCGTCCCTACCCTGCTGAGTTCTGCCTTCTCAYGCACTGCAACGCATATGGACCCAGCGCCCCGGCCAGCCCAGCTCACACTACATGCAGCTGAGGACTTACTGGATCGCTGCAGAATTTGCATAGGTCATTTCCTCCTATGAAGAGTGTTACAAGCTTCCAGTCAGTCTGAAAATTTATTCTCTGCACATACAAAAAAAAAAGAGATGGAATGAAAGTTGTGAAGGGAAAAAAAAAAAAAAAAAAGGTCAGACAACATACTAAAGAGAAATTTAACATTTCTCTGGGGGCCTGGCTGTAGTTTCTAGGTGTGTTCACAACAAAATGAATTTACAGTCATGATTTTGAGGAGAAACCACTATGATGTAAATAAGTTTACAATTGTTGCTTTACAATTTCAATAGTATCACACAAAACTATTGGCTTCAGAAAACTATTGCTCAAGCTCCATCTGTACACTTCTCTTAGTAGTATCTTATGTATACATTGACTGACTCCTCTAACAAATTTTGGTAATATATCTTCATTGCAAAAAAGGTGGCATATGTTTTATTGTGTAATAAATAATGCAGCTGTCCTACTGGAAAATCCTGGAGGGCAATACATTTTGGCTTTATTGTGAGACAAACTGCAAAGAAGGGGGGGGCAGTTTCGGCTCTGTCTAACAATATTGGTAAAAATTGTAGCACCTTTTCTCTGGAAGGATTTTGCAAAGAGATGGCTAATGTATAGTAATTATACCAGAGTAAACACAAACCTTCTTAGCTGCGAAGAAAGGTTCAGATATGATTAGTACCACAGACCTGATGTGGTACTCAGTATCTTAGCACTTGAATTTCAGTGCCTAACACCACAAGGAAAAGCAGTAACAGTACATCAGCCTCAAGTGAGTTAAAAGTATCTAGCTTCCAGTACTATATATCCCAGCTGGTAAAACCCCTGTCCAGTGGTTTGGTCTCAAAATTTACTTATGAAAATTAAAACAGTCTGATGAGAGACTTTTCCTCCTGCTCTAAACAGGTGTTTTAGAGGATAAAGAAGCTCTAAAATCAAAGATATATCACCTCTAATATGAACATTCTTTCTAGTTAATTAGTCAAAAGAAAAAGCATTTGCACTTATTTTTCCATGTGATGTTTCCAAGCTAATAAATATGACAGAATACTGCTTAGAAGCCTTGAACAAAAAACATCCAATTGCTTAGTTGTTAACTGCTATCCCTTTTAATCTCATTTCAGACACAGCCATGAGAGTGAAACCGTGTTTACCAGAAAGTGCACTGAAAAGGAAGGTACTGCAAATATTTTTGCCAATATGTTTTCACTAGGATATTTATCTTGGACACACACACAGTTATCTTGAAAGCTTTTTGACTGCTTTCCAAATGCACGATTGGCAGGCCAAAATAATACCATGTAACTTAGGTCACTGATTGCATAGCCTATTTGTCAAATTACAAATAGAAAACACTCAAAGCAGTAGTTGAGGTGAAAAATCTGCAAGCAGTCCTCAGCCTGATATATATATTACAGACCATTAATCAAATGATTCCTAACAACAAACGTAGTCATCAGCTGATTTCTGATGTATAACTTGCAAAGAAGGAGCTAAACTGGTTTTAAAGAAAACAAGCCCTTTCCTCACTTCACATGTTCACTCCATATGATTACAGTTTGGAAAGCTTGTCCTCCGCATCCTAGCGTGTATCTTCGCAGCTAGCAAAAACATGTGCTTGCAAGGTAATTAATAGYGCCACAGTAAAATACTGGCAGACAAAAGGTTCTGTAGTCTCAAAGGGTGAGGTGACTTGGGAGGGGAGACTGTAGCACTGAACTTACCAGTTATCTTGTGGTAAAAATGATAGGGAGATTTCAGTTAGCTGGATTTCATAGCAAGATAACTATCACATGCTTGTACACATCTAGTTAAGACAAAGCTGTAGTTGATTGTGTGCTGAGGCACACTCTGCACTGAGGAATATTACATTGCACACTGCTGTGCCCACAGCTTTGTTTGGCATCTACTGTTGGCCTGTTGCGCGGTTAGAGACTAATGGCGCCACTTAACTTCATCCTCCTAAAGATACTCGTGACATGTTAAACTCACAGTATCGTTCTTCATTCGGTCCACCAGTCTTCTAACCTGTGCAGGGACATGCCTAAACAGGAAAAAAATAAATAAATTAAAATTAAAATTAAGGAATCCTGCATAGACAGCAGGGAAAAGAGAAAAGTTGATGTATGGGAGTCCATCAAATGTTGTCTAAAAAACTTGGGAAACTCCAGTTATTTTTGTCTGCTGGATGAGAGACATGAGAAGGCTACATTTTAAGCTACTGATGGAAAAAGAAAAAGCAAGACAAAACATTTAGCATCTACCAGGCACTAGACCACTTTGCAAACACAGCATAGTTACACTTTTACAAGCTATAGTAGAAAATATACTGTACTACAACAGAACAAGTATACTTCACTCCTCCCCAACATCACACTGATGCTATTGATACACATATCACTGTGAAGCATCCACGCATGTATCAGTATTATTACATAGCATCAAGCCACTGATGCATGTTTTATAAGATGTGTTCCCAAGGGAAAAAAGGGTTGATATGAATTTCACTGAAGACTCATTGTATCTGGCTCTGGTTAATTCCCAGCTTTGCCACAGACTGACCATAGGCAAGTCACTATTTTCTCTGCCTTAGTTTCTCTAAGTGAAATCTTGGTCCTACTGATATCAGGCTTTGAATATCCTTCACAGCCCTCCTATAACATGAGGATAATTTTTCTGTACTTCACCAAAGGGATGTGAATCTCTTTGATTAGTCCTTGTAAAGTACTTTGAGCTTCTTGGAAGAAAGTGCTAGAGAATGCTTTGCCATTGCTGTTATTTTATTTGACAAAGATTAGAAAAGCTGCAAAGTCCCCAGTGCATTTCTTAGCCTTTGTGCTAAAGGTGGGCTAAAGAAATATATTTGGGTGTGCCTATCAGCCTTACTGCACTCCTGCCAAAGTTTAGGGTTTGGACCATTTCAGTTGGAACTGAATTTTAAAGAAAAGTCAACCTTCTAATCAAAAAAAGAATTTTCTTCTTACTCTGCACGATCACCTGCCACAGCTTGGTTGAAGGCGGCATTATCTGTAGTCTCCCTTCCAGTGCCAATGGAATACCCTCTCAAGGAAGGATTGAACTCACGAAGAATATCTGCAGAAAAGAGTATCTTGAAACATTGCTTGCTTCAGCAGATAACRAATGACATTATAAAGATTAGACCTTAATAAAAGACCAGGTTTATCAGATACCTATCAAAAATAAACCTCTACGTACACTAAAGGTGGAGATTCATCATGAGACAACTATTATCTTGCCTTCAGGTTGCTCAGTTGCATGAATTCAGATGCTTGTGACTTAACATGACCATCTTGGCTAGCAATGTCGTTTTGCCTGGTAAGCAAGGCTAAGCAACCCTACACCCAGGAGGAGACTCTYCTGCTGTCACACGAACTGCAGAGGGGTTGGAGTCAAATCCTTTAGTCTGATCTCCCCAGACTTATTAACCCCAAAGACCTAGTTCCCTTAGGTTGCAAACAAGCCTTACGAACACCCTAGATCCAATAATGCCCCAGCCTCTAAACCTCTAAAGCATGTAAAATCTGATCTTGTAACATGATTCGGCTCCTACCTAAAACGACTTTACCTTACAGTCAAAATAGTTTCTTTAGGCTATGATCTAAGATCTTTGATTCATCTACCCCAAACACAGTTTGGGCAGAATTATAACCAACAGAAGTACACTGAAACAACCAAAACTCCTAGAAATTACAGAATACATTGTTATAGTCATTCACAACAAATTAAAGTCTGGCTATTAAGCAACTTTTGCTCAGCAGTCGACATTGAATAAGAAGCGATTGGTTCTGCCATGATGCACATTTTAAGTTTTCCTTCTTGTCTTTTCTATAAACTAATAGACAGCTCCACATATCTATCAAGTTTACAGAAAAAGGCACTTACTTGCTAGTGTCGTGACTGTGCTTATGTTTTCATTTCCTCCAACACTGTTAAAAGGAAATAAGCAAGAAAAAAATATTCCAAAATATGATGGACTTCTTAAGGTAATGGAATAAGTAAGAGAGCTCCCCCTTATGGTGTTTCTGTGTATATACACATATACGTAGACACACGCACACCCCCCCACAAGGTATTGTTTAACAATCAAAGAGAACAAGTCAAAGCAAGCTCTTTGTGTGCGTAGCAATGGGGTCACAAACATAGAGACTCTATCATAATCATTATATTAAAAACCCTGCACACTAACTGCTCATTCTATTCTCTCATGTGCTTTAGCACATATTAAATGTAGCAGAAAGAAATGAGAATTTTTAAAAACTGAATAATTTCCATCATTTTTGCTAATGTTATCCCTATTAAAATATGTATTACTTCCACTTGTAGTCAATACATCCATTCTGTCCATAACAACAAGTTCTAAAGGTAGATATTTTAGAGTGATAAGTATACTGAACATCTTTTTCCCCAACCCCACTCAGTTGGAAGACTACTACTAGACTGGCAAAATTCACCATCTGTCTGTGTGTTCTTTATCCTTCCTCATATTATAAAGTAATGCTATTATAACTGTTTTTCCATAAATGTCAGTGGAATATTATTAAAGACCAAAATACAAAAATCTGGATGTACCTCTATAGTATCCCTTTAATTTAAAATGGAATAGTTTGAAGCACTCTAGTGCCTGTTTAAACCTCTATAAAGCTGCAGTGTCTCACATGAGTAAGAAATGAGCAGAAAATCAGTTGGACAATGCAGTGCCATACAGCTGCAGAATAATAAATGAACATGATTGTCTGTCTGCAGTATGGCTTTTTGACCTAATAAAATGCTGCATAAGTAGAAGTCTGATAACTGATGAGCTATTCTGCATGATACAAGTAAAACTGGGAAAGGGTCAAGAAACTAAGGAATGTGTAGGAAATAGCAGCATAAGTGATTCCATTCTGGAGGCTGTCTGTAGCCCATTCAAACAAGACAGATGGGCAACATGGGCCATGACTTGAACAGAAGACAAGCTATAGAAAAGGCAGGAACAGAAATACTGAATGCAAAAGTAGTGCAACTGCACTGGGATCCAGAAATCCCCTTTGCAATGGCTACTGAGATGAAAGTAGAGAAAGGGGCCACCTTAACATGGACCTCATTTCATCCATTAATCTAGGCCTGGGCCAGTCATGCTACACCTTCCTCTAGATGGCCACTAGTTTCAATGTTTTCTTTATCACGAGCAAAGGTGCAAGCAGGTGCCTACATGCAGGGTGTGAAGTCAAACTCACTCTGACTCACAAGTCTGGATTTGTTACAAGAATAAGCAAGCATATCATAAGCCAAGAAAATGGAGATTTTCACCCCACAAAACAAAGGGAATCTGGTTGGGGGGAATTCTGGGGACTGACCTCCAGGAAATACCTCGGTACTGAGTGAGGACATCCAGAACATCATGGGGTTTTGATCCTGCCCCATTACCAGCCTACAAGCAGAAGAGAAGTGGAGCTCACCTTCAGAAAATAAGGCTTGCTACAGTACTTAGCTCTCCGACTGATCACAGCAAAAATAATTAAAAGGAATTTTAATGAGGCAAGCTACATAATCTTCCCAAAATATACTAGATCTCTGTTCTCAGGAGGATYAAGGCCTGAGGATATTTCAGCTCTGCTCCAGTGATTTATCCTCTTTTATCAACTTCTTGATTAGATCAAGTGGCAGAAAAGCAGCTGAGAAAGTTCAAAAGGTTCAAATAACTCTAAATTTACATAAGGAATAAATAAGATAGCAGTGTTCTGAATGTATAATTTATTATAATATCCCTTATGTCATAAAGCAGTACAGTGATTTTCCTACTTCCCACTCCCAATTTCCTTGAAAAAGGAGATTACAAGGATTTAATGTAGCAATTAGTACAGAATATAAGAAACATGAATTACAATATGAGCAGCGAAACAATCACTGATCGGAGAATCACAGCCAGTCTAGGAGTAACCATTATAGATAGTCTAGAAACAGCGTTAAAAAAATTCTCTAGATAAGTTACACTTAATATACTTGATGATCTACTGTAATTTGACTCAAATATTTAGTTAGTATAAATGGATGTGGCTTTATAGACTTTGGTAGTATATCTATATACATTAGCTGAAGAATTTGTTCTTTCTATTTACGCTGCTCACTGATAGCTTCAAAGGCAAATACCTGGGGAGCTGCCTAGAATCAACAATGCAAATCAAATGTCGTGGGTTCACTCTAGCAGGGTGTTTTTGCTGCTATACAATCTAATCTTGCAGTTTTTCCTTGTGCAGCACTCTTGTGGACTTTACATGGGAACTGTGCACACATTAGACCTGTGAACTGATTAGTTGTCAGTCAAGGTGGAGCATGGAAAAGAATGCATGAAAAATGTGTTTGGCCCATTAGGGCAGAACTGTATGCATTCACTCTCTCTCTGGTTAAAATTCAAAACTGCTTTTTTACTACTTGCTTAAGTGAGTTACTCAGTGATCTTTACTTACTGTGAGTGAGTCTCCCAGGGCAGCAATCACCTGAATATCTGCCGGTCTCAAATTATGAACTTAAAAAAAACATGGTATAAGGGAGGGAGGGAAGAAAGGAAACTTCAAATTGTGGTGCATATCAGAACTTTTCTTTAGGATAAGCATAAAGTGTTGCAGAAACTGTATTTTAATATTCATGATTGTATCAACTTAGAATGACAGATACTGACAGTCATCAAAACAGAAATGACCCTTTGTACCATAGCTGCCCATTAGCTACAGTGACAGGGGAGGCAGCAAGATTTCACTCTCATATCTACTCTTATTCAAACTTGTTTTAAGCTATGAAAATAGCTAAAAGGCAGGCACAGCTGCAGTGACAGTGCAGAGTGGAATTTTTAGGATCATTGCAGCTTCTGAAAGAAGACAAATGCACCTGGGACAGGATTCCCCATGACTTTTTTGCTTGTCTGAACTGACAAGAGTACCCAGTCCCTACTCCATACTTTGCCCAATAGTGTGGCTATCTTTAACTGATCATTAAGGATCATATTTCAAATTAAGCTCCACTTCAGAGCAAGCATGGAAAGACATCCTATTTATAAACAAGGCTACCTGAGGGAACTTGGAACCAGTCCTCAGGAACTCCTACTCTGACAGATCCCAAATTGCACAGATACCTAAGAAGGTCCACAGTATGCTTTGAGATCACCGACTGGAGGAGCTGGGGTTATATGCAGCTTTACTGCTTCCACACACAGTTCAGCTGAAGTATCCAGCTCCCTCCTGTCTTTTCCACTGTCACTTTTTTGTTCATACATGCAGGAAGCAGTTGCATAAGCTTTCACTGTCCTTGAAGGAAGACTTGAATCTTGCTATATAACTATTTATGTTGCTCAAAAAAGCATTTTAAAGACACAATAAATAGAATGCACTGCTAAAGAAAAGTGCACCTTTCCTAACCCTAACCCATCCTTGTTCCCCTTCTCTCATCAGCTGAAGTGGTTCTACAATACAATTGCATAATGCTGTACCTGACGTCGGGACTGTATCAGAGGGACCATGGCCTGAACAGGGAATACTTGTTCCATAACTCCTTTCCTGGAAAGACAGACAGTGTAAGACTATATCAGACCCTTTATACTCTGGTTGTGACAAACCATTTATGCCCCAGAGCACTAGGTTAATGGATTTTCCACGTACTTTGTATACATCCACCCAACTCAGACCTTCCTCAGGCCATGCCTACAAGTGCCGCTTTTGAGGCAGGCACAGGCTTAATCTGCTAAGAAACTGCACAGCCATATTAGTGCAGCACTGCCCTACCTGTCAGCAGGGCTAGTTATTTCAGACTCCATGTCCCGCTACACCCAGCTGCACAACTTTGTGTGTGCCTGTACTCCAGGCTTATTGAGGTCACATCTTTCTGCTAAAGACTTCACGAACATCCCTGGACTATCCCAGCAYGAAACTGCCTTTGCCAGCAGACCGTTTGCCTGCCTTCTCTGCATGCGTGACTGGGCAGCTGGGCTCATTTCCAGGGAAGTGCTGGGCTTATGTGTGTTCCAGTCTCTCTGTGTGCTCCAAGCTCTACTGTGAGTGAAGATGCACAATAGTACACCAAGGTGAGTGGACCATGGCACAAGACCCAAGGACATGCACTCTCTCCAAATTTCTCCATGGCAGGTAGGTTAACTTGCCTGAGGAAACTCTTTGCTGTCTTGCCCCATTGCTCCAGTTTATCTGTTTTTCCCGCCCCCCAAAACAGTGCTGCTTCTTATCACCTCACATCATAGCTATTACTGAAAATCAGATTAGTAGGTAGTGTTGCCCCATACACAGGTCTATATCATAACTAACAAAACAGATCATTATGTTAAAATGAGTGGAGAAATGTACAGTGCCACTGCAATGTCATATTCGCCATTTTGAGTGCAGATACGGTCTAGATACCATATCTAGGGGCATGAAGATGATAATGCTTCATCTTCATGCATTATCACCTCCCTCTGCAGTTGTTTGAAAGCACCAAATTCTGCTCAAAAGCAGAATACCTCATGACTGAAAAAACATGCTTTTTATCTCTGAACAACTGCAATTATCTCTTGAAAAACTAAAAAGAAAAATCCTTTGTTCTTCTGTTTTACTAACAGGTAAACTAGATTAAATCGGACCCACACAGTGGTGTCATGTTGATCTGATCTAGCTTCCTCCACAGCGGGACTAAAGGGCCCTGTTCTCACTATTTTCTTATCACAGGAAAGTTAACATTGTTATCCGGAAGTTTAAAGAAAGGTTCTTAGCCATGAAGACAAGACTTCAGGCTGACTGAAGACATCTAATTTGATTCACACTCTACAAATTCCATCAAGAAGAAAATGTGCCATTATGTGTCTGACTATTTAGTAACGCATAAGCATGGAAATAAAGAGTTTGAGCTCTGTATTGTTTTCCCCAGTAACATTGTTTGATGAGACTACACCTACAAAATGTAGGTGTACTTCCACCCACCTGCCCCACCTCCCTGGAATACACTTAGTCTGTGTGCTACAAACAGGCTTACTATACCTGAAATGTTTCTTTGGTGTTTGACGTCACTGGGAAAGATGAGTAGTTACTATTCTTGTATGTGAACAAATATGGATTTTCCTACAGAGGTAAGAAAGTATTTTTACCAACAGTAGCAGAAATACACTCAGCTGATGCTGAAGTCTTCTAGATAGGTTTTCCCCAGAGAAAAAAAATCTATATAGCTTTAATTTTTCAATGAACATTTCACTAGTGAAGTAAACCGAGTTAAACCCGAAGATTAAGTACTGGTAAGCCCTAGGCATAGCACTACCTCTTGCCTGAAACCTAACATCAAACAAAACAGATAAATCAGTTTCTGTAATGCTTTAATTGCTGTTCAGTGAAGGTTTTGGATGCCAGTAATATTTTATCACTATCAAATTACTGAAGTCAGTGCTTAGATGCAAAAAAGCTCAAGAGCCTGTTGCTCGAACCTCAGAGATGTTTAGATCCTGAAGACAGTACAGCTCTATTAACAGCTACTAGGACTAAAATAGTCAAATCTGACAGAAGACAGAGCCAAGTCACAGACAGCCCAAACTATATAAAATACGTGGACTCAATTTTATTGCTAAGACTGATTTTAATACTGATGTTTCTCTGATATTCACAATCAATAAATTCAGATTAGCTGATCATCTTTTGAATCAAAAAAAAAATCTGACGCAGTAAGATGATTTAACTAAACTTTGTCAAAAGTTCTTGTTTTCAAAATTTCATCTTTATAAAATAGTCTGTGTCAATGAACTTCAGTAATGATAAATTTCTAGCAGTGGGAAAGTTCACATTCCCAAAAACTTCAGAATAAGGCAGCAATATCTGAAAACTTGGAAATTCTGTAAAGAGTAAATAAATAAAATCTCAAAGTGATAAGGAAATCCTTTTACCTGAGATGGACACCAGACCTGAAGCATTTTTGTGAAATCATAAGGCTTCTTCTGTCCAACTGGCTCCAACTGGAAAAGGACAAAGCACAAGAATTTTACACATACTATGAGGGCGAAGGAAGGGAGAGCAGCAATAATTCAAAGGCTTTAGTGCCTGGAGTTTTCCATCAGGTTCATATACACTAAAAACTTGTTTTGTTTATGATGAATATTAATCTATGCATTACTGCCACATGTATATCTACAAAACAAGGAAGTGAAAACAAGGCTGCTCACATGATCTGACYGTCACTCCATCATTAAAGCTGCCATCCACACTAACACATCCACTCTCTGGCAACGCTGGCCCTGTAAAGGTTCTTCCCACCAGGCACTGATTTTATATCACATAATTTTTCTACTTGCAAACAAGTTATTATTTATCAGCTCAACCATGGTAACTATGGACATCCTCTAGAGGAACATCATAGCTTAAACCATCTCCATGATTAGTTTTCATGCTCTTATGGTATGTAGTTTAAACTCCGCTGAGATTAACAGGTCAGTTTTACTTCCCTGATGGGTTGGGTACGAGCAAGCAGAAGAATTCGTCTGACAGGTAACAACTCTTTGCAGTAGTCTCTCTGTTATCCCAGACCTCATCTGTCACATATTTTTTGTCTACCCCTAGTTTGTGAAAGCCACGCTCACTAGCACTTGAGAAAGGCATGGTTAGAAGTCCTTTCTTCATCTTTCTGCAATGTGTGGTTCTAATATAAAAATAAACAAGAAATTTATGGACTTTTGTGGAGGAGAAAAAGCAGCTTTTAGCAAATTGAAACTCTGAAGAAAAACAATTTTATTGAAGCTCCTCAGAAAATTCAGGTTTGACTCAGATTATACTTTGAAGGTTTGGATAAGTCCACACTGCTTTACCTGAAAAGTCGAAAGCACAAGATCCCCAACATAAATGGAAAACCAAAAATCTTCTATTTCGTGACACATTCATGCTGCATCAACTCTTTCCTTCTGTCTTGTGAGCACTATATTTTTGTACTCCCTGTGCTGCAAATTTATTTTGCAATAAAGTCAGAAATATGGAATATAACACCATAAATGTCTCACACAAAAATATGGAATATAACACCTTAAAGGTCACACACCAATTCTGTGATGATTGTAGCTTCCTTACTAAAAGCTTGCTAATTTATCCCACTTTCAGAGCTGTTTCTTTATCTACCTTTTTATATGTGTTAGACAGTAACAGAAGTGCACTCCAACTCTGTGTAGAGGATTGATAATACTCATATTTGTTGGCCTTTGTTTCTCTTCCCACAAGAGGGCAAGGGGATTGTTATTAATGAAAAATTATGAAATGACTCAAAACTCAATACTGACAACACAAAGTGGTAAATACTATGAAGAATCTTTTCATCTGTTCATGCACCTTGCTGGGTGCTAGTTAAATTGCAATCACACTCAAAAGAGTTGGGCACCGTTTTAGATTTCTCAGTGAATCTCTGCTCAATGTGCATCAGCAGCAGCTGCTGCTAGAAAAACAGACTACATAAGAAACATGATTGAAGGCACTGCAAAATATGGCAATAACAAGCTTGACGTCACTGATACATTCTGGGCAGGAATGTTATATTCTATTTTGGTTGTTCCATCAAAGACAATAATGGAAAAATTCAGAGAGAAGYAGAGAAGAGATTTACAGAATTAGATATTCTTTAAAAGAGGCATTTGAAGAAACTGAGACTGCTTTTTTTGAAAGATAGGAATAAAAGGAATGCCACTGAGATCTGCAAAATAAAGCCCTAAAGAAAAGATACAGTGGGAGCTGGTACTTCTTCCCTGTCCTCATAAGACAAAACAAAGTAGCTATTTAATGACACTCTTAAAAGGAAATATTCTTCTTCCAGCACAGAGTTAACCCACAGAACATGGGACCACAGTGGTTTCTCTTGGCAGGGAATGAATATCAAACAAGTATTACACACTTATCTGCTGCTGGGAGCTGGGTGAGGAGAATGAATTTCTCCAGTAGGCAATTCTTTCCCTGTCACTTGATGGCACTGTTTCCTCGGGGCATGGGGGGACTCACAGCTCCCATGCAGCTCGTTTCTCATGTGGCAAAGGTGCAAGATCCTGGTCATAGGAAATCAGGCACTGACTCTGTATTGCAGCCTGCCAAAATTTAGCCCTACTTCTAACACACCTGCCTTATAGACAGGTTCGCATGCTGGCACGATACTCTAATGCAATGGTTTCCAAGGCAGTGTAAACCACTGAACGCAGAAGAGATGCATGCACAGCCTCCGGAGGGTGCTGCTCCCATTCAGGTTCTTGCCTGGTTTCAGTTTGTTTTTTTCCTGTTCTGTAGGATGGGTTTTTTGTGGTCTTTTCTCTTACACAAAAGGAACACAGGAGAAAAAGCAGCTTTGTCTAAAGTCTTTACACACATGAAAGGAGCTTTGCCTCTAGATATATTTCCAGAGATAAAATTGTAAGCATTTGCCAAAATTAATCAGTCAGACTCTCTGTGGTAAACATCAAAGTTATCTAAATAAATAAACAGCCTCTCTCAGCTTTTCCCAGCTACTCAATGGCTTTTAGCAGACTCTTCTCTGATGTCTGTAGTGCAAGAACCACATTGCCCCTAATTTACTAAGAATGCTTCASTATCCACCTATGTCTAAGACAAAACTTTAGCACCTGCCAGCTCAGCTTCTTTCCACGCAGAGCGAATTTCAGTTCTACTTGCCAACTGCCACTAGATTTCCCAGGTTTTACCCTTTGGTCAGTCAGCAGGTTATCATTCCACAAGGGAGGCTGGTGCCAAGACTCAAAGCGAGTGTGGCCAACATAAAGACAGCCTGGCAGCCAGCGGGAGGAGGCAAATACTTTGGATGCAGTTTTTGTGTACCTCCTCATACTGCTATGTTTGCTGCCTGACTTGATCTGCCACGATCTTGATCTCATATCAGTTCCCAGTGATGCTTTTTTTTTTTTTTTTTTTTTTCCTGGGGAGCGTAAATAGTTAGCTGCTATTCTTAGCAGAGCTACAGCGTCTCTTATCAGGTAAGTGAATCTGCCAGCACTTTTTAAACTGAAAGCGTCTTTCATATCATCTGCTCTTGCGCAACGGCTGAATACGATCACAGGYAGGTAGGTAATAAACCTCGCCAGGGAGGTGCCTTTCTGACAATCTCCAGTTTTCCTAGGAAAATTCCACTAAAGAAAGAAGGCAGGAAAACAGCAGTGGAAAAGAATTGTCAAGGGAACTCTACCATTCCTGCAGCCTCTTTTCAAACCAGAAGCTACATGCGGTTTTGCCACATCTTGCTCTTCCCCCAGATCTCCTGACTGTCCCCTCTCTAAAGGTGCCACCGGACAGTTAGGTAAAACACTGAAATAAAGCAAAGTTGGTGTTTGTCTCCCCTTATGACAATTTTCTGGTTCTGGTGAATCCCTAGTGTGCTCAGTTGCTGAGACAGTGTAACTGGCCCCCAACACTCCTTGAAAGTAACACTTCATTTGGCTTATAGTATTTTGCCACTCGCTTCCACAAAATGCTCCCAGGTGTTAAAGTGACAACAACAGAGTAACACGCCAAAGAATGGGACACTGAAGGACACAGCCCAGAGGATTAAATAACATCAGGGCAGAAAAGGGGAAAACATGCAGAAAAAATGGTGAAGCAGAGTGAAGAAGGAAGGCTCTTCCAACAGCAGAAACTGCAAAGAAAAAATATCATCTGAATGGACAGGAGGAGTTTCTTGCAAGAAGTGTAAGAATTTGAGAGGAGGAAGAAAAATCAGTGTCAGGTTAACTGAATGTGCCTGCATGAGTTGTTAAACTCCAGGAATCAAACCCCAGCCCTCTTCCCTTCTTTAGAGCCAGGATTTTGAGGAAGCAATATAACAGTTTCAGAATGGGGATGATACTATCATAATTCCTTGTAAAGAATGTGAGGTGCCTAGCACTGTCATTCTGCATAAACTGATACCTGAAAAGCTGGGCATTAAGAGGTCACGGAGAACTATAGGCTGGACTTGAAAAAAATGAAAGTAAAGCCCATTAGAAGCACATGAACTCTCCTAATTGCAGAGACTGGTAAAAGAGAAGGACAATACTCAAAGCTGGAGGACAGGTTCTGGTTGATAAGCCCTGAAAAACATAGTAGTTCAGGCTGATCTATTGACATAGGTAAATGAAACTCAAATTCTGATAAATCTGGTTCAGTTGACCCCAAATATTTCCTGCTGGAAAAGCACAAAGTGGGATAGCAAACTGGCAGCACTGTGGTCCCTTTCCTGTAAGAAGTACTGATTTTCTGCACTATCTGAAAAAAACATTCAGCATTTCATTTCAAAAATTTGCTGATGAAAATATAGTGGTAAGCAGATGTAAGGAGCCATTTTTCACATCAGTTTGGATGTTCATACTTCATGTGACTTGCTTCTGACTAGGTTTAAGATTTATAACAGTTAGTATCTGGGGAGGATATGCCATCTCTTTGAATCGTTTCACAGATCATATTTAAGTGATGGTAATAACTGTGTGATCTAGGTAAATATCACCACCACTGATGGGGACACTAAGACATGGGCAGTTCAAGTAACTCACCCAGTTTCTTACAGAGAACTTAGAGACACAGAGAGACTATGTTTAATCCAGAATTCAGGAACTTGACTTTCAATCTCAGGCTTGCTCATTTGACTAGAGAAGCTAGTTGCCTGGTGAAAGTAAGGCAAAGCAGTGATAAAGGAGCCAACATGTATCTTATCATGGCATCTGTTTTACGATACAGTACAATACTGAGATGGGAACTTTGGCATTATTATGAGGAACGTTACGGGTAACAGTGAAGAACAAGATAACTAGATGCAGCACTTTCGTTCCAAGGTTATAGTTTCAGAGGATCAATTTTTAACTCTTCAGCTGCTACTACCTAACTAAAGTGGCAGGTGTAGAGAGAGAGGTAACACCTTTTATTGGACGATTTTTCCAGCTATATCATCTGGTTTAATAAGACACAGTCTCTCACTACAAATCCTACTTCTCTTGTCTTTAAATGATCAAGGGTACAAGAACTACCAGAATTAGCATAAGAGGCAACAGGAACCTGTCAATCTGTATGGATTTATTTTAAAATTTTGTTTGTTAACAGGCTGTTGCAATATATACTTTTTCCTTCATGTATCTGACAATCTGCACAGACACAGGAACAGTAGGTGCTCTCATAAAAGAAAAGCTTAATAATATCTGGCCTTTAAAGCAAGAAAAAGTCTTTTATCTTTAATCTAACTTCATTTGCCATTGTGGATTATTTTTAATTAAAATAAGATTATATATGCTTTTTTTTCTTAAATAACCATGTATTATAAGAGGGTTATTAGGAAAAAAAAAATGGAGAATCTTGAAAATGTCTAAACCAAAAGGAATAATAAAAATCAACATCTTATCTAAAAACCACTGATATCAGAGCACATCCAACCATGATATGCACTAAACAGTAACATCCTAATTTGCTTTGGCAAGTACAAAATCCAGGTGCCTGGCTTTTTTCTCTCAAACACACTGGAAAGCAACTCCAACTCCTTCAGTTGCCACCACCATCAATGCTGATACGCAAACCCCTCCAGCTGTCTGTGCACCCACAGGGTCAAAACACAAATGCTATGTGTCTGCAGCTCAAGCCTGCATAAGGAAACAGCTTCTTACAAAATTGGTCATCGTGGTAAGACCAGAGGGGGTAGGAGAGTCCATGTTTCCTTCAGACACCCCCTCCCTCCTCTTATAAGCCACCATTTGTTGGCTTTCCTTAGCTGGGTAAAATATCCAGCCCTTGAGGCTGTACAGGGGGCTCCTCAAGGCTGTTTATCCTTCTCTTACTATGATAAACAGCAGCAGAAGGATGAGAGTTAATGAGGAAACCAAGGTTATGAAACTCATTAGTAAAGGGGAGGTAGATACAGCATGCAGGAGAGCAAAGACAATAATCATCATAATCTCAGGTTAGGATGAGCCTCAGCTGTCACTGTCCCACTCTGCCACAAGTGTGGGACTAGCAAAAGAAGGGACTGTCACAGTTCATTATTCCCTGAGACTTCCTGAAGGTCTACTTTGGAAATCTTTCTAAAAAGCTTGCAGTAGTAACAGCTACAGAACAGAAGAGAGAGATCTCTTGGGACTGCCTGACATTCAGCATTACTAGACAGCAATATCTCTGCACATCTGAAGGCAGCAGTTATGGGACGGCTTTGCTCCCATATTCTTTCTTCCCCTCCTTGCTACTCAAAGCCTGGCTAGCGTGGAGATGCTATTAGGTATCCATACTAAGGCCAGTAAGCAACAGTGTGTGGTACTGCTCACCATGTTGTTCCAGAGACCCACAGCCATGAAAATGTAATCTTCTTCCAGAATTTCCACTTGTGTCTTTGATATGGTTCTGAAACCATCCCTTTCCTGAAAGAGAAAGCACTTTAGAGCATGATAAAAGGCCTTATTTTATAAAACAGTATTAATATCTACAAGGATCACAGTCTCTGGTACTCTCAGTAACTCATTTGTTGCTGACCTTAGTTACTGCTGATATGTCAAGACAGAACAAATACTGTTCTTATAAGCAACTGCTGCACCTACCACTGTAAGGCAGCAGTGAAGGGACAGCACATCCACGAGACAGTAGGAAGAGCAGAGCAACAACAAAACAGTCACAACAGTGACATTCAGGAGATCAGGGAAACATGCGGATTGTGATCAAATGAACAATTTGGAATAAACAACTCTTTCTGTAGCTGACACAGGCATTAAAAAGTGAGAGCATGACAAATTTGTCTAAGGGTTTTCTTTGTTTTAATGAAATGACTGAAGAGTTCAGTATATTGCACATAGTGGCCTTCAGATGTATCAAAAAAAAAAAAACCATCAGAGGAAGTAAAGACTGAAGCTGTGATATAAGATAACATTTAAAGCAATAATWAATAATAATAAATAATAAATCCACTAAGAACATTGTCACAAGAGCTAAGTCTGCTATATGTTTACAGACAAGTCATTCATGAAACAAGCCCAGCATAAGAAGACACTGCAGCAAAGAAAGATTTTGCAATATAGCAAATCCCAGCCTTCATGGAAAACAAATTTCCTTTTCCCAGTCCATTTTGGGCTGATTCTGTGGTGTGGGGAGCAATTCAGGGAGCTGTTATGAGGCCCAGGAACTGGACTGTGACCCACCACCCACTCATTTTACTATAATCACCAAAGGTTAGATGTTAATAGATTTTGATCCCTTGCTCTGAGTGAACCATTGTTCAGAAAGTCATATTTTCACTTTCCATTGCTGGGTCTCAGACAACCTTGACCTTTGAACTTTCCTTTAAAATCACCTGTGGCAAAATGCTATCTGGCATCCCAGACAACCCTATCAATAGAAATTCCACACTGGCTATACCAGATATAAAGTCTGAACAAAATACGTTCCCAGGAACCCAGACTGCATTAGTCTTAAAGTGTTTTCAGGGAGGTAACTCTACTCTTCAGCATGTTTTACAAAAATCTTTATCATTTTTTTCCTTCACATTTTTAAGTATTTCTTGTTACTCCTTTTTGGCTTTGTTTCCACTAATTACAGTCAAGTCCTCTGAATTCTGACTATAAACACACGAGTGTAATCAGGAATGAATGAGCCAACAACTACAAGTATATGGAAAAGCTAGCAGACCTGACAGTTTCCAGACACTTGTGACCTAATCTACAGAGATGCCATGAGTTCAGCTCTCCAGGAACATAACATTCAAAAACTAAGAGTCTCTGACTGACACTGTTTGAAGTGAGCTCCATTCTCAGGACCTCTGTTTCTGATCCTGAGGTGTGTTCTGCATGCCTGACTACCCTTGTCCTCTGGCGTTATACACAGCCTAGACGGGAAAGAGCCAGCTGAACACTGCACTCAGTGTCGCTAAATACAATCCAGAAAAAAATGGAACGACAGGATTTTGCTCACCAGTCTAAGCAGCAGATTTATTTCTTGGAGAGAAGGCTGAAGAATAACAGTGAAGTCATCCCTTTGATCATACCTCTCAGACTCCAGAAGTTTTTCCCAAGCATCCTGAATAGATAAACATTTAATCAGATGGGTATTACTAAGTAGACTGTGTAATATATATGCAATTCATCAAGGCTTAAACTCGACTAAGATTATCCCCATCCCTAATAAACCACAATAATCAAATCCTGTAATGCAAAACAAAGACAGTAATTTAATGAAATCTTCTTATACAACAATTGGAAACCTGCTTGTGGCTATGAGAAAGCTACATTGAATTATCATCATTTTCTTTGGAAGAACAGCAAATATAGCAAGGCAATGAAATCTCAGGCTTACTGCCTCCCTGTCATTTTTAATGGAATTCCAGCCCAATCGTCCTTGCTTTATGGAAAATTTCCTTCTTCTAAAACAAGTGGCATCAACAGTCAGGTTACTGAACTAGATGGATCACTCCTCTGTTGGGATATAACAAATCATAGGTGGCTAAGAGCTATGTAATCATTAGTAATTACAAAAGATACTGAGATTACTCAGGTATACAGAGAACTTCTCTCCAATGTTTCCAATGCCAGAAGAGGGGTCTGGATTGCTGAGGACATGTGGTAAAATGGCTGTCATAGCTGAAGAATAACTCCTCGCTTCGGCCTAACCTTGAACATGAACAGACACACACCTCTAGCAATATGAGAGCCAAGCAACACCAAATACACCATACCTGATAGGACCATCTCAATATGTTATCATCTACAGCAGAGTGTTCACCAACACAATTGCATTGATTCCTGCCTGGATTGCTGCAGAAAAGAATAAAAAATACAACATTATGAACTTTTGATAAAAAAGACCTGCAGCATGTACTCTCATAAGCCACTGACAAGCACACACTGAAGACTAAATTGTTGCATATATTGACAAAGATACATGCAGAACCCAAATTTTCAGTATAATCGCTGAATGATATTTATTTCCACGTCCAGTGTTTTGGGCAGCTTCTTGGCCTGAATGCCTATTCAGCTGATAAATGTGCCAGACTTGCATTAGCTCAGGGTCTCACAAGCTAGCAGCATGCTCAGGATTAAAATAGCTGCTGCACTAGTTTTCAAACACTTCCTTCTGTAGTCACACTGGAAAGTTGAATACTCTCGAGATACTTTCCACAGGAACTTTTGCCTCAGTATTTGGCAACAGCCCTTCATCTAGAAGTGCGGATAGAAGCTCCGAGTTGCAAAAGCTTATATCTGCCAAAGGGTGGCCAGGCATTATCTAACAGCTAGTCAGTCTCAGCCAAATTCCTGACCTGCAAGTGCATACTGCATATTCCAGCAGCTGATGGGAGAGGATTTGAGTTTTCCTAAGGCTGTAGACAGGAACAATATCAAGTACATTTGAGATTAGTCTGGTTTCAAAAAAGCTACGTTTAGCCAGAAATGCATGRATGGACTGGAATCTGAGAAAATTTCAGTGAGGTTTGCAGGTATAAGTGTTAAGTAGCTGTCAGGATCAGACACTCTCTCCTTTTTACAGAACTCTAGCTAAACCTGTAAAATGGGAGCTTTTTGTTAATGTGCTTTTATTATTGCTGGCCGAGATGAACCTATAAGTGYATCAAACAGTGTGAAGCGCAAGACGTGCAAACTGGTGGAACAGTTCAACCACATAAACACGGCTACAAGAGCACGATAATGAGATAATGAAATAGATAATGAGAAAGAGGATCACCTTAAATTGAAAAGGAAATGTAAGAATTCCTCAGGAAAAAACAAACAAATGATTTTTTTTGAAAGGCCTTCAATATATGGCAAGGTCCATATTCCTAAATCCTTCCTTTCCACCTCTCATCTACCTGCCTCACATCCTTTCCTTCAGTGCCTGTGCAGGAGTAATAAGCTTGCTAGAATGCTCCATGCAATCACTTTTAGATGAGGAAAGCTTATACTTGCTATTAAGCACATGGTTAAGCAGCAGCCAGACTCCTCCCTTGACTGATGAAATGTCTTTGGAGCTGTATATATACAAAACATGAGAAGCACTTCAGGATGACTATATTAGTATGTATGGTGTCTTGTGCTATAGGCACAAGAAAAATAATTACTGTGGAGTAAGATGGAGTGTAATCTCGTAGGCTGTAAACTACTCCATCACAACTGTCCATGTGCACACTCCTACTCTATGCTAAATTGGGACATAAGCTACTCACACCACTGAGGGAGGGAGATGGTTGAAAAAAAWATATATATATATATACACACTCACACATATACATACATACATACACACACACACAYATATATATATATACATGCAGTTACCATAGAAGAATTGACAAGTCACAAGTTTCCCATCCTGCCATACTCTAAGACCAAACAGCAGCTCTCTCAGACTCATAGCCTAATAAAATGTTTTGTTAGGTATTTCTTTTGTGAACCTTGATACCTAGAAACTTAAACTTTTAAAGACACCTAAGATTTTTTGACTTGAGAATTGCTACTAATAAGGAAGGGCAGGAGTAGCACTAATTAAAAGGGTGGGTGTGGACTGTACGGTCTTATGACCATAACCACAGTGTGCAGTACTGAAACACATTATACAAGCTGGCAGTTAAAAGCACCTACTCTTCCCAGTAAATCCATGCCTGCTGAGAGAGTGTATCAGAAAAACATGGAGATCTAAAACTTTTACATGCTTTTGTATTAAGGGCAGAAAAACTGCTCAGAAGACCCTACTTCATAGTGATAATGTCAATAAGTAGCTAACTAGGTATCTGAATACTAGTAGGAGATTGTGAGGGTCAAGCAGTTTAAAAGGACCTCTGTTACCTGGCATTATGACRACCTTGGCGTATATGAGAGGAAGTTGCGAACTCAGTGGAATCCACCAGATTTACAAAGGCTTTGGGAACCTGCAGTGATAAAGTAAAAAAAATAATCCCAATGTATTTTCAATTAGAGATCAGAGCATAGTGATAATGGTAAGTGAGGATGCCTGCCATGTGTGTGTCATCTCTGACCTGGTATTCTGCCTTCATAGAATCAAGGATTTCAGTCTTTCCCAATTCACGCCCRAACCCTACTCCCATACATTCCATCTACAATAATATTAGTGATCATCCATGAAGTATTTGTGACCATGACTTCTTGACTGAGAACCAGCAATTCACTTTACATTACTCAAGGGGCCACCAGCTGAAAGCTTTCAATTACAGCTAAATTGAACTCAAATGAACTAGGAACTACCCTTTATGTGGTAATGTACCAATGCAAAAGCCTGAAGATGCAAGATCCTTTATAATAGCCCAGCACTTCATTCTCATATACCCTGCCTCACCTCCCCCCAAAGCAGAAAGCAGCTTTCCATTTACATAATGATATTTCACTTTTACAAGTGCACATATACAAATTCTAAAAAACATAGTGGAGAGAATCTGAAGAGAACGTATGGGTGGAATTTCACCCATAGACAACATTTGCAGAAGTCAGTCTGAGAAAAATGAGCGGATGTGGTGTGATGCAATCAAAATGTGGCATGTTTAGAACACCCTTTAGGCCTTCACTCCAGCAAAACAAAATTCTTAGAGGATGCTATTGAAATACTTTAGATAAACAGCTAACAGCCTGCTTTAGTAGTGATATATCCTCATCTATTCTACTATTTACAAGAGCACTAAGACTCAGAGCATTTCCCAGAAACCATCCTAGAGAAGCTGATGAGTCCTAGCTCAGCCAGCTAGATAACCTTACAAAATGCTGAGATCTTAAAATGAGCACTGAATAGGAGGGAAGACCCATTATACTAGGGCATTCACCTGTTAAAAATATGTATGTACAAGTCATCACTAGATAATTAGCTGCCTGTACACTGCCAAGGTAGCTCCATGTATCCAATAAATAGATATTAGTTGTTTTCACAGATCACCCTGTTCAACAGGAATGACTTTCAGGCCTTGGTAGATGTACTCCATTATTAATGCAAATCACTTAAGTCCTAAACACAAAGATCAAGTGGTACATCAGCGTGTGCTACAAAGATAAGCAGTTACTTGTCCATCCATTCTGTTTGCATGCATCAGCTTTTAAAAACATGAAGAAAACACTTATTGACAACAAATAGAATCAGTGGATTGGAGTCGATGAGACTGGTGTTCTAAGTCACTTGAACTTTGCTGCAAGCTGTAGCCTTGCAAGGGAGACAAGATAACCAGCAAAGGATTTAGGTATTCAAGGTTGATGAATAAGTCTTACTTCTTGATATAAAAAGTCCAAGACTTCTTTAAGTTTTTTCAGGTTGTCCAATATGCAGTTCTTCTGTAAATGAGATGAGAAATACTATCAAAACTAGTAGGGAAAAAAATTATCAATTTGTCAAAAGTGACAAACCTTGTATGTTGAGCTGTGTACTGAAATGTTACTAATGACCATCACATTCTGGATTCAGCCTTGGACAGCACCAAGGACAACCATGGAACTGGTCGTGCAGTTTGACTGTGTATCATGAGGCAACTTTAACATATAAAAGAAGACAAGGATAGGGGAGAAAAGTATCCATAGACCTGAAGGTGGAAGAGAGCTAGTCTTCTGCTGTGGCATCACAGACTTGGGATTCCAAATTAAGTACAATTGCTTATAAACACAAAACACATTTTTTGCCAGGGGGTTACATCACTGCATAGAGTAGTCCCAACATCCTGGAAACATCTAGTGCTTTGGTTCATTATGGCAAAGAGCAGAGCTTAGAAAAGTGTATTAACCATCTGCCCTGATTGCTA
This sequence comes from Apteryx rowi, assembly GCF_003343035.1. Classification (NCBI taxonomy): domain Eukaryota; kingdom Metazoa; phylum Chordata; class Aves; order Apterygiformes; family Apterygidae; genus Apteryx; species Apteryx rowi. Next base: position 457,981 of record NW_020447841.1, on the reverse strand, counting down.
AATCACTCTACAGAAATCTTACCGGTTGTGTGGAGGCACAGGAAGAACATGGGTTTTCAGCACTAAAGAAAACGGTGATCAACTTCCAGTCATTTTGGAAGTTCATCATCTGGAGGAAAATAAAATAAGTATGATGGTAAGAGCCCTATTTGACATTTTCTCACTCTTTTTCCACCCAAGATTTGCTATAGGTTTACATCAGCAAGACTAAACAGTAGTCCATGGCCCAGCCCTGGCCACCCTCATCACCTTCACCTGACTCAGCAGCTTTTCCTTAGAGGAGACAGCAAAAGGATGTTTAGGCAGCAAATGCTACCAACGTACACCAATAAAAATCTCAGGATAAAACCAGAAATTGCTACTGCCATTGGAGAGTCCATTGGAGAAGATGAGCACGCACACTTAGCACAAAGCCTGATGCTGCTTCTTCCCATCACTGTTGCAGTCTGCTGAGAGGGTTAATGTTCCTGAACTGCTGCAATTGGGTCACACTAGTGGGATGAAGATTGGAGCAAAAATCTGAGAGCCAGAGGACTGCTCAGCTACACTAAGCACATTAGACCACACACTCCAGTCCCAAAGAGCATTGGTTGGAAACATTCAATTCCACAAAATCTTATGCTAATTCATCCATGTTCAAATAGTTGATTAGGCTCCCAGTAGAGGGAAGAGTTATGTCAGTACCATTTTACAAAACTATAACATGCCTCAGAGGTTTAGGCTACAAGAAAAATGAGTGCATAAAACTTCAGGGTGGGATTTTCAAAGCACTCAGCCATAAGTGATAATCAGTTCTCACCAGTGTCAACCACTGACATCAGCCAAAAGTATATTTAGAGCTTTACTGGGCTTTTGGAAAATATCATCCTAAAAGACTAAGAGAAAACTAAAGAGACATATTGAGAATTATAATTTTGGATGGCTTCTCAGAAACCCTGGTGCAGTTAAAGAGTGTAGTTAGAGGTCTTACATCCTTAACCAATAGGAAACAAAACTGTTAGTTTCCATACCAAGCTCTTCAGCCACTCTGGTGAACGTATACTAGGTGGGATACTTTCAAGAACAATACTCCATACTTTTAAAAAGGTACAGATTTGATTCTATTTACAACAGAAACACCAAAGTTCATTAAACTTAAGAAACAGCATTTTCTATTTTGAAGAGGTCTTTGAGTTGTGTTTAAAATATTTCATTATATTTCCCCCTTTTTCTGCTTCAACATCAAGCTCTCTGAATTGTGCTGTGCTTTAAACAAACCTGATTCTCTTTCATGACTTTCAACATTTCTTTAGCTTGATCCAGCAKGTCTCTGAAAAACAGAAAGGAAAAGAAAAACTGTCGAGCTACCAGTAAAGATAAAGCTTTGGCTGATATTTACCATTAAATCAAAGAGCATTTGAGACTTCAGGTGGGATTCATCTGCTCTCTTAAATGCCTAAAGATTAGATACTTATCTGAGCTGCACAGGGAGCCTGGAGCAATCAGCTCATATTCTGATATCTCACTTTCAGACACATGCAGTTAAGAGAGATGAAGCCGACAGACATAGGTTGATAGGCATACCACTAATTCCATTTGAGTCCAGAAAAATTGTTTTGCAGCTATAAAGAGGGAGACCTGATGTTAAGTCAGATGATCCAGCCCCCAAAGCATACAGTGGGCTCATTTCCTCCTGCTCCTCACAGGCGACAAGTGAACAGCAGTGGTACRGTCTGTCCCTGGAGTACCTTGTGCCCCCACTACCAGTACTGAACATATTCTGGGTTCACTGAAGTGCTCCAGCATCAAAGGCCTCCATCCTATACCCTTCCAGCCAAAAGTGAACTGTTCAGCCCAAAACCCCTCAGACTTACCTGGCTTGACCTTCTGATGTTGCTCCCTTTGTGCCAGGTGGAGGAAACTGCTGCTGGACCGAGGGATTAAAACTGCTAATGAGAGCTGAATGATACATACAGGTTAGGCTGTTTCTGCTTACAAAGGACTGCTGCTCTGCAATTTCACTATAAACACAACTGATTTAAGCCAGCCAGAAACAACAAGGCCTGGGAACCTCTTGGCTGGCACTACAGATGCAGCCTGTGACTCACTGCAGCTAGTCTCACCAGCGTTGTTCCTTAGTACTGTGARTTTTGAAGCAGAGATTTGAAATACGAGTTTGCCTCCAGACTCTCAGGTCAGAAACCCCCATTCTCTTCTCTCATGCCAGCCACAAGAAGTATAGGGGGAGTCAAATGCGGGCAGCTATAGAAACAAGGCTACTGACACAGACCACACAGAGACAGCTTCCTGAAGTGCCGAGGAGCTGCCAGGTTTTAAACCCCTTTCATGCCAAGGGGAAATGGAGGTGACATTAAGACACTAGGAGGAAGATCTGGAGAGGGGGACCCTAGAGTTATCTACTCCTGACTTAGGATTTCAGCTGACGTGAAAATTTTACCTGCAACATCCTTCAAGTGAGTCAAGGCTACCTTCAGAGCCAGCTGGAGCTGACTGATGTAGTGAATGATGAATTTACATATCTGGTGCTTCTATGGCATCCCCAGCATAAATCCTGAACACATTGTAACAGAAAGAGTACTGGACAGGCAAAACCATGCAAGATTTCACTTGGCCAGTATGAGCAGCAGGCGCAGTGAGGACATGCAATGTGGGTAGCAGTATTCCTAGAGTCTCTGATGGGCATGCAAGACCCCTTTACTGCTATTTATCTATACCGAGAGTCTGTTTAAAGCCAGCATGGATAACCTAGCCTGTACTGCACTCATGTTCCCTGCATACACATTCCCTCAGCCTTCCCCCGCACCCCTGCCCAGCAAAGCCCTGGATCACCTGTCAGCACATCATTCAATCTATTTGCTCAAGTTTTAGTGTGACAACAAGACGCACCTGCTAAAGTTTCCATGCTTACTTCAAGGAAGCACTTTTCTGTGCTACAGAGAGGGAAGAGAAAGCATGAAGTTGYCATGATCCCATTTCTCAAATAAAAGATATGTTACAACACATCCCCAGTTTCTTATTAGCTAGGCTAGAGTGTGCTTATTAGCTCAGAGGGTGTATTCACAGCAGCTGCTGAAATTACGAATGGGGCCTTTCTCTCCCCAAAACAGACATGTCATCAGCTACTGCTGTGTAAGAACAGTGCACTGGGTCTCAACTTCTGCGTCTCTGTACACACCGCATGTTGCAGTAATTGCGTTTATGCATATGAATTAACAATGCAGGAATCTCTCTATGTGCACACACACACACAGACATGGGTGCTTGTTTAGCTATTTAAAAAACATTAATCTTTTAGAGTTTGTCTATGGAGTGCCAGATCCTCAGCCAGGGGTCAATGCTACAACTCAGAAGAGCTAAGCAGATCTGCATCTACAAGGATTAGCCATAGGTTTGTCACTGATTTAGCTCTGGTAAGAGGGGGTAGAAGATGAAAATGGTGTAAAACTTGTCCATGAAGCACTGGGAATCACTCAAACAGAGGGCAGGGTATCAGGACTCCTGGGTTCTTTCTCTGCTTTGGCAAATCTCTTCTTCCTTATTTGTAATTAGTGCATGATGATATTTACTGTACAGGACTCATCATGTAGTAATGAGGCTTAATCAAGGTTATTGCAACCTTAAGATAGCTGCACATCTGGGATAGGACACACATTGTAAGTACAAAGAATTTCTGCTAACTAAGGTTGGGGAAGGATCCAATGACCCAAAATCCTTTTTATTTTTATATAGGCTTCCTTCTCCTTTCAGGATAGCAACAATAAGAATTGCTTGGGCCTCATTCCTACTCTGTGGCACCATATAAATTTGTGTATTGATACATATCAGTGTTAACCTTAACAATTCATTGTTACCTTTGGAGCAAATCTTCATGATGCATGCTAGATCCTGGTGTCTGTGAATGAAAAAGCAATAAAAATACCATTAAGCAAAGCACAGACTAGCTCTGCGCACTCTGTTGTCCTATTGTACTCCACTCCTTTTCTCAGTAGTGTTGTTTTGTACGTATTCTTGCTTCACTGTGTTGCAGTTAACTTATTATTTTATTACASTGTGTTCTCATAACCTGGTAATCCCTTTTTTACGTATGGCTTAAAGTAAAATTTGACTAGTTGATGTCAAATTCGGGCAAATGAATTGCTTTTCCAGACTGTATTGAATTTCTCTGGATCTACTCCTTTTTGACATAGGATATGACCTAAAGCCATTTAGGTAATTTTCATGAATGGCACTCACTGKCATCTGTAGAAAAAAAATAAGATAAACAGAGGGAGTTCATTGATTTCCGAGTCTGAGGAGGAAACAGTGACAGAGATGTTTGCTCTAGGAAAGTAGACATTTCTTAAAACAAAATCATATATACAATTTTGCACAGCACCACCCACAGGCAATAAAGACATTAGCATTAAAAAAAAAAAAAAAAAGGAGGATTTGCTCTAGAGGACCATGCRTCTGATATGGGTGAAGCACCTTCAGATTTATGACAAACCTTCTTTTCTGAACAGGGAGGCACACAGGAGGAGTCCAGGAATGTTAATCTTTTATGTAAAGCTCTTAGCTCAAGGAAAAGTATGAACTTGTTGTGAATACCAACTCAAATTTGAGGTTGTTTTGTGATAAGGAAGCATCTCCTTCATTTCTTTGCAATTGTAGCCCCTGCAATGACTCCCAATTTTTGTCCAGTACATATTTCTGAAGTTCCTCAAAGCTTGAGGATTCTGATTAAGTGCTTCTAATTGGGCTTCACTTCTCTTCCAGATATTTATTTCCAGCTCTTAAGATCAGTAACAATCAACCAAGCCTGACTGTATTAAAACAGACAGAAAAATGTTACCCAGTGATTTATCAAAGGTGTATCTTTGTGATTCATCTAGAAGTTTTGTCTTTCAGATAGGAACACAATCTCTAGAGAAAACACTTCATTAGGATGGAAAATCTACTTCATTCCATGATAATTTGTTCTAAAGGTGACCACCAAAATTGCAAGTTTTTCCAATTTGAATTTTCCCAGCTTCTTCTTCCAGTTATTCGATCTGTTACGCTCATTGTTAGGGAAATCACAGCACTCTAATCACGTATTATCTTTTTCTGCAAGAGCACTGTGATCGAATTTACTCCCACATAAAGTCAACTGGCTATTTTTAGACTCGCAGTATAATGGAACAATGAACAGCAGATATTTCCAGTCATTTTTCACTAGAAACCTTTGATGATTGTGGGAAGTTTCAAGTGCTGAAGTCCCCTAATTGGGACCCAAAACTGCATCATCAGCTCAGTTCATCATCAGCTCATCAGAGTCAGAACTGAGGAAATGGGTCACATTTGACATACTTCATGGTTGTACTTACCATTTGCAAACTTCCTATTGCAGTGACTGTTTTAATGTCAGCTGGCCTCAGAGTATGAACTGCAGAAAAGTGAAAAGCATCAGGTTAGAAAACAGAAGTAACTTTGAAAGAAAATTACATTCACCAGTATACTAAAACATAGCAAAATTAATTAAGAGGTCTATACTGATTTTTTTCTATTCGCTGTTTTAAATCAGCAATAGAGGATGCAAAACTTTTCTTAGGTGCTCAGTAAATACTTTAGGTACTTGCATTCATTAAAGTGCTCAACCATCAATCAACAAGAGAGCACAAAACACTGTTTTGTCTGATTTAAGTAATACCAGGATCCTCAGTTAGCAACTGAAGAAACTAAGGTATAAGTGTAATTATGAACAGAACAAAAAACTCAGGCGTTCATAGGACTCACCCCCACTTAAGTTACCTCCCACCCATATACATCCCCTCGAACAGCTGTTTCCCGCCCTCCTGTTCTCAAATAGTTTTAAGAGGGAAAGCCACTATAAGGATACTATTAGATACAAACCTGAAGATGAAGGAGTCCCAGGTGACATCACCTGCTGACATGAAAACTTGAAGCTTCTTAGAGCCTTTGACATAAAAAATTAGCACAGTTGATTGCTTAATTATAACAAGGAAATTTAGAGTTCATGTAGGTGCCGAACTGAGAAGCCTAAAGATGGGGTCTCTGTTCACAAGCAAGGTCACAGCAGGGACAGCAGCACCTGTAGTGCCCCACCAAGCTGTCACAATATTTAAAACAGAGCATATTTGTGGATGGAGGGGTCCTACAGGGTCCATTCTTACTCAGTCCCAAGCTCTCACTGACATAACAGCAGTTTTAAAGAACAGTAACTCCTCTGCTAGAAATACATAGGAATGCAGATCAGGACAGCTGCATTTTCACATCCACTCTTCCAAAACTGTATACGTTTCTCTCAGCATTCTTACTGATGTCCACAGAATTGGGATGGAGCAAATAGTTCGTGTTCAGCACAATTTACTGTTATGTTCATTGTTGCAAACAGTGAATGCTTAATCTAGAAGAGTTCATAAGACCATCTACTCCATGTATCTTCACATGCTACAAGGCACACAGCACACAAAGAAAAGCCACAGCTCCAATATGCAATAGGAAAGGCAGAATGAACCTAGAGCAGAATGAACCCAGGGCATCAGCCATGCTCTGGGTCCTTGGCAACAGGCAAAATTCCCATGCGATGATAGAAAGCACTAAAGAGGAAAAAAAAATTAAAATGAGTTGTAGTTGATGCAAGGATGTGAGTGATCTGAACAAACCCAGCATGTCAGACTGCTTAGTACCACTGAGAATATAACTTCATGCCTCCCACAACCTGACTGTAGCTATGGCCAATCTCTACTGCCTTAAAGAAAGATGAAGGACAAAATCCTCCAAAGATGCACCAAGAACAAGCAGGATCCCTGAAGCGCAGGGCTGTCATCATAAATATGGTGGAAATACACACAACTGACAAAGCAGCAATCTCCCTTCAACCTCCCCTCTGCTGGTTCCAGACAAAAATCTGTAAAAATGAGACCTCTGAGAAAGCACCTACACAGCACCACCCTGCAGATCAGCCCTGAGAACAGAGTGGAAGAGGCTTAGGTGGACTCTGCCATTGGTCATTATGTTCCACGGTCTGTCACTCCTGCAGGGGCTTCCTTTTGTCACTTGGGCGACTTTCCTGGGGCTTCCCTCAGCACTGTGACCAAGTGTGGCCAGCTGACCGTCACTATAAAGTAAGATTAAATTTGCATTGTGTCAGGGGCCACCATGGTCCCTTCCCACCACCTCAGTTGGAGGACTTCAGTGGTGCCCACACTTGCACCATTATAGCACAAGGATGAGTTTAATCTTGCCTTTCTAAAAGAGCAACAGAGCATCTAAGAACAAGTGCTAACCGCAGTAGGTCTACATACAGGATGTGCAACCTAATAACAAATGTTGCTCAGAAAAACCTTTATTTCCTGATTAGGGTGTGTAATCTTGCACCTGCAATGTTACATTGCTGAGTCATTTGTTTGCATTTCTTTTTGCAGAATTAAACAATTTAGACCATCGAGCTCTATTTTTCTTTTATTTGTCTCAGAGGAAGTAACAGCTAGACAGCTAGACTGATAGATATCGAGAAAAGGAAAAAAGATAAAGCTGTTCTCATACTTTACCTTTAGTTTCTCCTGTTCTTCCAGGACTTGACCTGCATTACCTTAAAAAAAAAAAAAAAAAAAAAAGTGCTATTTCCTTACTTTAGAAAAATGCTTCAGAAGACATAATATACCTAAAAATATACAATACTGAGAAAGGGGTAACCTTTCTCCTCTACCCTAATTTCCAAAGGTGATGCTCACCCCAACAACCAAATGTATTTTCTCAATTTTTAATATACTGGAATAAACTTTTAGTTGTTATAAGCAGATGAGGTCTGTTGAAATTAGTGGAATAAAACAAAGTTAAACACACAGGTGATGGACCGCTTGTGAACCTCATCTACCAACTGCATACTCCACAGGCCTTAAAAAAAAACTTTTCAGTTTTGTACCTGTTTTCCTCTTCAGCACACAGCTTTTCTGCTGTGCTATGACTAAATTTAATGATGTTTCTCAAAGAAAGTGACCTGTCTTTATTTGTTGCATGAAGTACAATATACCTAGGGCAGTAAATAAATACTTAACTCTCAATTAACAAAAGGAGATTTTGCAATCAACAACAAATATGTGCATGAGTCAGCCTTCAATTTTTATGCATTAAGAGCACACCCTAGCCTTATTCTGTAAAAATTTAGAACAATTTAAACACATACATGGTAGAACTCATTGGAAAGGAGCAATTCATATTAATCTACATCTTCCACAGTCAGCGAGCAACACCACAGTGTTGTGAGAGTTTGCTGAGGTCATATAGTAACTGCTGCATTTTCATCTCTTGATAAGAGCGCTGACAGATAAAGTAGTTAGTGGAACCAGAAGTGAGACCTGCAGCTATTTGAGCTAGTTATTCTCTTTTTTTGGCATATACAAAGCAGCTGGCGCTGCAAGGCTTCGCTCTGCTGCCTGCTGGCAACAGCACACCTTTCATTTCACATCCTAAACGGCGTACATGTGGCAGCAGCTCAACACAGCCATCGGGGTCGCTTGGGCCGGGCCAGCAGGGCCCCTCTCCCGAGYAGCCCCATGTGCTTCCTGCTTCCCCTACTGCTGCTCCTTCCTGCCGCAACACTGCGTAAATACATGAGTCGTATCGCATAACTTTGTTCAATAAATGCCATAACTTCTATACATTTTTTTCCCACTTGGGTTTCAGCCATGAACTATTTGTGGATTTATACTATTTTTATTGTACTTGATAGACAGTTGAGACTCTCACTGCCAGGCCGTTGCGTAACATTTTATCCAATGTATACGCTCGTCCTATCTGTGGTTTTAGATGACAGTTGACTTCGGACGATAACCGGAATCCCAGCTCTGTCGCCCGAGATACTGAAAGCATGCGCAACGAGGGGCACACCTGCACTCTGCTAACCTGGTGTAGAAGCTCAGTATCTCCGAGATGTTTAACATCAACAAACTTCAACCACATTTGAGGATAGATTCAAGGGTTACACTGGGGGAGAAAGAGGGTCCAAGCACAGTTTCCACAACTAAGAAAAAAAATCGTCCCTCCCTTAATTTCAAAGATGCAAGAATGGCTGTTCTGTGTCAGACTGAAGGTCCATCTGATCTGGGACTCTGTCTTGGACAACAGCCAGATGCAGATGCTTGGGGAAAGAATAAGGAAAATACAGTTATACTTCAATGCTGTATCCTCCCACTTCCCAGCTAACTGTGCTCCTGGGTCTTCCTGAGCAAGCAGTCAGTTAGTGTTGAAGAACCCCTGCTAGACCTTTCTTCCACAAAGTTGCCTATTTGTTTTTCTAACTCATTCACACATTTGGCTGCCCCCCCAGTCCTGTGGCAAAGGAGCTTCATAATTTAATTATGTATTGCGAAAAATTTACTCCTCATTGGCTGATAACTTGATTTGGTGCCTGGTTGTTCTTGTACAGAGTAGTCATTCCCGTTTCCACAAAATTCATGATTTTGCATACCCCTGTATGCCTATATCATATTCCCATCCATCTTTCTTCCAGGCTGAAGAGTCGATCTATTTAATCTTGCCTCATGTTGAAGTTGTTTCATAAGTTTGATCACTCTTCTCCTTTAACCTCCTCCTAGACTTTTTTAATATGATTTTTTAGGTGAAAAGACTAGACAAGGTGTGGGTGAACTATGGACTTGCACACAGAAGGAGAATTGCATTTTCTGTTCTGTTCTCTACTTTTTTCCTTGACTCCTGAAATTCTGTTTGCCTCTTTCACCATTGTGAATGCATAGTTAGGACAATTTTTGCCCATATACATTACTTCTGAGCTCTTATTTTGAGTATCCTGCATAATTTTGCATCACCAAGCTAGTTTGCCCCCTTATCCAGATCACTTCTGACTATGGTGAAAAGCACATGTCTCATCACAGATCACTATGAGACTCTGCAGATTCTCTCCTCCCTCTTCTTCCTGTTTGAAAACTTACAGTCTAGTCTTATTCTTAATTCCTCATCTTTAAACCAGGGGCCCATAAAAGTCCTCTCACCCTCATCCCATGTCAGCTTAGCTTCTTTAAAAGCTTTCGGTCAAAAGACCTCAGCCGAGTTATCCATGGGCATGTGCCCATAGTCATGAATTTTCTTCTTCAATTCCACAACGAAGCTTTCCCATTGTATCACACTTGCCCTGAGTCAGTTCATTCTGTTCTTTACTCTAGTATCACCAATTTGCCTAGTACAGAAGTTATCCTTACTACTGTACAACTACCACTGCAGTTCCCCACATCTTCCTAAAATGGGGGCAAGTTTAAACCCTTGCCATCTTCCATTCCCAGTACTAACACTCATTCAAGAAATAGTTTGCAGCAGAGCTAACACACTGACATGCTCATCTTTCTGTCTGGCATGCCCCCTTGGGTGAATGTCATCTAGTCCTGGCACTCTTTTTCCTCTTGCATTATCCATTTGTTGAAGGATTTTACCGTTTCTCAGGCTTGTCCCCTGCACAGAAAGATTCTGAGTGCAAAGCCTGTTTCAAACTCCTGTGCAGAGGACACTAAAGAAAAAAAGAAATTAGCTTTTCTGCTAGGCTTGAGCTTTCTTTTATATTTCAGTCAGCCCTACAGACTCCCTGTTTCAGGTGTATTTGAAAAAGGATTTATTAGTTTTTAATTCCTTTAGCAATGATTTGTTGCTTTCCCTCAGACTCTTTTTTGGCTTGCCTGAATATAGTTAACCTATCAGAGCATATATTCTTCAGTTTTTCTTGTTTGGTCAGGATTTATGCTTTCCATAGGATGTCTTTTAACTCCTACTGCTCCCAAAATTACAGTTACTCCCTTACTCTACAGTTCAATAATTCTAGCTTTTAATTTTCTCAACTATGTCACCAATAAAAGTATTTCTCTGACAATTTTCCCAAAATAGTGGAGAAATTTCTTATCCTCCTTCCTCCCTTGCTCTTCTAGTTAACCTGTTGCAACAAATAATTCTTACAGGCTGCTATCAGTCACAGTTTTTTCATGAATCAAGTTTTCACAGGAACTCCAGTCACCATGCATTTTGTTCCCCTAAATTAAAAGATGAATTGTGATCATTTCTTCTGCTTATTTTAGGAACCAAAGCTTCTCAACAGTTAGTTATTTACCAGAGCAGCTTATAGTCCTCTGAAGATATTTATCCTCAAAATCTACTGGTAAGCTAAAGCACTACTATTGCGTACCACTTTCTCACAGATGGAGAGATGAAGCACAGAGCCAATAAGCGTTTTCAGTACTAGAGCACCTACAAAGTCAGCATCTTGCTCCAAGTGTAAAATACACAGACCCAGTATAGGTAATAGAGTCTTTTTTGTTTGTTCGTTTAGCTACATAATTTGCTCGGAGTATACAGAAAGTCTGTGGAAAAGCAGGAATCTAAATGAAGATGCCCTGAATGCCAGGATACTGCATAACCCATTTAAACAGTCTTCCATCACTGGAAAAGCAAATGATCACAGGCACAAATTCAGAGAAAACCTCTGGCACTTGCTTGCACCTCTGCACCATTTGGGGACAGACCTTATTACTAGTCTGATTATTTGATGTTTTTCTCTTCAGAAAACCTTAGTGCCTGCCTCAGATGAAGTTGGTCCCCAGAACAGTGCAAACCAATGCATGTATTTGTATCTAAAATGATCAAACATAACCAAAACTATACACAAGATCAGAGTTTTACTCATAGATTTTCCTCATCCTACTTCTAAGATTTCTGGTATACACTAACCCTGCAAAAACCAAAAATATAGGTTCCTATATACTGTGAAACTGGAATTTTCAAGGTGCCTTTCAAATCTTACCTTCTGAGTAGAGAAACCAAAGAAAGAACAAGCCTAACAGTAGCTTCATGATTAATGCTTCCATGAATTGAGACTCTTCAAGTGCTGTTGCTTAGGCTCTATGGCTGTTCGCAAAGAAATTCTCTTCTTTTTCCTTCTTTATATTTTATCAAGTTGATAACTCAGCAGCCATAAATTTTATTAGCCTCTTCACCTTAGGAAAGCAAATTGACTGTGATAACATTTTCATACCTTGTTTCAAAAAAGATGTGTAACCCTAGTTTATACATCGCCTCATCTACGGGTCAAAGAGCAGAGGTGGCACGGCTTCTCCCACTTCTCTCCTCTGCTATGCACTTTCTCCCCCATTCTGCTCATCCTTTCTGTCCGTATCTATGAGAAATGAGCCACACTATTTATTGAACAAGTAATGTGATCACAAGTGAAAGTAGCTGCCAGTAAAAAAAAATTTGGGGGTTGCTGCTGATGGTTAAAAAAGCTATCCAGAACATGATGTGCATAGCAGGTGTGTTTTGTTGCTCATGCAACAAATGAACTCTTAATAAAGATGCATACGCTTGGTGTAAGCGTATGTTACCCTAGTCCTACGCTTTTAGGAGTTTACTGGTATCACACAATGCAAAYCATACAAACTTTCTCACAGAAGAATAATGAAGTTAAGTGTCCTGCTAAGAATTTGTCTTGTTTTCAGAGACAGCTGGCCGCTTCATAAGAGTAGTCTCACCAAATACGAGCACCTACAACAGTAAGCCATCTCCCGGGACACTCAAGGCTCATACAAGCAATGTATTACACCTCAGTTTGGCACCAGTCTGTCTCTGTTGGGCATGGAAGGAGACCCCATTCCTGAGGTTACGGGGCAGCTGAGACCTTTGTAACAGCCCACATCCATCCAAAAGGGGAAAGTTGTACTCTTCTCACCTTTCCTGCCTCTGCTCCTTCCTTGCTTTCACCCATCCTAATGCTGTGCCAATCTCTCTTCCACCAGCTCCAGAGCCACCAGACCCTTCTAAGAGCTGATTTAATTCACTGAAACTGCAAAAAGCTAAGCTTAATTGACTTCCAGAGAGGTGTGAAGCACATCAGAGTCAGCACAGGTGAGCATGGGAAGGCCATGATCAGAGCAAGGAGAGTAAGTCCTCCTCCCAGAGCTGCAGTCAGCTGTTGTGCAAGGCAGTGCTGCTCTACCCTGTGCTATGAAACCCTGCTCTAAAGTGAGACAGTGTAAATATCCCTCACAACTCTCTGAGATCAAGCACTTCTTCAGGGATGTGTTACCACTCCTGAAGGGTCTAGAGAGGCTTCCCTGCTTAGTGATCACCTAGGGTTATCTTTATGTCTGGAACCAGCAGAGCAAGCACCAGCCATCACACAGAGGAAAGAACCCTAGAAAGCAGTGCAGGAGGTTACTTCTCTATCACTATCTGATGTCAATGGTGAAAGTTAAAGCTCCTAGAAACATCCTGAGCCCATAAGATTCCCAATACTGGGAGAAGAAACCATGAGGCACTGAGGGAAGTAGCGCAAAGCCTTGAGTGCCACCAGTCCTGGCACTAGGCATATTAAACCCTACTTCTGCAGCTCCAGGTGAAGTTGCAGCCCATGGGATATGGGCAGTTCTGCTTCTGGAGAATTTTCCTATACTGAGGCATTCCTCACAAATCCTTTCCAAGACAGGCCACCTGCCCACAAGCAGTACAGGTAACTCTGTTCCCATTCCACCAGAGAATTTTCTGCAAATATCAACCTTCATACTGAACTGACCAGAAACTAGTATGATCTTAAGGCCTGGGCTGATCACACTCATGCTCAAGTTTTTCCAGCTTGAGCAAGCTCCACAACCTCTCGGTCAAACTGCAATAGGTGTAATTCAGGACTCACCAAGCTTACAGTGCATCATAGGCACAGCAAGCAGTGCATAAGAGTTACTGCATATGCACAGAGCAAGTCTCTAAGTAAGACTGTACTGCTGCCTGTATGCAAACAGTCAATCCAAGCATCAGAGATTTGGGCATGTAAGCCACACGCCCAGGTCTCCAAAATCCCAGCTACAACACTACTGCAATAGCCCAGTCACTTTTGCAGATACARAGAGTCCACACAAGTGCCAGTTAGACTGTGATATTACACTCCCTAACAAGACTCCACTGCACCTTGATTACAGCATTAACATCAAGCCTCTGTAAAACACCCTGCTGTCCTCAGACAAAGCCCTGCAGTGTCCCCAGGTCTCTTCTGAGCCTACTGATACCCAGCTAGAGCTCCTACAGAGCTAATGGGTGACTACTTAAATAAATAGCTTCAAATGCTTTACTAAACCTCTGACACACCTGGTGTCTCAGGCAATCTAGCCCGTCCTTCAAAGGGCTGTTTATTTTGTCTTTTTGTTGTTTCATGACTGAAATTTGTCATTCTTTAAGGGAATACATTGGAGATTGATTTTATGCCCACTTAACTTTTCAGAAGTGGGGATGCAATATTAATTGTGAACACACCTAGATGTTATTCAGGGTAGCACTTAAGCAGGAATCTGCCTAGATGGCAAAAAAGTTCCTCCACCTCCTGAGTCTCTAATTTCATCCCAGCCCAAGCACAGCATGGACCTCGTCAGTGCAAACAGCTGCTCCCCGGTTCCCACGTTCATGTCTGAGAGGGGAGTTTGTTCCACCTGGGCGTCTCCCAGACCAACACACAGCTTGACAGCCAAGGCTCTTTTGGCCAGGAAGGTAATGAAGAGGTAGGAGTTTACTTGTGGTCCAGGTGCCACGAAGCTGGGGGCTCCCCATGGTGGGGGCCAGTGTCAGGCACTGCTGCGGGGCCGGGCTGGGAGGTTGCCTCGGTTGGGGTCAGGGGTCCTGGCCATGACGCTGCAGCGGTGCTGGGCTCCAGCCCCAGGCTGGGCTGACGTGGGGTCAGGGGTGGTGGGGAGGCCCCGGGTGGCAGCAGGGACAGGGAGGGCTGGGGCTGCCTGCAGGGCCTGGACACTCATTTTCAGGGTTCTTAACAACACAGCATTACACAGTGTCAGTGTAAAAAGCAGTTACCTTTAGTGTTTTTTTGTCATTACATGCAAGTGCCTGTGGCTGCATCACTCAAGAGAAAGCTCTGGTTATCAGGGAGTCTGAGAAACAGCCTCCTTAGTGAACTGTGAGTGCGTAATATCCCATAGAGAAAGCTCCCCGGCTCACTGTACATCAGGCAAAGGGTGGAAAAGGGGAGAAAGGTAGCATTAATTTGTACATTTGCAATAAACCACAGCTGCAAGAGTATCAGTTTAGCCACAAATGCCTTTAGACACTGTGACATGCTCCAGCGCTAACTGCAAGGCCTGTAAATCTGCTGTAAACGCACCTTCCCACCACCCAAATGTCAAAACAGCCCCTAGACTGAATAGCAAATGGCAGGTGGAGACAAAAATGAAAGAAACATGCAAAAGGAAGAGCAAAAAATTTCCTCTTAGATGCAGAAAGTGTCAGAGACAAGCCAAGGCTTTGGCATTATTGCAAGCCCGGCAGCTGCATCGCACAGGATGCAGGGAAAGCCCCACTCCCTGAGACAGCCCCCAGCTGCCAGTATTCAGGAACACCCCGGAATTGCAGCCATGCAGCTAATTAGATAAGGATTCACACAGACAGGACACAGCGCTAGCTGAACCTGGCATCCGATCCTGCCTGACTTGTGTGATTTTCTTTGCCATCCGTCCTGGACAGAGAAAGCTGACAGCACACCCGGCACGGATGGGCTTTGCCTGGAAGATGCTGGTGAAGAACAGCAGTCTGCTGCCTTTGTATATTCTTAAGTGCACGTAACCACATACCCAGCTCACATGTCTAGGCCCAACAGAGCGTAACACCACAGAAAGCAAAACTCAGCTCTCTATGTCAGCTCTGAAGGAAGCAACACCCAAACATATATTCAGTTATATGCACTCAACCATATCAGTCAAACTGCTTGACCCATTACTACATTTTTAGGTAGCTTATAATATACCTAGACCTTCACTTGGTATCAGAACTACAGCTGGGAAAGCCTATGGATTTTTCTCCTTGTCTTCAAGTTTTCCTCAGCTGCTCACTTCAGGAGAGCTTTTTTTCTGCGTTCCTTTTGCTTACACAGAATATTGAAAACCAGAAACTCTGACAATCAATTTATGTCTTCAACTATAGGACCAATGTTTTAAAATACAAACTAATGAATCTATAGTTGCACATTAAAAAAGACCCTTAGCACTCAGTTGTTTATTTTTAAACCCAAAATATTGCCACCAGAAGCTAATCTTTTACCGTATACACTAAGGAAGTAGCTCTTTCAGCTGCTAACAAGCAGAGGCCATATATCAGAGCGTAATGTTTTTGCACGCACAAAACTATCATATTACACCAGCCTGGCAGAGGACTTATTGTGGAAATATAAAGCAGACTAATTCTCCATTTCATCTGAAGATACAGCATGTCTGTGACGTGTGAATGCTTCAGCTAATCCTACTGCCTAGACAAGGCCTTAGATCTTGACATTTTTTTTTTTATTTAGGAAGTATGTCCCTGTATTGTTCCAGCTATTATACCGCCAACCAGAAAGGGAAGAAGACTATAGCACCATGAAATAGTTATGAATCATATTACAACAGTGAGACATTTCCCATTCCCTTGTGATGTTACGCCATTGCCTCCTGTTTCTGCACTTCACATTGATGGTAAAATTAGTGCTCGCTCTGGACCTAAACAGCAGTTCTTCCTTCACAGGAGGATTCAGGCATGCAGCAGAGGGGTAGGGGATGAAGCTAGGCCAAGGGCAGCCAGGGACATTTACCCTAGCGCAGGAATTTTGCAGCAGCAGGCAGGAAAGCTGCATATTTTGAAGGAGACTGCTACCATCTGCTGGAGAGAATGCAAATATTCAATGGGAAGGAAGAAACCAAGGCTAATTAAGTCATTTCGTGCAGGAGTTGAACACCACCACTCTGGGTATAGCAGGGCTACTGAATAGTCAAAGGGCCTTGGTTCCTTCTTAAAAAAAGCAGGCTTCTGGAGTTGGTGGCTATAGGAGGATCTTAGCTGTTTCTAAAATGGCTTTCAAAAATAAATACCAAATGTAAACACAAAGCCTCAAATACACTTCTTTAAAGTGAATTTTTCTAAGCTCATCACATGACTGGAGCACTGGACTCTTCCCTTGGATATTTGGGGTTGGCAGAGCTGCTACGGAGACTCGAGCTGTGGCAATACTGTAAATAAGCAAGCTCACCCCGAAGCTATGCCCATGTTTTGGATGAGCTATGAAGCAGCAGCCTCCTGCAAACACCTGGCAGTTGCTCAAGGCAGCAGTATTGCAGTGAAACCTCAGGTCCAATGTCAATAAGTGAAACTCAAAGTTTCTTCCTTGTGCCTGCAGGAGGGCACAAGCTCCCACACAGATTGCGTCTGGTTGCTTGGCATGGACCCAGGCCCTTTAGCCACTGGCCTGAGGCTGGCACCAAGGGAACGCACACACTCTCTTGCCACAGGCTGTGCCAGGCGCTGCCCGAAGGCTGGCGCTATCCCAGGCTGCCTTTGCAGCTTGCAGAGCCAACACAGGCCCCTGCCCGGTAGGCAGCTGTCCCCATCCCCTGCCCCTGTCACGAAAGAACTGGCATGCCCATGCAGCAAAAGCCGGAGCTGCTCCTCACTGCCTTTTGTAGCAGATTCTGGGCCTTTAATTTAGTCCAAGGTAAATAAACGACTGAAAACTAAACTTCAGATCCAGAAAGATTGAGGCAGCTGGTCAAGGAGGTAAGCTTGAAACTTAAAATAAGGTCATATTATGAAGAGCCACTGTCTCCCCCTCTTAGCTGTGAGTCCGAAAAGGTTGTCACTGTGCTCACAGGAGAGTGAGGTACAGGGATTTCACCCAGCAGGTAACGTGAATCCTTTCCCGCATTCTGATCCCAAGGAGCCCAGGGCTGCGGGCAGGGGAACGAGGTGGGTGTGCTGCCTTCCTGCTGGTCATTGCCCTTCTGTGGGCCAGCAGGAGCCAACGGTGGCTGCAAGCCAGCTGAGGGCTCCAAAGACCCTGAGAACAGCAGATCCCAAGATTTAGAGACCTTCTGCAAAAAAGCTCTTTATTCATTTTACTGCAGCATAAAGATTTATTTGAGTGTGTAAGCAGCAAGAAGCTGGGGACCAGATACTTCCCATGGCCTCTTCTTTAGCTGGCCTCTCAGATACCAGATCAGGAGATAATGCTTATGTCTGGAGAGTCCTGTTTACAGCCACAGTCTTGGGAGAGTCAGCCAGTGCTAAAATAGCCTTGAGAGAGCAGCAGTGGCAGGAAGGCAGATAGCAAAGGAAAGCAATCTGTCTGCCTCTGATATATGCAGCGACAGTGTTAAGAGTAGGGACCTGAAAATACAGATTTTCTTCCTGTGAGTCTCTATGTGTGCTGATTCTTAAATCCAGAGTACCTAGTTCTCAAAGATTTTAATGAAAATTAGGCACCTAAATAACTGAACTTAAGCGTAGGTCTCAAAGTGATGTGATTCTCTGTATAATGGACACACTGGTATTTCCCTTCTCCCATTCTTTTCCATTAAACTACAAAATTCCCAAAGCAGTGCCTGCCTTTTGCTATTTGTGTTCACACCACAAAGGGGATCTGTTTTCACCCAGAGCCTGTGAGCACAGCTATAATTGCAGCAACACTGTGGGAAGGTCCTGCCTCTTCTGTGCTCCCTGAAGCTCTTCCCACATGAAGGCACGACACACAGACTCCATGGGGTCAGCCTGTCTGGGTCCCAGACTTGCTGACCCATCTACCCACACCTCAAAAGTTCTCTGTTTACCTGACTCCCCCGTGGAGCAGTTTGCTCCTCAGCCTGCCTCTACAAGTAAGAAAATGTATCCCTTTGACCTGGATGAGCCAGCCCCAGCTGTGCCATATTCCTTTGGTGTCTTAGAAAAGAGGGGACTAGCAAGTAACATAGTGGATGGGATGGGGAAAGAGGGGGAAGGCTGCTTTTTTTTCATAAGGGACGAAGCCCTTTGACCCTTTGGTTGCAGTTGCACCAAACAGTTACAGACTTCTGAACTCCAAGGTCCCTGAGGCTGATCATTTTTTGTCCATTTCCAGCAGAGGACCCTGGAGCCAGGAGCTTACGGCTCAGCATGCTCTCTTTACCTACTTTACACGCTACAAGTTGTGGCAAAAACATCCTCCCACCATAGTGTTTGCCAGCTATGCAATGCTCTGAGCTGCTCTCACCTGTTTTGTGGCTGAGCCAAACACGGGCCATCCAGGTGCTCTGTGTCTTCTTGCTCACCAGTTTCTTTGCCTGGTGAGTGGAACCACATTCAGGCAAGCCTGGGGGTAGTGGATTCAGTGCTTGCAGAGAAGTGGGTTAAAAGGCCTTTGGAACCGGCCACACGTATTTTGCTTGGGGACGGGACAAGAGCAGGTAGCAAAGGCTTTCATTAAGCATACAGAGGTACTTATAGAAGCTATATTTATTTTTGTACAGAAGCTACATTTCTTTTTGTGAGGCAAAGAAATCACAGTTGAACAGCAAGTGAACACCATCAAGTCAACCCCAAACCCAAAGTCACACATACCTCCGCAGCACTTCAGAAAGGGGAGTGGCTACCAAGACATAAAATAAATAGGAGGGGTGAATGTACTGGAACATGAGAAGCCTAACTGGAATAGAAATATTTATAGTGCAGAGTGCAAATATCAATGCTCTACCTGGAGCACATGGCCTAGGTAAGGCCTGCTGTTTAGAACAACAATTTCAATTTTGAGGGTCACACTTGCTTTTGCCAGCTGTAACTCTCATAGTTGCCACCAGAGGACACCAAATTCCTACTACATTTTCACTCCTGAAAACAGCCTAAATCGAAACCCAACAGGGGCCCTTCAGCTGGGAATGGGTGAAAATTTTATGGCAGAGGACCTGTACCTAGCCTTAGGAGAGAAAGTCCTGGGATCCTTGATGACGTTTTTGTAGCAGCAGGAAGCCTGTATGTGGACACAGCTACACAATGTAAGACCATGAGGAGGAAGGAAAGAAGATACCTTTGTTGGTACAGTCCTTCCACAAATCTTCCTGGGCAGAAACATAATCTACACTTTCTTATTAGGCAGGAGGGGAAGGAATACATCTAATTAAACAAGTCAACTGGTCTACATTCCCAAGATCTGCTAGCAACTACTTTAACAAGCCATGGTAATCTAGTTGTACTACTGCACAACTATAGTTCAGTATCTTCATAGTCAGAAGCCAATGTCAAGCTTGCATATTTCCGGGCACCTGGATGCTTTGAAGACCAGTAATAATACAGAAAATATGACTGTTTCAAACCAACATGAGATGATCAGAGACCAAAAGGCACTGCCAGCTGAACAGATGCTCTCATTCCATTTTTTCATTGAAAGAGCCTTCCAAAATTCACAGCCTTGCCAGGCTTCATCCTGACATTTCAGCTGAATATTGCAAGAATGCCATCAAGTGCTAGAGGCCTTTGTTTTTAAGACAGAAAGGCTGGGCTCTGGAACCAGCTATGGGTGCAGGCATGGGCCTGTGCATAGGGTTTTCTGAACAATTAATCTGAGCATTATTATTTCAAGTGATCTCAATAAATTGCAAAAGCTGTTTAAAATCAACTGGATAAAATTCAATAAAAACACAGCAAAGTACTATGTTTGGGAAGGAGAAATTAAATCCACAAATGCACGACATGAAATAATTGGCTAAGTAGCAGTACTGCACAAAAAGGATCTGGAGGAATTAGAGTGGATCATATAATAAACATGAGTCTAAGGTATGCTGCTGTTGCAACAAAAACAAACTTTTACTTGGGGAGACGTTAATGGAGTGTCATAAGTAAGTCACACAAGGTCATTACTATGCTTTATCCCAGAAGAGTGCTCACTGGTGCTAAATGTTGTGCCAAGTTTGGGGTGCTTTCAGAAACATAGACTCTGCACTTTCAGAAAGATAGAGTCTAGCGTAGACCAGCCAGCACAGCAGGAAGTTCAAGAAATCACAAAGACACTGGACTGACTGGGGGAGCTTTTTGCAGGAGAGAGAATGATGATGATGATGGCCTTCCCAAGGCTGTTCTAGCAAGCAGCAATTAAGGCAGATATGTTTTTCCTGGTAGGCCAAAAGAAAGATACACAGAAGGGTCCCAGATCAGTGTGAAACAAAAAGTAAGACACCAAACATAGCGACAGTCTGGATTTCATCCCGTCACCAGGCATCTCTCTGTTTCTTATGTAAGCAAAAAGGCATGCAGGTGGGAGACAGGAGGGGTCACTAGTTTTGATGTGACTGTCAGTGACGACCTGGAAAGGTACTTTGAGGTGAGGAATGGACCTTTTAACACAACAAAGTGGCACACCCAGGAGTGCATACACAGACCACACCTACTGGAGCCAGTTTCCATGGGGTTGTTTGTATAGCAAGCAAAGAGGAAAACACAGGTTCGAGATGGAACTTCCTTTTTGCCCATTTTCCCCACAAATCAGCCTAACCTTATGAACAGTATGGCAGAGCCGTTCACATGTTACTGCTTTCTGCAGCTCCCAAGGACCTTCACAGGCCTGCTAGCCTCACAGCTGCTGATGGACTCCCTCCACTTCAATCTGGTTTCCACCAAGCACGTAAACAAATTTGGGCATGTCCCCATTCAATAAAGTCCTTAAGCTGAAGCTTAAATTTAAGCACGAGCTTCAACCTAAGAGTGTATTTAAGTGCTTTTGCAAACAAGGCCTTAGCCTTAAAATACATACATAGATAAAACATTTTCTCACTCCAGCTATATTCAAATGCTTTACTGAGACTCCTTTAAATGGTGTACCACCTCACTGACTCGGAGATGGATGCCTTGCATAAGAAGAC
Organism: Apteryx rowi; assembly: GCF_003343035.1. Taxonomy (NCBI): domain Eukaryota; kingdom Metazoa; phylum Chordata; class Aves; order Apterygiformes; family Apterygidae; genus Apteryx; species Apteryx rowi. The sequence continues at coordinate 436,325 of NW_020447841.1, read as the reverse complement.
TCTCTTGCTTCCTCTCTGCTGTAACTCATCGGCTCTTCCCTGCTCCAGGGCACGTACCTCTAGGGACAGATGAGATATAACCCTGTTTGTTACTACACAGAGCTAGATCTCCGAAGCAGCGATAAAGGCCCTTGCACATCCTAGCTTGCTTTCAGATACTTCCCTTTTCTGTGGAATTCTTCCTCCCCTCCCGCCCTCRCTCCCTTCCCCCTGCCCCGCTTGCTCATACTTCTGGAAAGATGACTGAAGGCTAACTAATGAGTAAGGCGCTGCTGCACGTCATCGCCTGTCTGCTGCAAGAAGGGGTGAACAAGTTCGTTTGTCCACAGGTTAAAGTGAGGTTGCCATTCGAACAAGGAGCATGTAATTGGGAGACCAAGAAGTGGGAAGCCTGTCCTCTCCTCTCTCTTGGCTGGAGCATTTAATTTCTCTCGTTTTCTTCCTTGCATATACCACTTTATGCCTGCACAGCATCTTTCAAGTGAGGATCTTAAAGGACTTCACAGACCTTAATTAAACCTCACAAATCCCTAATTGATAGATGAAAATTCTGAGTCACAAAAAGGTTAAGTGATGTGCTCATGGTGAAACAGTGAGTCAGTTGCAGAGCTTGGAGCAGGGCTCCGGTGTTCCCAGTCTAGCGCTCCGACTTCTCCCCCCTTGCCTGACATCTTAGAAGATGCTTTGAGAGCCCTGGCAAGGTTCAGGAGCTGTCTGGCGCAGCTCCCGATGGCCACTCAGTCACTGGGGAGGGACAAGCATCAATTGCGTTCATTACCGTGGTGCCCCAAAACCGAGAACGGCAGCCCGATTGCGCGCACACTGTTTAAGCACGAAAAGAGCAGCCAGTCCCAAGGGCTTCTGCGCACGCAAAGGGGTGAGACACTAAAGAGGGCTCGTGCAACAGCGCCCCACGGCTCGCCGTCTCCCCGCGCGCCGGGGAGCGGGGCAGGGGCGGCACGCCGGGGCAGGAGGAGCCGCCGAGGCAAGGGGACGCCAGCAGGGCAGGGGCAGGCGGCAGGGAGGCACGCGGGAGTGCTGCAGCGGGCGAGGGGTGGCCTGGGCTCGGGGACCCAGCCCAAACACCCGACCCAGCTTGTAGCTGTTGGGTGGCCCCGGGCAAGTCCCCTTTTGTCTCTGCTTCCCTCCCTGGCCTTTGTTTTCTTTTATTTAAACTGGGAGCTGTGCAGGGCAGGGACGGTCTCCGGCTGGGAGTTTGCAGGGCGCCTGCCCTAACGAGGCTCTAATCTGGGCTGGGGCCTCTACCTGCCGCAGGAAAGCAGCCGCTGAGCAAACACCAGCACTGGCTGGCGCGCGGGCACCTTCCCTCTGGCCCCTCGTCCCTCTGCACTGCCCACGTGAGTTTCAAGAAGCTGGTCCCATTTGGCGGACATCGTTATATATTGCTTTCCAATTATAGCATTTCAGGGTTGCAACTGCGTTTAATTGTCTGCAAGTTTTATAAACACTGAATTGTCTTGGCTGACGCCTCAGTTAATGATCCCCTGCAGAAGCGACTTTGGCCGGTTGGCTCCGAGTGGAGCTTTTGCCACACCCACCAGAAAGACTAAATTAAAAAAAGAAGAGGATAAAAATGCAGAAATGTGACTTAAAAGATGATGTTACATCTGAGGAAATGACACATAACTCCCTCTTGTCTCTGACTGACATCCGATACTGCAGCTTTGCTGAGCTTTCCTGAAGACATAAACAGCAACAGCTCTGTCTTTTCAAATCCACCTGTCTGCAGCAGGCAGAGCAGAGTGACATAAACTTTCCACTCCTCCTCCAGAGCAGCCCTTCTTGCCATCCCGGTGATTTCCCTGGACAAGGGCCCGTAATGGCAGAAGACCTAATGTGGGAGAAGCAGTTAGACTCACCTACACCTGTATTTCTTTCCTTGAGTTTTTATTGTTGTTGTTGTTGTTGTTGTTGTAGTAAATATCAATAAAGCAAAGAAAAAAAAACCCTCAAAAATGCAAACAGAATTTTAAAAAAAGTCCACAAGAGTAAATAGTCAGGGCTTTTATGTTAATGCAAAAGTCACTGACAGCATCAAAACAAAGGAAAAATCGCTGGGTCAAATTTGCAGCTGATGTAAATAAGCTGATTGAATTCCAGCACTGATTTTCCCTGGCTGCATGTGTCTAGCTCTGTACACTTACTCCCCTCAGCCCCCTTCACTAATGAGTTCCAGCTGAGTGGTAGGAGCTACCTTGGAAGGGGAACAGATGACACTTTGATATAATCTGTACATACGTGCCACTAAAAGCTCTGCATTTATATTTCAAAAATCAGGCAAATGCCGAGCTGCAAGGATGCCTGGGTAATTGTGCAATGCTGGGAACTTTTAGGTAGTTAATAATTATACTCAACCTTCGGTCTAGTTCCTAACAACACCCCTAGGCGTGTCGCTCTTACAGAATAAGGGCACACGCCCTGCTGTGTCTCCTTGCTTAACAGGAACACAAAGTACAGTAGTAGGAGGTGTTTCCTTGAACTCTGAACAATTGGACATTTAAGGATTAATTACTGTTAAGGAGCTTTGGACTGGCAAACACACTAACTCAGCTCTTGGCTGCGTCTCCCAGCCAAGTTCTCTCAGTCATCCTAATTAGACATTCTGATACAATCTTTAATTATATGATCTCACATGCTATTTTTTTTTCTTACACAGAACCCCTGTCTTATGTAGTGCACGGAGTGGACARAGCGCTAAGGGGTGAACTAGGGCTCTCGCAGGGAGGAAAGCGCTTGTCTCCGAGTCATCCCCCCCCTCAGCTCACTTGCTGCAGACGTGAGGCCGGGTGTGGGAAGCCGAAATTCGGATCTGAGCTTGCCACATTGCTGAAAACACTCGGAGTCTTTCACAACAGGCAGGAAAGCACCAAGCCTGCTGCAGCTCCCTTGCTGCTGTGGGCAAGACGGGACGTATACTATATTTGTCAGTATTGACTGTAGCCTGGCTGGAAAATTCTGCGCCAAGCGGTATCCCGCGCCAGCCACAGCGTGTGCGTGTGGAGGTACATGTATATACACACACACACACACACACACACGCACACATGCACACACACACGCACACACTCTCCCGTGCACACCTTCATCTTGTTGAAACAGCAGGAGGGGCCTAGTGCGTGTTATTAATGTTTTTCCCCTCTGTAAACACTGCATCGCTCAGGCAATATTTCTGCGTCCTGACGTGCAGCACCCAGCGGTGCTCCGGGCCGGGCTCTTTCCCCATCCCCCTTCGCAGCCTTACCCCAGTGCGTGCCAAAAGCTGTTGAAATTGCTTTACATTTAAGCTGGTCCTCTTCATCTGTAACATCATTCCTAGGAAGTGACCTGGCTATATCCTAGAGTAACTAATTCAATGTCGTCTTGGCATGTATCTGCTCCCTTTTGCTGTCCACCCTCCTGCAGCCCCCCCCACCCTCTAGATGCAAGGAGAGATGTTTTGGGTGGTATGCGCTTTCAGCTGAAATGCTTCTTTGCTTCGTTGAAAACTCAGTACCCTGAGGTCAGCTGAGGTTCACTAAGCTGAGGAACTCCATAAATGGTATAGTCTTAAAAGTGTGCTCTCCTCCTCTTTGCAAGGAGCATGGGGACGAAGAGGCGAGTTCCCACCAGGACGCCTTTTTAAATGCTGCACCCTCAACCCAGAGAGAGCAGGGGGGTGAGGAGAGCAATGGCGTCTCCTCCCCTTGCAGCCTGGCGCACAGTAGGCAGCCACAGCTTCAGTCTCTGTGTTTTCCCAAGTGCCAGCACGCTCCCTGGAAATGGCTCCAAGATCCACCCCTCCCTCTACCTGCCAGCAGAACTGGTTGGCCTCAACAGGGAGGGTGTGCAGCACCCATGCTCGCCCCGTGCGCCAGGAGCTGGGCGCACCTTGCGTGTGCAGGGTCTTTGCAAGTCCTCCTGGAGGGTCAAGGCTAGCTTGTATTCATAAGCCCAGCATGGTGCTTTGCCACCTGTCCCAAAAGTGGAGGGAGGAAAGGAGGACCTGTCTGTCCTAGGCAGTCAGCACTACCCCACACAGGGAGGAGCCCTTTCCTCCCAGCTCCTTGGCGTTCCTCGCTGATTCAGAGTCAACATAATGGGACCGAGATGGCGCCATTGATCCTGCTGGGCAGGCGGAGCCACCATGCAGTAGAGATTAGTAATGGCTTTCTTCCCTCATGGCACCAGGTCACAGGACTCAGCCCTTCGAACAGGCCCATGTTGGAGACAGTTCTCCTCCCTTCCCACCATCAGAAACGTACTTGTGGAGCAGCCACTGGCCCTGGGGAAAGGAGCAATGGTAGCAAGCACACAGGGATGTGAAGTTAGGAGCTAAAGCCAAATGAAAAAAGGAGAAACAAAATAGGGACCAGATAGTCACTGCAGGTGGGAGATACCCTGCCAAGATGACCCACCATATCCCTAGGAGTGATTCCCTGAAGGGGTCCTGCCTCCAGGCCCATAGAACAGGCAGGTCCATGCAATTATGGACCTCACACAGTCAAGGTGTGTCTCAGGGGAGAGTCATGGGTCATCAGGACCTTCACTCTACAGCGCCTTCTGTTCTGTGCCACCACCGCACACTCTCACTCACCTGCAGCTGTCTGGGGAAGGCCTGGCGAGCAGTGACTGCTCTTCCAGCAAACCCCCACTTCCATTACGGCAATGAGAGGAAGAGGGAAGATGAGCATCATGGCAGGATGAACTCAAGGATTTCCTGCCTAAGTGCCTGCCTGTCTCACTAAGGGCTTTCCCAGCTGCAGGTGCCAGCAGAAAAGCATGCACGGGGCCAACGGAAGAATCTAAAGCCAGTGAGTTGAGGTGTCACTCTCCTCGCTTATTCCCTCCCCTTCACCACAGACAGTTCACAGACAGATCTTCATTTCCTCAATTGCCAGAAGTGGAGAAGGTGATTAGATACCAGCAAGGCCTCAGAACATTACTCGGAGTAGAGATTTAATCACGGTCCTCATTGCTCATAAATACAATGTTCAATATGTAGCTACAAAAGGCAGCTAACACCTCCATCACCCTGGTGACCTGTAAAAGCCAGGGAAGGAGTGGTGGATTGCAGCCCTCTCTAAGCTATCATCAGCCAGAAAGCCCAGAATGAGAACTGAGGTGAATTGCCTCCTGCTAGATGAGGTCCTGATGTTGCTGCCCCAAACCCCAGCTTTGAGAGGTCAGAACAGCGCTGTGCCTGGCTAGATCACAGGACAGTCTAAGATACAGAGGGATCATGAGCTCACCTTTTTCCCTAGATTACTGAAGACATTGATGGGTCCCTGGCCTGTAACTTTTCTTTTAAGCCCACAGGCTGATGTCTGCTGCTCTAGCCTTATTAACATGAAATAAACAGTTTCAAAACTAAGTTAAGTGCATTTCAGAAAAATAATATGATGTAATCAGCCTAAATATGAATTAGGTGAACGTGTTTTTCTGGCCACGTTAGAGCATCCAGCACTTGAATAACTGAGCTACTCAAAAGAAAAGCACTGACCTACTTCTTCCCTTTGTCCAAAATCAACATCATCTCCTCCTGTGGACACTCACATCAGTAACCACTGGCCAGAAATGTGTGTCATCACTGGGAGTCACTGAGGAATTAGCCAGAGCCTGGGAGCCCAATTTGCATTAGAGAAGGGTGGGGGGAGTCAGGGAGAGTGTATGCACTCAATATTGATGGATTCTGCCTGACTCATGAGCACATCTAGGATCACTGGTTGTATATCCATGTTTACCTTTCCAGAGAACTTGAAAAACAACTTCTTCCTGAGGGAGAAAAAATGGTAGGAGAGCCCACAAAAGCAAGGAGGCAACAGTTACTGGCATGGCCTATGGATTTGCAGAAGGATGCAATCCTTTGTGGGATCCAAGGTCTAATTAAGGCCTGTCTCCTTCTCTTCCCCCATGCTAGTCTGTGGAATGGAGCATGCAAAATAAAAAGAGAAATCTGAGGCTCACACTGGCATGCTGAACAGTTTACATTCTTGTCTGCCATGATATCCTCCTCCCAGCTTAGTTCTTATCTGTTTGACCTTGCATAGCCAGCATCAAAAAAGCTGATATTTAGTACAGAGGAATTCTAGAGTTCAAATGTGATAGCACTGCAGTGGGGAAAGAAATATGCTTGCAGTATACTGCGAGGTGGAAAGAGCCAGCTTCTGGACTATGTGGATTCAAAAGCATTTCACAGAATCACAGAAGGGCTGAGGTTGGAAGGGACCTCTGGAGAACATTTGGTCCAACCCCCCCTGCTCAAAGCAGGATTAGTTAGAGCTGGATGGCTAGGACCAAATATCTCCAAGGATGGAGACTCCACAACCTCTCTGTACAACCTGTTCCAGGGTTCAACCACCCTCACAGTAAAAAAAGTTCTTTTTATGTTTAAGTTGAATTTCCTACACTGCAATTTGTGACCATTGCTTCTCATCCTGTCACTTGGTACCACTGGGAAGAGTCAGACTGGATCTCCTTTCCTCCCTCTCCTGTCAGGTATTTATACACATTGATAAGATCCTCCCTGAGCCTTCTTTTCTCGAGGCTAAGCAATCCCAGCTCGCTCAGCCTCTCCTCACAGCTTTGTCCTGTCTTCTTCAAGGAAAAGCTTCCTGAGGTGTCTTGGATCTCACTATGCTAGAACACACAGGAAAAACTTTCTTTTAAACCTCAGCCTTATGAGAGTGCCCCAACAACTTCCACACAGATTAATAACCTATCTGTATTGCTCCTTATGCCCACAGTAACCAATCTGTACTGCTAAATGGGGGCTCACTTGTGCCATGTGAGGCAGAGCAGAAAACACTGCACTGGCACATTTGAATGCAAGAAGTTTATTGTGATGACGTGAAACTTCAGGAGGATCAGGTCACAGCCATCAGTAGAATAGGACCATAAGGTGTTTTTTTCTTTTTTCTTTTTTTTTTTTCAAAAACGCATCATTTGTTCCACTTTGGGATATCTGATGCAATATTCTTGTCACAGTTTTCCTCTGTCACATCCTTCCCACATCAAAGTGGAAACATCACTTCAAACCAGYGTTCTGGATGCTCTCCTTTCCCCCACACTCCCACTCCAGCTCTGCTTGCCATTAAGCTTTCTTAAAGTTTAGCACATGCTTATTCTTTCCATTGGCTGCAGAATTTCCACAGTGTTCCTATAGCTGCTCCCATAGATTCTAGATTAAATTAAAAGGAAAATAAAAAAACAACCTTTCAGCTGCCTTACTGCTGTCTCTGATGTGATATATTCAGGCCACTCCTTTGGGCTACAGTTTTGTTCTTGGCACAAAAGTTCTGCCTCAGGCAGGGTCTCCCCTGCAGTGAAGAACAGCGGAGACCACAGGGTTAACTACACTCGATGTGTGGAAGGAAACCTCTGAATTTTTAAGACCGGGCTACCCTCACATGCTGCCTAGGGAGATGAACCATTTCTCGGTACTTCACTAAGGAATGTGACTGTGGAGAAAGTTCAGAGATGAATCTCTCTAGATGGGGAGGGGACAGGCAAAAGAGAACCAGGAGCTGCTGTTAATTCTTGTGCACAGTAAAAATGCCACTGAGCCTTATACTGATCCTAATAGAAGAGTTATTAGTGCAGATGTTCCTAGTGTCTTTTCCTTGCATAAGGGATGAGCTACCTCTCTTCCAGCATGACTCCACACCGGAACAACCACCTGCGTCATGATAACACGCAGATCCCTCTCTTGCACAACAAGATCTGTACATCTGGGCAGGGTGTGTGTGTGTGTGTGTGTGTGTGAACTTGTGTAAGAAAGAGGGGAACTTCCCTAGGTGAAATGGAGATCTAAAACAAGGTGAGAATGTTGGGGAAAACACAATTTCCATGACAATGTGGTCGAATTCAGCTCCCCACAGCTAGTAGACTGGTGGAAAACACTTTGCTCTGCTGTGTAATTTCAACTTTCAGAGCCAAATTGTAGTAAGTGTGTGGACATTCCAGTGTCTGCCAGCTAATGATGGTGAAAGACAGTCACAACCAGTCAGTGCTGGGAGGAAATCAGGTGGGAGGACTAACCTCGCAACTAGCATTTGGAGACAAGTAACATTAACCCCTTTTGAAGAGTGCTGTCAGCAAACAGGAGGTTAGGGAGCACTTCAGGTTGTCAGGAGGCAAGCAAGAACATATCCTTCTGCTACCCTTTTTTTGGTGGTGGGGAATATGCTGCCAAAGGAGCCGGTTTGACAAACTTGAGGCTGGACGCCTCTGTGCATCAGCATAATGGGAAAGCCCTTAGTGAGACAGGCAGGCACTTAAGCAGGAAATCCTTGAGGCACTCCCCTTAAAGAAAGCTTGAGTACAACAGATCAAAGGGGGACTTCCCCCATGCCTGAGGCCCCATGGAAATAGATATTAGAAGATGATGCTCTTGGGTTCTTCAGTATATTTGCTTATAATAGGCATCCCCTCAAAATAGCCAGTTTTTCCTACAGCCCCACCAGGACCAGTGCAATTGAAGCAAGCTTCCCAAAGGCTCCCCCCTCACTCCTTTGTTATCCTTGACCCCCCCCCCCCCGGGATACACTAGAGCTGGCTCCAGCTCTACAGCCCACGCCATCCTGTGTCTACTTCGTGTCAGCTCTGTTACAGTGTGGATTCCTGACCACTGAGCTCACTGCACGCAGGCGGGTGCATGTATTCCCCATTCTGGTGGCTGGTACTTTCAGCATTCCTCATGACTTCAGAAGTGTTTTCATACACTAGCCACAAAACTTACTCTAGCATCTCTTCTCTTATCTCCTTCCTTCCCATGCCATGAGAGCATAGTGGAAAAAACAGCTTCCCAGAGAAGACAGGGACAGGGACCAGGAGGAAGTCAAAGCAGACATTACTCCTAAAGAAACCAGTGAGTAAGGAGTAGGTTGGCCTGATGCCAGCTTGGCTAATCATGACTCATCTAACATCTCCCCCTCATCACCATATTTTTACTTGAATACAGCATCCTGCATTCCTAACCTGGAATATCTGAGTTCCTTCCACTCCAGAGACTGCAGCTGTTCCCAGGTGAGCAAGGCAATCCCATTTCAATCTCCTCCTTATTGCTAGTGAAGAAACCACCCCAGACGAAGCTTTCAGAGCAGCTTTTGAGTCCTCTGGCTGAAGAGGTGGTTTAAAAAATAATAATAATGAAGTCATCTCATCATGTGTTTTCTTAGCTCCATCCCTTTCTTTTTGAAAGGAAGATGAAAGGATTAATGCATTATTTGCCTTTTAGCCCAGGTGGTCTCCTCTGTTAGCCTCTGCCCTATTTACCATTGTTGCAGCTAACAGCTGTCTGGATTGCAGCTGCTCTAATGAAAGAAGCCCTGAAATGTGCTACAGTCGGGCACCTGGCAATGCTGTACCCATTTGTTCGGATTGAAGCAACATGCAAGCTTTTAATTGTTCATGGCAAAGGGAGCTTTTTAATGACTTCAATTAACAGAGAGAGAAGAACTCCAGTTAGCTCTTGCTATACAAAAGTGTCCACAATGTCATTAAAACAGGATTTACAAGTGTCATAACTCTCAGCAGCATAGTCAACAATACAGCCAATCATTACAACTGAGCACCAAAGGAGGAGGGAAAAAAAACACTACACCATGAAGGAATGGAAGGAAAAGAAAGGAGGATGGGGCAGGGTGGGGGAGTGCAGAGGAAAAAAGAAAACTCTTTTTTTTTCAATCTAAATTGATTTTATTCTACAAAATGCTACTCAGTTAAAATTGTAAAAGCAAAACCATTTTAATATGTTCTTTCTTTCATAGCAGCAAGCTTTCTCTAACAAGCTTTTTGTTTTAGTGCAAATACTGTAGGCCTGTATTACAGTAAAATAACAAGAACAGAAACGAGAGAACACCAGAGAGAATGCCTCAGAGCTGAGATTCTCCAGGACTGCAAGAACTATATAAAGATCACAACGAGCAAAGAAAGGTCCCAATTCAACAGTCACCTTTAAGAACCTCCTTGGCAGAAACTATTTCACCACAGACAAAAAAGAAAAACCATGATCTAAAACTTCTGAGGAAAATAAGATAACGGTGCCCCCAAACCTTCAATAATCCTCATGGTTGCACATTAATCACTGAGGCTTGATTCCACCTCTGACACCTGCTTCGCAGCAGTGAAACACTTGATGCTCTCAATTTACCCACAAGAAAGTGGAATCAGTGTCAGGCCCTTTTTATATCTGAGGATCTTAAAGTAGACTTTAGTGACACTAGTAACATCACTCTAATAAAGATGCACTATCCCTTATTGATGTTACTTTGAACTACACAGTATATCAATATATATACAACATTTTATCCTCTCACTGAGCAAAAACAATTGGATATCTATTTTCTACACATCTTAATATGGTTTTAATATCAAGTAACCACAAACAAGAAAGTGGAATAACCCTTTAATCATACAGGATAGGAGGGGAACAATTAAGTAAAACAGGATGGGATTTTATTATTATCTTGTATTCTGAGATTTGTCCTCAACTCCACCTACTGTTCACAGAGGAATGATAATGCATCTTTAGAAACATATCTCTTTATACATTTTATACAGACAACAACAAAACCCAAAATCTTTTATTTAAAGAACCGGAAAAAAAAATTATTAGCCTAAAAAAAAGAAGAAGATTGGAGTATTTTTAATGCTTTCTTTATTATATCCAAGTCTTGAACAGAAAAAAAGATGTAAACATGATAAATAAATAAGAAATAAAATGTAGACTGTTCCCCCCACCTCTTAAAATGTTTGACTTGGCCTTCCTAATGAAAATGAACTTGTAAGTGTCATAATAATAAGATTTCTTAATATTTCAGAAGTCTGTTTTAGAATGGAAAAAAAAAAACAACAACAAAAAGCAAAAGAAAACAACAACCAAAAACTAGGAATGTGAGTTGGGAGGATGTTAAATTAATGGCGGGCAGATCTGCTGGAGCAGGCACAAAACAACTGCCTGCCAATAAATAAGATACTGGGGGAATGCCTTAGGTTTGTTTTCGTTTTGTTTTTTTCATTTAGGATGAAGGCCAGGTGGATCCTACATACAGTAAGCAGCAAAATTAAAGGTTCAGATGAACTAAATAGATCATTTAAATAATAATTATAAAAACACAACAGAGAGCTACTGTCCCCAGCATGTTGGTCCTAAATCCCATCATACCACAAGCAGTTTGAGACTTACCCAGTCTCCACACCTACAAGAAAGGAATGGATGAAGGCAATGCCAGAACTGGGAAGGGGGAAGGAGGAAGGAGGGTAAAACTGGAATGGCAAACATCACCTGGAAGCTGAGTGTTTCCTTCAGTGTGGCTGCTACTGCTCCTCCCCATTGGGCATCGATCAATTTATTATTATTTCCGTTATTAGATGCTTCATTGGGCCAGTCACTAAGGGGTTGACCCAATACCAGCTGAAATTCCCTGGGCATTTTTCTACTGACTTCAACAGCTTTTGGTCAGACACTAGTTCTAATAGCTCCCACACCCCTACTGCATGCAGAATGTGGAGACACTGTACATTTAGGAATCATCAGGGGAGGTACTCATGGAAGATACCACTTGTGGGATGGGGAAGACTGTCAATTCCCAAAAGCACATCAATAAACTTGGAAAAAAAAGAATCCAGGGCCAGACCAAAACAGCTGGACAGTTCAAGCTATACCTGCCTGCTAGAACCTAAAATAAGGTAATGCTGATCCACAAAATACAGAAGGCAGGAGACCAGCGATTCCAACACAGAAATCCTCTGAAAGGACTGAGGGACAAGATAGGCAGGCACAAGGTACTCGGGTTCTTGCAGATAACGATCATCTTTCATGTGTAGTTTCAAATGGTTCTCCTCGGTATCACAAGGCAGGAAAGGGGATGCTTCTGCCTCATCTCCGAGATGATCAGTGACAAGTCAGTGGGCAGGGGCCAGCTGTAGCTCCTTGAGGCAATAATTCAGTGAAGCAAAAGTAAAGGTAGAATCACATATTTCCTTGGGCTGTATGCCTCTCCCATAGAGATGAGGAGAAGGGACTCCCTGGTATAAATGAGTGACAAGGCCCCACATTTAAAATCTTGCTAAGCTGAGGACTTCATACTTGGTTTAAAAAAAACAACCAAACAAAAAAACTTAACTTGTTGAGAGCACTTTGGAGCTATCACAAAGGACTGAGCCAAATATGAAAATAAACATCTCAGATTTCTCGGATGGCTTTTGCAGGCTGGCAGCAGTGGGGTTTGAGTGCAGCGAAGGCCACACCTAAGGATTTTTTCAGAAATGCAATTGGATTTTGCCACCTGCCTACTCACCAGAGCTAGATAAACCTCTTCCTTTCCAAGAAACTTGCCTCACACTGCTAAAAATGCTTGTTTGCCTAGGAGACAGATACACAGCTAACGAGGTGGTCAACATAACTGAACTGCAACTGAAGAGGGGACAAGTCACTATGTTAAAAACATCACATCTTTAATTAAGGACCAGCAAGACTTAAGAAGAGGTTATGTTGTCCTACTATGACTTATATTAACTCAGGTTTGAGAAGGCACCTGACTTTACCTAAAGTCCCTAATAGGAATGCTCCAGATATGTCAGCTGAGCCTTGACTCCAGGGATCTCTCGCAAACCCGTGATCAGCTGGCCTCAAAAGTAGCTGCCTCGCTTTAGGATTCACCACTTGTCAATGTTACATTCCGCCCAGAATAGGTGGAAATGACACGTAGAGACATTTTATTGAATAGCCTTAGATTCTAAATCCAGATTGGCCCAAACAAGCATCTGGCAAAATGGAAACAATTAAAGAAGCAGCAGTTTCTCCTAAACTGACATCATCTACATAAAACTGTACAAAAACAGGATCAGCTGTGCTAACTACCAAAAGTTTAATATCTACTTTATTAAAAAGGAAGCCTTGATGTTCATGTAGGGACAAAAGAACTCCCTTATCAGCTTTACTTGTTGCATAAGCTCAATTTCAGACCTCTAGTACTGGTATAATGATGGAAATGTTTAAACAACAAAAGAAAAAGCCTGAATCACTAAGAGTTTTACAAAGGAAAAATACCACTCATCTCTTTCTATTTCTGGCAAGTCTGGTAAATATTGGGGCAGGAGGGAAAAAAGAAAAAAAAAGAAAAAAAAAATCTACCTTTAGAGCCAAAGTAGTGTCCCTTTGAAATGATTCAAGGAATGGGGCAGTGGCCAAGGTTGGAGGGAATCCAGCCCTGCTGAGTAAAGGTCTGGTTCCACAAGACTGAACTCCATTAATTCCCTGTGGAGTCAGTGGGAGCTGCAAGAACAGTCATCTCACAGGACTGGCCCTACCATTGCATACTGCATTTCTCCAGGTCTGGCCTAACCAAGAATTACTTTTTTTTTTTTTTTAAAAAAAAAAAAAAAAAGAAAATCCCACACCAAAATAAATAGCTGCCACCACAGCTTCAACATGCTGGACCAAAGCAGCTGACAAGCTGGGCAATCTTAGTGCGCACATGGCCATGACTTGTCAGTGCCTTGACATCAACAGGAACTGAGCTTGGGTCCAGGCAGGAATAGGTTCAGCACATTGCTGTCTTCAGTAGTGAACATCAGTGTTAGAGATGCGTTAGAGCATCAGCTTGTGCCCTCTGGTGTYCTCAGTACTAGCAGCCAAGATAATGGGTTGGAGGAGACAAGGACCCAGGACTAAGAGCAGAGCTCTCTGATGTGTTTCTGGTCTTTAAGCCAATCAACCCCAACAAAATCAGATCAATTACATTGCAAAAAAAACAGAGGCCAAAGACTGAGGTGCAAATAATGATAATAAATTTTCTTCCAATATCAATTTGTCAATCACAACCAGAGGTTGCCAAAAGCTCTGCTGTAATTTAAACACGTCATTGCTTGGAGTATGCAATGCCTGGTAGAGAAGTGCCTTGTGGCCTGTGTTGTACCTGAGGTTACACCATCACCTTCCTCCTGACCTCAGGAGCTGGGAATCTCTGAGCAAAGACCTGCTAGTATTAACTGCAGGGATGTGTGCTGCTTTGCTTGCCAAAGAAAAAAGGCACTGAGGGGACAGCCAGATACTTTCACCCTCTTATCCACTACCAATCTCCCTCCTAGATTTATAGGCATGTGGTGCCACCTCTTTTTCAGTAGCACATTCTGCAAAGACAGCCAAGGCGAGGGGAGGATTTGCTAATAGGAAGAGTTCAGCATCTGAGTCAGGAGCCGTGATGGGAGGAAGGTGTAATACTCCCTAGACAGCAGACAGCCCAGGAAAAGTAAACAAAGGAGTCTAGTAGCAGATTTGGTATCTACCAAATGGGGGTAAAACCCTGCCAAAGACAATGATAATGCCACCCCAGCAGCTGTTCTGATGCTACTCTGGCCCTGAGATGTTAACTTGGGTTTTGAGGAGACCAGGAGGATAAATATATCTACTTATTAAAAAAAAAAAAAAAAAAAAGTCATATGAGCCTCCTACTGTCTCTGTTCACTATGTCTGTGCCACAGGTCACGGAATTACAAGCTCTGACCTTGTTGCTGAGCCCTTGCACTGCTCTCAGACCCCCACTGCCCTCCCAGTCATCCCGCTCCTGCCTTTACAACCCCACTTGTTTCCCCACAGCCCTTCCCAAGAGGATAGATCCTAACAAGCCTTTAGAGTTCAGAGCGACTGGATGAAATGTCATGGGATTGACAACATTGGAAATGATAAACAGAGAGAGAAAGAGATAGAAAAGCAAGGAAAGAAAGAGGTCTAGTAAAATTCACTAACCAGATTGATCTAAGCACAGAGCATAACCGATCAGATCAATTCACAAAGGAAAGGGCCAACTAGCGACTGTCTCCAGCTCGCCTTCAGTCCTGGTCAAGAGTGTTTCCTAAGTCCACTACAGCCATGAAGAGGTTTCCATAGGCAGCCCCTACAGACGGGAGATCACCCTCTCCAAACAGTCCTGGCACGTCAGTCCCACCCTTGCCGTTTCCTGCCTCCAGTGAGTTGGCATTGGTCCTCACTCTCCTTCCTGGAGCTGCGGCACTTCCCCATCCTTGTTCTTGCTGCCCTTGTGCTTCAACGATCCTGTGCCTGTCTCTAACACCATGGAGGGGGGCTTCCCCCATGGTGCTGGGTGGGAATGTAACACACTGGCAATGGGGGGCTGCGGGGGGGATTACAATGCCAGCAAGGTGGGAGAGTTCAAGGAATCCGAGGACTGGTCACCGCTGCTGCTGCTCCTCCGGTGAGCTTTAGAGCAGGACTCGGACGGGGAGAGAGGAGACTCCTGATCCAGCACATTGGGGTAAGTGAACACCAAGTTGGAGGAGCCAGGAGTGATGGCTGGTGTTGAGGTCACCACGATGGGAGTGTTGAGTGCCTCCTCCCCATAAAAACCTCCGGCAATGCTGATGGGCTTAATGACAGACCTCTGGGCTTTGTCAAGGACCAAAGAGGAAGATGGGATCTCTTCCTCCACAGGCTCCTGTTTCACCACCACCGCTCCGCTTGCTCCAGTCCGAACGCTCTGGAGGCTGCTGGATGGCGGGCTCCGGCGGTCCTCCGGGCTGATTTTGCACACGGGGCTATGAGCCACCAGCATGAACTCCAGTTTCTCCTTCTCCTTCTGGAGCTCAGCAATCTCCTTTTGCAGCACTGACTTCTCCTCCTCCAGCACTTCAGTTTCCTGCAGACAAAGAAGGAATAAGTAAATGTCAGAGGCTCTGACACTGCTCCTCACCCAGAACATAGCCATCAAATCCAGTCCCCTGCCATCATGAGCAAATACACCACAGTCCCTTCATGGGCCAAACAAGCACCAGGCCATTTCTAGTTGAGCATTTTGCATCTCCTGCTTTTATTGGGAAACTATCCCCAAACCTTACTAATCTAAGGGTTATAAATGGTCTTCTCATCACACTGCCTTAATTTTCTCATGGCCAGTTTCTACCTCTGTTTTGTCCTCTGACTTGCATAACTCTTTTCCCTCACTGCCTACCTGCCAGATGCCTTTACAGAGAGCACTCAGATTCCCTCCCTTTGTTTCTTGTGTTAGATTAAGTCAAGTTCTTATTTCCTAGAGGGAGGGTAGCATAGAGCAATCTCTAAACTGTTCCCATTTTCTCTCTGTAGCACATATTCTAGATGAGGTATGGCCTGACACTTGCACAAGGGACTAACACTTTTACCTCTGCTGGATCATCTCTTGATGCATCCTAGAATTATTGCATTTACTTTTCCCATGGTCACATCAAACTGATGGTTCATAGTCAATCTGTGAGCAATTAGTATCTTCCTGTGTGAGGAGCTCACCATTTAAGAGAAGTTCTGGCCCTCGGTCCTTCAGGATATGACCTCCCACTTCATACTCATTTCTATTAGTTTAGTCATGAGGATCCTTAAATTCTTCTTGTATGATGTCCTTTCCCCCCACACTGAAAATACCTCCCAGCTTTGAGTCAGCAGCACATTTCATTGGTGTGCTTTCACTGCTTCTGCTGTTAATAAATTCCAATGGTTAATAAAATCAGATACAACCAATCCCAGGCTGGTTCTTGAGGAGTGGTGCTGGAACTTTCCCTCTAGCCTCACACCTCCCCTTGCCACCCCCCAACCCATCCTCACCCCCTCTTCAGCCAGTTCCTTATCCACCCCACAGTTCTTGTACCCGTCCCTATCTTTTCTAGCGGAACTAGTAATTTCCCTTGTGACACTGGACCACATGTCTCTAGGAACTGCAGACCAAATATATCTATGGTGTTTCCTTTGTGCAAAAAAAAAAATCAGTTATCTCCAACCAAAGAAAGGTTAGTCTAAAGGATGCAGCTTTGATGGATACACATAATGTTTGCCTCATTTTCTACTGCTCTCAGGTGACCGTACAGTGCTTTTTTTCCTCAAAGCATGCATTTGAGGCACACAGCATCTTTGTTTCCACTTACAGATGGAGACCAGAGGTAGGGAGACTAGTGCTAGCAGGCAGGCTAGAAGAGAGTGGAGTTGCTAGGATGTTTTGGACAGTCAGCACTGGGAATTTAGGCTCCTGAGCTCCAGACCTGAGCCCTCACCACCCAAGCTGTGGTAGGGGCAACACCACCAGTCAGCCTCGGAGCAGCAACGTCAGAAGGTGAAGGCAGCGTATGTTTCGCAGCATGTTCTTCAAACATGCTTGCAGAGGGAAAACAATGCCCTGCAAGCTAGTCCAAAGGGCAGGCGACAAGGAAAGAGAAATGCATGCAGAGCACGTACCGCCTGGAGTTTCTCTGTTAGCTCTCGACGCCTGTTACGACACTTAGCAGCTGCCAGCTTGTTCCTCTCTCTCCGGATCCTTCGCTTCTCTTCTTCCTCGGGCGACAGCTGTGGGCAAGTGCCAAGAAAACCCACAATCAGATCTGAGCAAGGCATTCCTTGAAGTTTGCGAGGATTTAACCACAATGCAAAGAAAAAAGGCCTGATCCAGCAGGATGCTCCTCACTCCCCCTCTCAACTGATGTCAGCAGAAGATGAAAGTGTGCAGTATCTCTGCTAGCACCGGGTCTTAGCAGAAGGGTGAGGAGAAGACAGTGGGGAGCAGGGGGAAGATTGTGTAAGAGGACAGTGAATCTGCACCAAGGCCAAACAGATAAAAGATGCTCTGATTGTTTCACAACTTGGGTGGTAAATTAAGCAAAACCAGAGCATGATGTTGTAAGTGCCTCTTTCTTAAAAGAAAATATCTGCTGCTTCCCACACAAAAATAGTTGTTAGCTTGAAGGTTGGAGATGGGGTGGGGGGAGAGGGGGAAATCAACAGAGCTCTCATGAAGTCCATGAAGCAACAATGATTTATACCACCCAAAAATCTGACCTCAGATTTTCGAGCACTAAGCAAGATAACACACTGTGCTTCTTGCATCAGCAGGCAAGGCTCCAGTGATATCAAGGGCTTCCTGAGGCCAGCTGACATCCTCACTGATGTAAATCAGGAACAGTTCCATAGAAACCCATAGAGTTACACTCTTGCGAAACCAGAGGAAGTGAGCAGGAGCCCACAAGACCTGGTCAAGTCAGGCTTAGCATTTTAGGTTTGAGACAAGGTTTTATAAATCTCAGCAGCGGCAGATGTGCTTGTATCATTGCAAGCAACAGGGGAGCAAGTCCAGCAACGTGAACGGGGCCGACATTGCCAGGGTCACCACTGTCTGCCCGTTGTTCACAGGAGCCAGTGCAAACACAATGGTGTGGGGATTCACGGCACACACTTGGCAAACAGAGTCACACGACACATCCTCCTCTGCCATGAGCTGACCCCGCGCCGTGCACTTCAGCCTCACTGGGCTGGCATGTGCTGCTGGGGCTTTGGCCCAGTGACTGCAAACCAAACTGAAACAAGTGGTCTGGGTGAAGCACTGTCTGATCTCATGTATTCACCAGTAGAGAATGGAAAAAAACCTCTTTCCTTAATAGCTTTCAGTTTTAATATCTTCTGGGACTGTCGATATCACAAACAAGATAGTCACCATTTTACTATCTCTTCTTTTTAGTTTTATTTTTACTCTAACCTCATTCTGGTTTGTTTTGTTATTTCCTTAGTTTCAATCTTCAGTTTCAGAGAGTTTATTTTAATCCCTGGGCATTCCCCTTGCTCTGTTCTGCTTTTTTCTGGACACTACAGGTCTGCCATTTCAGCCAGATACAGTGCAAGTCCCTGGATGCACACTGAGCAATACAAGCACTTCTCAGACTAGCAAGGACTTCAGGACATGAGCTGTGCACCTGAAAGCTTTTCCATCAGCAGGTTATAGCAATCCATCTCAGAGCAGGCCGTTCTCTCTGTCCTGGTGGACAGCAGCTGGGGCTTTTGCATATTCACCCCCCCAGCAAGGAGCCCCCTCTGAAGGGCAGCCCCGGCAGGCACCACTTCCCCTGGTACGGCTCTGCTTGCTCAGTTTCCAGCCCATACATGTGTAGGGTAAACATGTATTTGCACAAAAGTATCCTCAGTACGGCACAGCATTAAGCATGCGTGTAATTTCTGTACTGACTTGGGGCCTCTGTATACAATTTTCAAGTGCCCTTTTATGCTTTACAAGCACAGATCTCATTGAAATACTTGGGGAACAAAATTATTCCTCCCCGGGCCTTCAGTCATTTTTACATTATCCATCTCAGAGGCTATGTTTTTTAAAAATCTCAAAGAGACAGGACTGAAGACCCTAATGTGGACGTGCTTAACATTATAATGGCTCTAAAAAGGAATATTCTGTAAGCAGTTGCTGGATTTATTTGAAAGCAGTTTGATTTGGCACTCTTCATGCCCCTGCTACATGCATTATCTGTGGTTTGTCCAGGTCCAATACGTGCATTCACTGGCATCAAAACAGGCTCTTTTCATAAAATGTTACACAGTGTCTTCCAAAATGGCACTCCAGTTCAGCGTTCACAAGCACCAACAGCGGAAATCTGAGCCAAAGAGTCATGGTAAACCGCCTGGGTACTGACTTAGCACGTGCCTAATCAAAAGGACTTGGATTTGAATGACCCACAATGAACGGCTTGCAAACAAGCCACAGGCCAGGAATTGCTTGGCAGACATCCTTCAGCAAATAACTCCGAACAACAAATAAACTGGAGAATATGGTGATCTCTTCACGGCCAATTTGTGAACACAGAGGCAGCATTTGTCAAACAAATTAGTTGCTGCTAATTATTCTCCCAGTTCTCGTGAGAGCTTCCCTAGCTTTGGACACGAGCCTTGTGCACAGGGAACTGGGAAGTAACCGTGTGGAAAGGGCTGGCACACACCATAGGAACCGCATCTGCCCCACAGAGGGTCAGATTCATCTTTCCCAATTAAAAAAACAGGTCTTAAGTGTATCTGCACTGGCTCCCTGAACAGAGGTGCAACTCATTCTGGACAAGCACCTTTAACCCCTTCCCTGCCTTTTAGGTCTATAAGACCAGCAGTGACTCCACATAAAATAATTGGACTGTGAATCAAAACAGATGACGTGGAAGTAAAAGTAGGGCTGATGTGCCTTATTAGAAACAGACCTCATGCAATAGCGCTCTAATGTACTGAGGGTGTGCAGTGTGTCTCATTACATTTCTCTGCAGCGACCCACACAACTGCTGCTTGGGAACAATTTGGGGAGATCTAGATTATTCATATCATCTATTAAAAAAAAAAAAAAAAAAAAAAGTCAGCCTAGCACTGTGGATAGATACTCATTAGACAGTCCTGGAGAATGCGGTTTCTGACAATGAGATTCACAGGACTGAAAGGATTTCAGGATAAGACACCTGCATTTAGTCCACCCCCTGCCTGAGCACAGGATCCAGGGGCCTGGCTCTGCAATAAAAGCAGGAACCGAGCACAGGCAGCAGCGGTGCAAGCTACCTCACCCCAGCTATGAAAATGCCACCGTGACAGCAATGGAAAGAGCTCTGCTTGTGGGATCATCACCACGCTGCTGTAAAGAGATCAGGCGATTGCGTGTTTGCAGCAGGAAGGTGGATTCGATCCTAGACATGCAGAAGGCTCTTTCTAATAAACTTAAGATGTTATAGGGGAGCTGCTGCTCCTCTCTGCACAGTTCTGGTTGGTGCTGGTGGTATCACCCAAAAGTGAGACTAGAACAGGGCTAGCTGCCACAGAGCATATATAAAATACCAGTTGATGCACTTAGGTCGTTTACAAAACTAACAGCCAATGTAAAGCTCTTTTGTTGACTCAGAGGTCTCCTTCTGCTTGGAGTGGCAGTCAAAGACATTCAAACCGAAACCCAAGGCTCGACTTCAGAGTTTCACCTGCTTTTGATACCAAGCCGCAATGTGGCCCAGTGGTGTGAAGTGTTTTATGGAGATTGGTTAACTCTTGCCATATGATGAGGAAGCAGTAATAAAGTCACCCTCCACCTTATACCGTAGTCATCCTGAGAAACCCCAGTGCATGTCCAACACGCAGGACAGACCTCAACTCTCCCGCTTGGGGCTGGGAGATCCTGTAAGGGGGCAGTGGGGGACTCCCCCTTGTGCAGGGGAATCTCTGTATGCCTGTTTCTGAGATACCCTGAGTCACTCTCCCCACAGCGAATACCTGCTCATCTCTTCGTCTTCTGCCCACTGTGGTCCCAATCGTTTTAATCACGCCAGGTCGCTGAAGGGCCGTGTGTCCAGCCACCGAAGACAGCGGGGGCAGTGGATGGCTGTAGGGATGTGAGCGAGAATATGGACTTGACATGGAGGTGATGACCGTGGGCTGGACCATCCACTGCAGGTCTTGGCTGGTTGTGATGGCGTTGATTGTAGGGATAAAAGCACTGCCTGATCCTGGCATATCTACTCGAAATTTCTAGAATTCAGTAGGGGAAGAAAGAGCGAGAGAGAAAGAAAAGAAGAAACTGTCAATGAAAGCAGAACATGGGGGATTGCTCAGAAACCAGCTAGGCCCTAAAGAGCAGCACCAGTGAGGGCCAAAGCAGGAGCAAGAACCTGCTCAGAAGCACCTGAAAAAAAAGGAAGGGTCTGTTGGGAGCCTCTGTGGGATCCCAGGCTGCTCCCACCCATCATGGCCCTCTGCAGAAAGCGTTTCCCCTCTGGATTAACCTTGCCTTCTCCCAGCCTGCTTCCTCACCTCCCTCCTCCTTCCCCAGCATCCCTTACGCCAGCCTCCCTCCACTGGCAGGCACTGCCCCACTGCTGCCACCTCCCCCCACACAAGCCCACCACTGCTTCCAGCATGGGGCAAAAGGGGAATTAAAGAGTTTCTAGAAAAACACTTCCCTGCCAATCCAAAGAAAGGGAAGAGAAACTTCAGTTCTGAAATGCCTTTACCAAACAGTGCAAAGCCTTCTACCAAAGGATGCCCCTGAAATTCTGGTTCAGTCCATGCAAGGTTTCCATAGCAAGAACAACAGTTTACTTCTTGTTCAGTGGTTCTGTGCTCACCACGCACACAGTGCAAGAAACCCAGCCCTGGAATGGTTACGTGCAAGGATATGTATTTTAATAGCAGCCTATAAAATAGGTCTTAGGATTCAGATCGGACAAGTTCCCTGCAGCTCTCCACGCTGTCTAGACAAAACAAGGCAGCAGTAAAACCAAGGCAGTAGGTAATGATCTCCTCCAAAATACATGTACACCTTGTTTCAGACAGAGGTAAATCCATCTGGATAATGTGCTGGCACTAAACAGCAAGGAAAACAATCACCTGTCCCCAGAGGGGGAAGCAGGAGAGAAAGAATGCTTTTGTCTGTGAAGAGCTCTCTTCAGGAGCCTTTCAATGGTTAGACTCAGTTTTACAGACAAACATGCCTTGCTCCAGCAATCTTAGCACTCACTGGGCAAGGGATGGGGCTCGTAGGACCAGCTGGATAGCTGCTGTAAATTTGTGACCCTTGAAATGGTCCTGTGAAAAATGCACATTCTTTGGTCAACAAACTAACTTCCCAGAGAAGCAAGAACCCTTGCACCAGCCTGACCTCAGCTCAGGTAAGCCTCCGAGATAAGGGACAGCACTTCATAGATTTCCTTTTCAGGGTGTGTCTAGTCAAGCACCTTGCTTATGTGCTTTGTTAAACCAAGGCTACTGCAAGTAGTATTGTACGTTCTGATAGTTACAGCATTTTTGGCCGATATTATCCAGAAAAACTGCCTAAACTTGGAGACCAGAAGACCCAGACAAATCCCAATCTATAGCTTTGGGCAGCTCAAAACCTAGCAAGAAAGGACAGGAGAGGGAAGGACTGAATCAAGTTAAGCAGGTGGGGAAATACACAGGCAGGATGACAGTGGCACCAAGGCCTTGGCAAAATCGCCACCAGAGCCTCCATGATACACCTGGAGCTTGAATCCAAAACAGGCTCACACTTTATAGTGAATGCCATCTTCATGATCTCTCCCAGTTAGAGAGGCTCAGAGCTGGAAACTGTAAACACTATAGAAGGGTTTATAGGTGAAGATCCCTTTCTTTGCTGTACCCATCAGCAGTGTAGGTTGTGACCATGTGGCACAGGAATGGATGCCTTGGTGCCTCCACAACCCATAGCACTATTACAAAGGGAGCTTAACCTTGCAAAAAGGAAGCGTGAAACTAGTTAAACCACAGGTGCTCAAGTCAAGAGGTGCAAGTTCTGCTTCCAATTCCACAAGTGACTTCTGTCATGACCTCTGTCTACCTGTGCTATTCCTCCTGTACCCAAAAAGCAGAGAAGAAAGAGTCCTATCTTTTTTGCAGGATTGCTAGAAGCCTATGGTTGAAAAACGTACTGAGACTTTTGGTGCTTCACTGTGCAAAGTTACTGTTTGCATTCCAGAGGAAACAATCCTTGCAATACCATATTATTGTAACTTCCAACACCTAATGACCTGCTCAAAGTTTCCATCAGAGGTCAGGAAAGTCAAATGCACCAAAATCAGCTATATAAAAGCCAGATACAAATGTCTGACAGAGATCAGGCTCCGAGTTATTCACCAAGCGGCTACTTCTCCACTTGCAGTCACTCTTGTATTTGACTTAGGACTTCACTGTAACACTAGTTCCCAGGACACTGAAGGGGAGCTGCTCAGTTCAGCCACATCCTTCTGCAGCTCCCCAGCGTTCTCTTTCAGACTTGGGAAAGAGACAAGTCAGACTGCAGTCCCTGTCTATGCCACGCACCATCTCTGTCACAAACTTCCCTTCTAACCCCTTGAAATGTCCTAAAAAGCTCTCCAAGATGAGGGCCTGTTTTGTTTTTTCCCCCCAGATATCTAAGGAGCACATGGCTGCGACAGGCTAAGCCTCAAGACACAGGGCGCTTGGGCTCCGGTTGGATTTCATAAGCATTGCTTCCTGACTGGCCAGCTTTTCCCCACAAATTTCGCCTCCCTGCCAGGACACCGTGCCGCCACCACCAGCCTCGCTGCACCAAAACACTGCGGGACCCCCCCGTGCTCTGCCCAGAGCTCCTGGCACCGTCATTTCCAGGGGCAGGCCCCGACTTCATTGCCACCTTCCCTGCACAGCCCCTTTGGGCACCCATCTCCTCATTTTGGAGCTGCAGACCTTTCCCCAAACGACACCCCAAACGCCTCTCCCTGTCCCTCCTTGCCCCTCGGACAGCTTTGTSCCCCCGGCAGCCCACAGGATGCCGGCAGCACCCCTGCCCTGCGCCACAGCGCTGCCTGCCCTCGCCCGCTTCCCCCTAGCCTCCCCGGCAGGGACCTCCCGGCCACTTCCTCCTCCCGGGTGCCCGCATCTCTCCTCTCCTCACCCAGGAGAGGCGCCCCTCTGCCCGCTCTCGGCTCTCCCCATCCACCCTCTCAAAGGAGAGGCTCACAGGGCCGCGGCAAAGATTTGGCGATAACCAGACTGAGGTGCTGCACACATACCTGCATGCACAGCGCGCGCTCAGCCACAAAGCCTCCCCTCTCCTCCTGACCCAAGCAACACGCAGATCAAGGTATCATTAAAAAAAAAAAAAATTAAATAAACAAAAAGAGAGAGTCCTATTATTAAGAGCACAAAGAACTGAGATCTGTCCCCCCTCTGCCTTAACATAAGGGGTTGGAGAACAGCCTCAGAGATCCACATCCAAGAGGGTCTCCAGCAAGTCCTACCACGGTGAGGGACAGGCTACGTTAGCAGGCCACAACTTAGATACAGCAGCAGCAGGGGAATATTTCAGGCTTTGGCTCCACAGTTTCCCTTCTCCATCTCAGCGAGGAATTTCTATACGGTGCCACGTTGCACCTCCACTCCCCTCCAGACCTCCAGTTACATTTGTAACCGCAAGCGCTAAGCAGCACCAGAAACCAGTCTAGGAAAGGGTAAAATGGCCAGGGAAGGGAAGGGGAAAACAAACAAACAAACAAACAAACAACAACAAAAAACCCAGTCGATCGCTAACAAATCCTCAAACGAATATCAAATCTGGGGGGTATATCCTATAACAAATAAAAAGCCCCTGATGGTTATCCCGTGTCGAGTGTCTACTTGAAGGAAAACTGGACATGGGACTGGGATATTTCAGGGGAAAGTCAACTGGTCTGAAAGAGCACACAAATTATTCCCATTAAAATCTATGTTTACCACATGGCAAGTCAATGATTAGGAATATAACATGACACGCAACTTAAAAGAAAAATGTTCCAGCACTGTGTTGGATGGGAAAAATAATTAAAAAGCATCAAAGTTTTGGCTCAGACACACAGTTTCCACTTAAACATGTGACTGATGCATCTTTTCTTGCTTTGGGAAATAAAAAAAAAAAAGAAAGAAAAATTTCTACAATGCATATTTTCTCAAGCGATAAAACTCTGCAGATCTCCACAGCCCAGAATCAGCAGAACAGCCCAATTCCTAGGGTAAAGGCAACACTTGCATTTGATCCTAATCTACAACATCTGCAAGGATCAAGGGAAAGACGATGCACAGGGCCTTGAGAAATCTCCCAGATTCTTAAAGAAAACATTTCTGTTCTTGCTAAGCCAGCGTCCTGCTCAAAGCCCCGTTAAGATAGTAACCTTAGAAACTACTTTCTGGCACCCATATCAAACACTACACATGAGAGCTGCCTGGGGAAGGCACACAACACCAGAGAAATAAAAGGGGGAAAAGTAGTTTCAGCCCCTTTCACGCAGATCTCAGTAGCTCAAATGCTAAGCACGGCCAGAGTTTCACAACCTCCTGAAACAAGTGCCTCAATCTAGTGCATCTACTGAACCTGAGAAGGAAACCGAGACCAAAGGATTTGCAGCTTGCCAAGCATGTTGGGTTTCTCGGATCGCCCTACTCCCCCCGCCTTGTCCTGGCATTTACTGCAAAGCAGTGAATAATCTGCTTCCAAACTACAATCCCTGGAAATCTTCGCCCTCAGCGCAGCCCACAGAGGGCACCAACGAGATGCGTTTGGAGCAGGCTGGGAAACGCGGAGAGTCATTTCTGGTAAAACTTCTTTAATGTGAGGAATGTCACGGGCTGGTACGGTTGGCAAAGTTTAATAGTGGACTTTTTTTTTTTTTTTAATGATCCTATGACTTCTTGATGTGAAGACAGAAATCTGCTCACTCTGCCAGTTCGCCCATACAAGCCACACATGAAATAACAATATGGGGGGGGGGGGGAAGGAAGAGCACAACTCTGAAAAAGAAAGAGTGGGGATAGGCCAGCTGATGTAAACAAGTTATGAAATAACCTACGTTTGTATAACTGGCCCGATTGTGTAATGCCTTCCACAGAAGTGGTGGATTTAGTCTATGTAGGCATATAAGCCATTTCGAGATGTTTTCTTAGGAAAAACGAAAAGGCTTGTTAAAAAGAATTAGTCGTCTTTTACATCCATGAATTCATGCAGCTTCAACAGGAAATATCTTCCATTCTTCAAGTTCCATTTATTACTCAAGACCAGAAGCTCTCAAGAGGAAAGAAGTATTATCCCAGAGTGTAACTAGATCATATAAGCCTCATAAAAAAAAAACTTGCATTCGAAAGGTCAAGAGAACAGGAAAACTGATCAACGGCTAAACACCAGCCAGCAACTCTCGGCAATCAAAGGACTGTCTGGACAGCAGGAAAAAGCAAACTATCACACTGTAAGTGTTTAGAAGGTCTCACTGATGGGAAATGTAAAAATAGTTTCACCACCACAGACAGAAAGTTTGGGGGCAGGGGCAGAAAGCAGGGAGACCCCTTTAGACACCTTAAAAGATGAAATAAAGCCTGCTTAAGGGGTGCCTGCGTATGTTTTAAGGTGGTTTTAACAGCGTTTGGAAGTCACACAAGCCCTCTCAAAGCCGCTGTACAGCGAAGACGCCCAAACTGTTGCGAGCCAGCTCACATGAAGCTGCCGGACTACCTGGAAAACGGTGATGAAAGGAGGAAGAAAGAAGAAGAAAAAAAGAAGCTACGTAAGCGAACAAAAGCAGGACGAAGCGGGGGAAGAATAAGCCCCGCATATGTATTTCCACCACCATCCTTGGAGCGGACGGGACATCGCGGGGCTCCTCGATTTCCAGGGCGGCCCTGCCCCAGCACCGCCGAGGTCCCGCCGGGACGGGCCCGCGGGCAGAGCCCCACGCGCGGCGGGACGGCGCCGTCCGCGCAGCGCGCACACGCGCGCACACCCCGACCGAAACCAGCGGAAAACTCCGCCAAACTCGCGGCC